>NC_092339.1:159630000-159991875 GCF_046630445.1 Rutidosis leptorrhynchoides | reverse complement strand
CATCATTCAAGGTCCGATAGAAATCCCCCATCAACATACGACCATTCCCCAAATAATCCGGACAAAAACGAGCCTTCGCCATAAAGGTCGTCTTGAGAATATTCAAATCCATAGAACCCTGTTGCAAATTTTGCAACTCATTACGAAATTCTGACAAATCGGCTGAAGTTCGGAACTCCTCGAAGAATTCCTCCTTAAATTCGTCCCACGATAATGCCATAAACGTTTCGCCACCGACAAGATCAATCTTACCATCCAACCAAACCCTCGTCCTACCCCGCAACAAACTAGTAGTGAGCCTCGTCTTTTTCTCGGGAGGGCATTCAATAGTGCGAAAACACCCTTCGACATCCGAGATCCATGTGGTGCTTACCAAAGGATTCAGTTTCCCGTCATACATCGGGGGTTTAGTCCTCATGAAGCTCTTAAGACAACGCTCCATTTCACTACTACCCGAAATTCGGAATACTTTCTATCCATTTCTTCTCGAAAAGCACTCATTTGCTCCGCAACGGCGGCCGCAACTCTAGCATTAAACTCCACTTCGTTCGTCTCGATCCCATTTCCCGTCGCCATTTTAAGGAATGCAAAAGCGATTAGATTACGAACATATAAAGTTATACACACAACACCGCCCCATCTTGCTAAACACTCATCGTACATCACTTATTAGACACGATTTGCACCCGTAATAAGGTTTGCAAGTCTTTATTATGCACACACGACGTATCAACTCGTTAGTACAACGACCGCCCCGCTCGATGATATAAACAAACACAAACAAAATTCTACGCGATATAAACACACGCGAGAATTATTATCACAACACAAAAGTATATTAATAATACCCGCATTACTAATACAAACGTTAGTTCACCTACAAACAAGGCACTAACTATAACCCATTCCGACCCGTAATCCTACAAGTCCCGCAACAAATAAGCACACACAAAATTTTAAGTCTAGGCACCTATCTCAAGTCACCTAAATCCCTTAGACCATGCTCTGATACCACTTGTAACAACCCAAACCAAACCTCGACCAAACCCGTGTAAAAATATCACACAAAAAAAATTGCTGGTACAGCACATGGCGCGGCGCGCCACCTTTCTGCGCGGCGCGTAGAATAGCCTGGACAGGCTGCTGTCCCCGGGAGTCAATTACACAAAAATGTTTGGACGTTTCCCGGCATAATTAGACAAAACGCTTTCAACCACACATTCATATATGTAAAACTAACACGTTCCATTAATAAAATTAGTTTTACGAAGACCGGGCCCACATCGGCCGTTTTACGACTTTCGTACGAAAATACAAGTTTTCAACCACATGATTTGTAATACAAAATAAAGGCCGAGCATGGCGATTGGGGATACGCTACCCAATCCTAATTAATCCAAAAGCAAGCCTTCTAAAGCAACTACGCGAGCCACTAGTCCCCGCTTACCCGAGCCTCCGCATTCATGCAATCTATAAAAATGTAAACAACGAGAGGGTAAGCTAACGCTTAGAGAGTGAAAATATACTACATACATCTATATGCATAAAATGGACACGCCACATAAATAAACAAATACCGCATACCGGAGCATCCAAGCATAAAGGCAAGCTAATCTAAGCATACCGTACGATCACTAAGCAACAAGCTAAATATACATCAACAAACATAAGTTCACCAACGACGATGTGAACAATGCCAAGAAGCTACACCCGGAAGGTTAGCTACATTACGACAATACAACAATATATATAACAATATATATACGAATAAGGTTAACCCCTTAACCCAATACCAAATACCAAAACACCACAATGAAGATTGGCCGAACTACACGAGCCTTAGTAATCCGAAACCACACGAGATTACTATCTTCAACAAGACAACATCGAGGTTGGCCGAGCTACACGAGCCTTAGTAATCCGAAACCACACAAGATTACTACCTCAATAAGATGACCGAACTACACGAGTCACCATGAATCCGAACTACACGAGATTCGTCCTTGATAAGATGACCGAACTACACGCGTCATCGTGAATCCGAACTACACGCGATTCACTTCTCCAACTCAAACCCACGGTCACAGGATTATAAAATCCACCACATCGGGGTTATCCACATCACGAAAATATCAACCCTTCGCCATTGGGGTTATAACATCCAAATCACAACCACGTGTGATAACGTACACACAAACGTGTACCTCACCAAAGGTGGTCAACTAAAACGCACAACTGTGCCAATTGGACTCATACAAAAGTCCATCAAATCCACCTATATGTGAAGTGAGCTCTATAGCCGAGAATCACTTCACCCGACCCGCACCCATCCTACACATACATATGCACATAGGATATTAACACTCACCTTGTCGCCTTGATGAAACGCTTCCAAATAATCCGCAACTCGTCAATGGAAAGCACCTATTCCATAATCATAAATACCACAACACAATTAGGATGGATTTACAAACCAACCCAATTCGATACTTAGTGCAATTTCGACCCAAATGCACTTTCAAGCACAAACCGCGCCCAAACTAACCAACATTCACTAACGCAAGTGAAAATGGTCCTAATATGCCAATTAAACCCAAACACAAGTGTTAAACACTTATCGTTCTCAAAAACGCCCATAAACCCTAATTTTGACCCATAAGGTCAAAATCTCACCAATTACAAGTTTTGACACCAAAACATATATAACTCGATTTTATACTTCAGCTTAATCCATTTTAAGTTTATAAATCTCATCGAATCGACATTCGGGTCATAATCATCAACAAACCCTAATTTTGACTCTAGTCAAAATTAGTCAACCACAAGAACCCTAAAGGTCTCCAAATCATTAATAATCACTAATACTAGTGATTATACACCATTTACAAGTCTTAAACATGGTTAAATCATTAACCAACCCAAAACCCGCCTTTAACACTTATAAACCCGAATCTTGGTGTTAATCTTCAATTAACAACTAAATGGGTTCCATCTATGAATCATACAATCAAAAGCCCCAAATTTGAATGATGAACCCAAAAACGAAATTCGGAGTTAGAGCTTAACACTAGTATCACCGCGTAGCTAAGAACGAGGGGAACAAACTTGTCTACTACGCCAAAGATCAAAACCCGCTTCTTCCTTTCCAAAAATCCCTTAGAATCAAATGGGGTGTTTGAGTTTTAGAGAGAAAATGAAAAGAAAAGGAAAAAGAAATGAATAAATGAAATGGGTGGAGGAGGTTAAGTCCTCAAATCTGGCTCAAACACGAAAAGACCGAAATGCCCTTTTAAAAACTCTAAAATAACAAAAGGGGTCTGCCAGCGACATATGGCACGGTGCGCCATAACCCCGCGCGGCGCGCGACTGGGCAGAATCAGAATCCAGGTCTTACAAGTTAAGGCAAAACCTTATGTTAAACCATACCAACCACCTCTTCCTTACCCAAGTAAAATGAGAAAAGAAAGACTTGAAGCTGAGCAATCCAAATTCTTGGATATGTTTAAACAAATAAATGTAAATCTTCCTTTCATTGATGTGATTTCAGGAATGCCAAGGTATGCTAAATTCCTGAAAGATCTAATCACAAATAGAAAGAAAATGGAAGAACTCTCGGCTGTTACTATGAATGCTATTTGTTCTGCAGTACTGTTGAATAAGATACCAGAAAAATTATCAGATCCAGGAAGTTTCACAATTCCATGTTTTCTAGGTAGTCTTAGTTCAATAGAAGCATTGGCAGACTTAGGTGCTAGTATAAATTTAATGCCATATTCACTATACGCTAAACTAGACCTTGGAGAATTGAAACCAACACGAATAAGTATACAACTAGCCGATCGATCAGTAAAATATCCTAGAGGGATAATGGAGAACATGATAGTTAAAGTTGGTACTTTAGTATTTCCAGTAAATTTTGTTATTCTGGACATGGAAGAAGATTCTCGAGTTCCTCTTATATTAGGAAGACCATTCTTAAACACGGCTAAACCAATAATATATGTGTTCGGTAAGAAACTGACCCTAAGTATAGAGGACGAGAGTGTTACCTTTTCTGTTGATAGAGCCATGCAACAACCGCAATCTGCAGATGATACATGTTATTACATTCAAACTATAGATTCACATGCAGAATTGTTAGAAGAATTTCCAGAATTATAAGGAACAGGAGATTGTTCTTTAGGAGAAGGAACTGAACCAATTGATGAAGCTGAAATGTTAGCCGCACTCATGGCTAATGATTACGAACCAACCGCAGAAGAAATTTAAATGCTAAAAGAAGAAGACATATATCGATACAAATCATCGATAGAAGAACCACCAATATTAGAGTTAAAGCCACTTCTAAACCATTTGGAATACGCTTATTTACATGGTGAATCTGAATTACCTACTATAATATCGTCTTCTCTTAAGGAAAATGAAAAATCTCAACTCATTTCTGTGTTAAAAGCTCATAAACCAGTTATTGCATGGAAGATTCATGACATTAAAGGCATAAGTCCTTCGTATTGCACACATAAAATCCTTATGGAAGAAGGTCATAAAACGTATGTGCAACGCCAACGAAGACTAAATCCTAATATGCAAGTTGTTGTTAAGAAAGAAATTATTAAACTGCTTGATGCAGGTTTAATTTATCCAATCTCTGATAGTCCATGGGTAAGCTCAGTTCAATGCGTACCTAAGAAGGGTGGCATGACTGTCATCACAAATGAAAAAAATGAGCTTATTCCCACTAGGACTGTAACAGGATGGCGAGTTTGTATTGATTATAGAAAATTAAATGACGCCACCATAAAAGATCACTTTCCCTTACCTTTCATTGATCAAATGTTGGAAAGATTAGCCGGAAATAGTTACTATTGTTTTCTTGACGGTTTCTCCGGATACTTTCAAATTTCAATAGCACCCGAGGATCAAGAGAAAACCACGTTCATGTGCCCTTATGGTACTTTTGCTTACAAACGCATGCCATTTGGACTTTGCAACGCCCCTGCAACCTTTCAAAGGTGCATGATGGCGATTTTTCACGACATGATAGAAGAATGCATGGAAGTTTTCATGGATGACTTCTCAGTCTTCAGTGATACTTTTGAAACATCTCTAGTTAATCTTGAACGAATGCTTATTAGATGCGAACAATCAAATCTAGTACTTAATTGGGAGAAATGTCATTTCATGGTTAAAGAAGGCATCGTTCTTGGTTATAAAATTTCAAAGGAAGGAATTGAAGTGGATAGAGCTAAAGTAGTTGTAATTGCTAAACTTCCACATCCCACCAATGTTAGAGGAGTTAGGAGTTTTCTAGGGCATGCCGGTTTTTACCGACATTTCATAAAAGATTTTTCTAAAATTGCCACTCCTATGAATAAAATCCTAGAAAAGGATGCTCCATTCATCATTTCGGATGAATGAATCAAATCTTTTAATATTCTTAAAGAAAAACTCACTAATGCGCCGATCATGATAACTCCAAATTGGAATCTACCATTTGAACTCATGTGCGATGCAAGTGATTTTGCAATGGGAGCCGTTTTAGGACAAAGGATTGAAAAAAGATTTCAACCTATTTAGTATGCTAGTAAGACGTTACAAGGAGCACAAACGAATTACACAACTACTGAAAAAGAACTTGTTGCTATTGTCTTTGCTTTTGACAAATTTCGTTCATATCTCGTTCTAGCTAAAACGGTGGTCTATACCGACCATTCTGCTCTTAGATACTTATTTTCAAAACAAGATGCCAAACCACGATTAATCTGTTGGATCTTACTCTTACAAGAGTTCGATATTGAGATCCGAGATAAAAAGGGAGCAGAAAATCTCGCCACTGATCATCTTTCTCATCTTGAAAATCCCGAATTAGAAGTTCTAAATGAATCGGCCATACAAAATAACTTTCCTGATGAATATCTATTGAAGATAGATTATAATAAAATTCCATGGTTTGCAGACTTTGCAAACTACTTAGTATGTGGATTCCTTGAAAAAGGGTTGTCGTACCAAAAATGAAAGAAATTCTTTAGTGATATAAAACACTATTTTTGGGAAGATCCACATTTGTTTAAAAGTTGTCTCGATGGAATAATACGCCGATGTGTATTCGGGGATGAAGCTAGTCAAATCTTAAACCATTGTCACACAGGACCAACAGGAGGGCATTATGGGCCTCAACTCACAGCAAGAAAAGTTTACGACGCTGGATTCTATTGGCCTACAATTTTCAAAGACGCGCACCTTCTTTGTAAATCCTGTGATGCTTGTCAAAGGGCCGGAAAAATAAGTCAACGTGATGAAATGCCACAAAATGTCATTCAAGTATGTGAAGTATTTGATGTTTGGGGTATTGAATTTATGGGTCCATTTCCAAAATCTCATAATAATCTCTATATTCTCGTTGCCATTGATTATGTATCTAAATGGGCGAAGCACAAGCTCTCCCAACTAACGATGCACGGGTTGTATTCAACTTCTTAAAACGTCTTTTTGCAAGCTTTGGAACACCGAAAGCTTTAATAAGTGATCGGGGTACTCATTTTTGTAACAATCAACTTGAGAAAGTTCTCAAAAGATATGGAGTAACTCATAAAATCTCAACCGCTTATCATCCACAAACAAGTGGACAAGTTGAAAATACCAAACGAGCTTTAAAACGTATTCTAGAGAAAATCGTAGGATCAAATCTGAAGGAATGGTCCATGAAATTGGAGGATGCACTCTGGGCTTTTAGAACAGCCTACAAAACTCCAATTGGTGCCACACCTTTTAAACTCGTTTACGGAAAAGCATGTCACCTTCAGTAGAAATTGAACACAAAGCATTTTGGGTTTTGAAGACATGTAATCTGGATTTGCATGAAGCCGGACGTCTACGGTTAAGTCAACTAAACGAATTAGAAGAATTAAGACATAAAGCATACGAAAATTCGTTAATCTATAAGGAAAGAACGAAGAAATAGCATGATAAAAGAATCAGAAGTTCAAAAGAATTTAAGGAAGGAGACAGAGTTCTTCTTTTTAATTCACGATTCAAGCTATTTCCTGGAAAATTGAAATCAAGATGGTCTGGACCATTCATAGTCAAAAGAGTTTTTCCATACGGAACAATAGAGTTGATAAATTCAAATGGGGTTGAATTTAAGGTTAATGGTCACAGAGTTAAACATTACATAGATAATCCAATGGAAGTTGAAGATGAAGTTAATCACAATTTCGACACCACAGCTAACTAAGTGTGGGAAGATTCGAATCTTTTAAGGGTAATATGTATTTCTGTTAGAGTTAGATTTTCTGTTTTCGTGTAGTTCTCGAAAATGGAATTCGCATGGTCTTTCCCTAGCAGACCCTAAAGAACTAGTCTTCTCTCTCCATTCTGAATTTTTGTTTCTTTTAGGTTTTACGAGATGAAGAATTCCTTTGATCTGAACCATGGTCTACTACTACACGCTATGATTACTAAATGTAATAATAACATCTTCCCGAGTGAACTGGTATCATTTATAAGAGAAAAAATGGATGAAGTGAGGAAAAAACTCAGGAAAGATCATCATAAGACACATTTTGGTAAAGGAAAATCAAAATCCGCAACAAAAATAAGAGCACGACACCTTGAAAGATGTCATAAATGCGGAAAATGGTCACACGAAGGTAAATGTTCAAACAATCAAGCATATTCAAATACCGAATTTGTTACTCTATGCAGAGAAGGACCGTTCATATGTTTAGAAGAAAAATTATTGAAGAATCGATGTTACGCTTATGTAGCTATGGAAAACCAAATCACACGACTCTCCTATGAGTCAGCTAAAGCAGGTCTCTGAGAATTCTTTCTCATAGGTAAGTATGTACAGTTTTATTTTTATTTTTATTTATTGCTTTTAACCTTTTGATAATAAACGTAGGTATGCGAAACCGAAATTATTGATATCATACAAAAATTTATTACATCACTGCGAAATTTACCGTTTATTCTTAAGGTATAAATATCTTTAATCAATCAATCCAAAATATTTCAGAAATTTTTCAGGAGTAAAACTAGGTAAAATAGCCGAAATTACTTTACCCAAAAGAGGGGCGTATATTTTTGATAATATTTGATTGATTAAAGTGGGATAAAAGACCAAAAAGATTTTTCATTTTAATTTTTACCTTGTTTTTAAATTAATATTAAATTATTATTGTAAATTTTTAAAACCAATATATTTAAGTTTTAAATATTTTAAAAAAAATTATTAATATTTTCAATATAAGTTTGTAAAATTAATGTATAAAAATATTAATAATATGAATTTTTAATTTTATGCATTTTAAATTTGGTGTGAATTTAAAAACAAAAATGTACTTTATTTCATTAAGTTAAAAATATGATTTCTAAAATTCGTCGTGAGTTGAAGACTAGGTCGTTGAATCGAAATTGCTTTACCCGAGGGCGGGACGAGAAATTTTATTATCATTATTTTTAATCTTATGCTTGATTAAAGTGTTGAGAGAATGGGATACATTAAACGCTGAGAAAGAAGATTCTGCAGGCAAGATACTTTGAGTGTGTCTTTTATCAGAGGAGTTCGTCAGAGATCGATCTCATTTCAGTCTTAGGGGGAGTACTACTGCAATTGGTTCTGTGGGTAAGTGCAAGTGGATTTGAAGTTTCTTCGAGAATATTAAACGGCAATTCGTAAGGCGGAATCTCAATGACCAAAAATCATTGAGGTACGAAGTTCAGTATTATAGGCATTCAAGAAGATCTTTAATGAAACCTGAAGATTCAGAAGACCCGGTTCCACTACAGAGACTGACTGAAGATTGCAAGAGGTGTTTTCAATGACTTATCGACAGCAAGATTCGCCAGCAATGTCCAAGGGGGAGTTGTTAGTGCACGAAATGGAGTTGTCCATCGCTGTCGAACAACCTGAGAATGGTTTAGGTCTACGTTGTACACCTAAGATAGGTTTGAACTAGAAGACTCATGTCGCAGGAGCATATGTGACCAAACGTGTAATATAGGTCTGTCACGCGAGTGACTGAAGTCACTCGTATGGGTGATAACTATCAGCCGTACGGTTGAGACCTCAACCGTACGTGTGAGCTGACAGATGACAGACACTATAAATATAGTTTTCCTTGTTCATTTGTAGTTGAGGTTTCCACCAAGAACACTAGAGTGTGTGTGAGGTGAGTTCTCCTCCTCTTCACCTTCATGGTGAGGAGGATCCATGGTGATTTGATGCTCCAAACACCATGGAAATGAAGATTTGATATCTAGATTAGTGTAATCTCTTATTGTAATCGTTTATCATGTTTATTACAATTAATCTTGGCTTGAATTAGCTGTGTTTATTGTGTTCATCTCATTATTCATCACGTGTTCATCATTTATCTCTAATTATTCTCAAATTGCTAATCGAAGCTTGTTCCTTGATCAAACGATCCTAGCAATTGATGCACGGGATCTAACAAATGGTATCAGAGCCTAAGATCAAACAAGATTAGATTAATCTGTTGCAATTTGATGAATTTGAGTTTTTGATTTCGCTTTGACTATTATTGACCAAATTTGGGTTTTGATGTTTTAGGCCGATTTGAAGAAAACTAAGAATGAGGAATTGTTTGTAATCATTTAGTGATTGTTTCCTCAAAATTACAGGTTATAATTCAATGATTTGAGCTAGTTATGAAAATTTTTGTGTTCTTTGAAAAAGTGGACTGATTTGGATTAATCTGTGATTATTGGAAGTTTGTTTGTGAAATCTGTTAATGGGTTTGTGTTTAGCAGGTTCTAAGGTTGCTCTCTGCAAAATTTAAGCCATTTTGGTTGTGATTTGAGCTAGTTTCCATTAGAGCCGCCTTGCACCACCTTGAACCGCCACTACTCGCCGGAAAATATGAAGAACACTTAAGAACACTGATTCGCACGGTTGGGAGGTCAAAAGTACGATTGAATCTTGGTATACACGAGTTATCAACCTGAAACGTACGTTTAACAAAAAAAAATCAAAATTTTGGTGTGTAAAAGTTAATCGTACGAGAGTGGTTTGAGTTGTTATGTTGAAGATGAAAACAGTAACCAGCGAGTGGAATGACACTAATTTTTTGGAACTTTTTCCTTGAAAGAGAAGTCCGATACGTTTGAGAACTTGAAAGTGCTAATCAATCGATTAGAGACAGGTTTTAATTTGAAAGTCAGAAAGATTCGTTGTGACAACGGTACAGAATTCAAGAATCATTTTCTTGCAGGTTTTTGTATTGAAAAAGGTATCAATATGCAGTTCAGTTCTGCATACGCTCCACAGATGAATGGTGTTGCTGAAAGAAAGAATAGGGTTCTGATTGAGACTGCTAGAACTATGCTAGCTGATTCATCTTTACCTGTTCATTTTTGGGGTGAAGCTGTTGCAAATGCTTGTTACACTATGAATCGGGTATTAAATATTAAACGACTGGGTAAGACTTGCTATGAGTTATTACATGGGTGAAAACCATCATTGAAGCATCTAGAACCATTTGGTGCGCAGTGCACCATTTTGAAAAGAAAACCAGGAAGTAAGTTTGATTCAAAAGTGGTTACTGGAGTATTTCTCGATTACAGTTCTCCTAACAAGCGAGTTTTCAACAATGACACGAGATGTGTTGAAGAATGGTCTGAATTTGATGTCTAGAGGAATCGTACGAAAAGTGTTCCGAAGAGTCATCCTTGGATTTTTAACTACGATGAGCTGATAGATTCATTTAATCTTGCTCCAGATCAGACGGAGAATGAAGTTGAGTTACAAATGCTGGTTGATTTGCGAAATGAACCAGAAGTGTCTGCCCCTACTTCAACTCCATTACCTACTGTCGTTGAACCAGCACAAGATTCAGATCAAGATGTTGATCCAGTGTACGATACCTGCGGATCTGATATTTTGAGTGAAAATTTTGATAATCCTGAAGATGGAGATACCACGAATATACATCGAGAAATACCTGTTCCGGCACACCCAGTTTCCAGAACTACAGCTGCTCATCCTAGAGAGAACATTATTAGAGATCCGAATGCATGTGTTAGAACAAGAAGACAAGTTCAGTTTGATGGTCAAGTTGATTCTCATATGACAGCCGCTGCTTCATATTACGAGTACTCATGTCATATTTCTAGAATAGAGCCAAAGACAACAAAAGAAGCTTTGAAGCATGTTGATTGGGTGATGGCTATGCAAGAAGAGATTCAGCAATTCCATCGTCTAGAAATTTGGAAGTTAGTTACTAAGCCGCATGGTGCGAAAGTAATCGACCTCAAATGGGTTTGGAAGTGAAAATTCGACGAAGATGGCAATGTTACCCGTAACAAAGCAAGATTAGTTGCTAAAGGTTATCAGCAAGATCCTGAATTTGATTACGATGAAGTTTTTGCTCCTGTTGCCAGATTGGAAGCGATTTGCATTTTCTTGACTTTCGCGTCTTTTATGAAGTTTAAAGTTTATCAAATGGATGGTAAGAGTGCATTTCTTTATGGCAAGCTAAATGAAAGAGTATATATCAGTCAACTTCCGGGTTTTGAAGATCATCTTCATCCTGACAAAGTTTACCGATTACGTCGAGCCCTTTATGGTTTACATCAAGCTCCTAGAGCTTGGTACAGACGGTTATCGAGTTATCTGATGATATCAAATGGGCATGGTAGACTGTACTATGTTCACAAAAGTTCAAGATGATGACATTATTTTAGTCCAGATTTATGTTGACGATATTATCTTCGATGCTACTAAGCAGGAACTCGTTGATGAGTTCGAACAAGTGATGAAGGACGAGTTTGAAATGAGTAAATTGGGTCTCTTACACTACTTTCTTGGTTTACAAGTCGAACAGACTAGTAATGGAATTTTTCTTCATCAAGCAAAGTATGTAAATGATATACTCGAACGTTTCGTTATGACTCAAGAACGTCCTGTGTCAACTCCGCTAGCTGTTAATCATGGTATTTCGCTAGAGTGCGAAGGAGAACCTGTTGACCCTACATACTATCGAGCAATCATTGGATCGCTCATGTATCTCACTGCGTCTAGGCCGGATATTATATTCGCAACATGTCTGTGTGCTCGTTATCAAGTTAATCCGAATATAGTTCATCTTACAGCTGCCAAAAGAATTCTACATTATCTGTTGCATTCGCCAAATCTCGGCATCTGGTATTCGAATGATGAGAAGTTTGATCTTGTAGCTTATAGCGATTCATATTATGCTGGTTGCAAAATCAACAACAAGTCTACATCAGGAGGATGTCAATTTCTAGGTGAAAGGCTGGTGACTTGGATGCAAGAAACAAACTGCAGTTGCTCTTTCCACGTGTGAAGCTGAATATATAGCTGCTACTAGTTGTTGTTGGCAAGTTGTTTGGATCCAACAACAACTTCGCGATTACGGGCTAAGAATCTCTTTCTCTCCTCTTTATATTGATAATACTGCTGCTATAGCAATTACTAAGAATCCTGTGCAACATTCTAAGACTAAACACATAGGTGTTAAATATCATTTTCTTAGGGATTTCCATGAGAAAAAGATTATTGAGGTTAAGAGAATAGGTACTAAGGACCAAAGGGCTGACCTATTCACTAAGGCTTTTGATAAACCTAGGTTCTTACTCCTACTAGAGATGAATGGCATTGTTGATCGAGACAAAGTAATTACGGATGTTGTGTGTGAGGGTTAGTCAAGTTTTTAGACTTTGCATGTAGGATGCATGATATGTAGATTTTTGGTTGTTAATTATTTGTATTGCATATTTTTTCTTCCTGTCTGCATTTCTTTACATAATTTCTTTCATGATTGTATGCTAGTCTGTAGATATTTTCTGTTTGGTTAAAATGCTAAAACACAAAAAGATTTTATATTTCAGTATTTTAGGGGGAGTATATGTTATCAGCAGAAAATACCTAAAAAGTGAAAAATGCCTCACCAGAAAATCTTAAAAAGTTGAAAAATTCGAAAATGAGCTTGTTTTGATTAATATGTTGGAGATGAAGAATTTACTGTACTGAGAATTGATATATTTGATTACTAATGACTGATTTGAACGTTTATGTTTATCTGTTGTGTGATGTACTGATAGATGTGACTTATGAATTCTTGGCATTAGACAATCATAATAAGAATAATGATCATCTAAGATTCAGAAGTCATGGACGATCTGTAGCGTTTGAAGGTAATAACCTAATTATCTCCGAAACTGTATGAAATGATAGTTGTTGAGGAACTTAACAGTCGGTTGAGGGTATCCCCTATCATAATTGATAATCGTTAGAGAAAGTTGGTGTTGGATGTCCCCAAGCAATATTCAACATTGCTCTACCAATTCAGCTTCACAGCTATGAATGGGACATTCAATAGATCATTTAAGGGGTTGAGGATTATCTGTTTGGATGGTGTATTCTACGTTGTCACGGGTCTGAGACTTAATATCGAAACTAAACCCTGAAAATACAGAGAAAATTAGTTTATGTCGAAAGTAAGGGTCCCTTCTCGCTTAAGGTCGAAAAGTATAATTCCTTATTACGGACCGTTCAAGTATTTAAGGGAGAACACCTTCGAGTGATCTGAGCACACAACAAAGAAACATGAGTTCATGCATAAAAATGGAAAATCCATTCATGATGACGTTCAAAATCAATATATCAAAAGACAGTGTGTAAGACCCGTGTATTCCTTGTATATATGTAAATATAAATGATTCGGAAGTTGGGGTTTTGTTTTACAATTTAAAAAGGGGAAACTGTTACTGTCCAGGTACCTGCGCGCCGCACAGATGAGGCGCGCGTCGCGCATAATCGAGCTGCCAGATTCCTTGTTCTATTTAATTTAAGGCGAGGGCAAATTGGTAAATTCACCTATAACCCGAATTTATTACCTAGATCAGTTGGTTGGGAACTCATTTACTCCCACTACACCAACCTTATCTTCTCCCATTCACTCTAGAGAGAGAGAGTTGATTGTTGAGAGAGGAAGCTCATTTTGAAGGAGAAGGAGTTCGTTTCGGGTTTAATCGCAAGCTTTAAAGTTGTTCATCTCGTCATTTGCTACATTTTGATAGTTGTGGTATGCCTTAACTTCCATTTCTTGTTTTGATTTTGTGTATGGGTTAGGGTTTGTGTTGAAGATGAACACTAAGACCCATTTCTAGGTAAATTGGGTGTTTTGGGTAAATTGGGTCATGTAGACTCAATAATGGGTTAGCTAGGGTTTTAAAAGTGTTAATTGATGTTAAGAAACCCTAATTGGCTAATAATTGGTTAGAACACTTGCTTGATGTATAAATGGGTGCTATTTGGGTATAGATGACCCAAAATGAGTGTATTGACTTTTATTAGGTCAAATGGGTCAAAATGGACCAAGGTTGGTTAATGTTAGTGTTTTGTGTTGGAACCTAGTGATTAAATGTGTATGAAGACCTTAAATGTTAAGAGTTAGGGTTTTTGGTGAAGTTGACCCAATTTTAGGGTTAAGTATTAAAATGGGTCAAGATGGGTAATGTTGACCTAGTTTGGGTTAAATTGGTAAAAGATGACCCAAAGGGGTGTTAACCTAGGGTTTATTCATGTGTTTGAGGTTTTGTAAGTGTTGAATCGAGTTGCTAGTCATTAGCACTCTTATAAATGATGAAAAACTTGAAAATGGGTCAAATGAGTCAAGGTTGACCTAATGGGGTGAAATGGGCATGAAATACCCTAAGTTTATGCTAGTTGAAGTTAATAGACTTTAATTCACTAGCTTTATTGATGTTAGTTGAGTCTTGGCCATTTATGGGCGGTTTTGGTATAGTCGAGTTATTTAATGCATATTGGGTCATTAAATGCTCAAGTGTAAGTATTGTGGTTAATTCCACTAGTTGCGTAATTGAATGTGTACTTATGTATTAGGTACGATTGCTTTGAAGATCGGAAGTGCATAATCATCATCTTGGTGCTAAGGTGAGTGGAATAATTATGCGTGTACGTATATAATGTATCTATTTGTGTGTACGAATGTGGAATTGTCGCGGTGTTTAAGACACCACATTCTAGGTAACGAGTAGTATTGTCGCGGTGTTTAAGACACTACTCATAGTATGTTTGACGAGTGGTATTGTCGCGGTGTTTAAGACATTACTCATTGTTTAATTGACATGTGGTATTGTCGCGGTGTTTAAGACACCACATTGTCATGGGAGTGGAATTGTCGCGGTGTTTAAGACACCACTCATTGTATTGAATGAAGTGTGGATTCGTCGCGGTGTTTAAGACGCCACATTGTCGTAAGGGTGAGTTAGTCGCGGTGTTCAAGACATCACCCGGGGGATTAGTGATTACGCGGTGTGTAAGTAACACTAGTGGATGTTATGAACTCCAACGGTCTTGTAAGTACCGTTTCCCTTGTTCGAATTGGTTAACCAAGGTTGCGTGAATTATGTATTGAATGTATTTAATTATGAATCGTATGCTATTGTATTATTAGCTACTCGTGGATTTGCGGTTTATGGTATATGCACAATATTGTTGTATGATTGTCGAAATGTTAAACCGAGTATGATGTTGTGTAAGTGATGCAAGTAGGTAGATTATATATGTATATGTATAATTATTTTGCTCACTAAGCTTTGCTTACCCTCTCGTTGTTTACCTTTTTATAGGTTCGTGTGTGGATAAGGGTAAGGGCATTACCTTGGATTAAGTTTCCCGCTTTGATGATTAGGAAGCGCTTTTGGCTTTGGCTTGGAGTTCGACCGAGACTTGGGTAGTTTAACCCCAAACACCATGCTCGTTGTGTCGTTTGGCAATTAAACTTTTTGTGGTCGAAACTCTAATTTGTATTAAATTTGTATTTTTACACTTAGCGGCGTTTTGGGCACGTGTGGGCCCCACTTTGTAAAACTCGTTTAAACCTTAGTTATGTGTTAGTTTTACATATATAAATGTTCGGTTAAAAGCGTTTTGGCTAAATGTGTCGGGAAGCACCTAATCTTTTTCGCATTAAAGCGCACCGGGGACAGCCCCCTTTTGCGCGGCGCGCAAGGGTGTCCGCGCGGCGCGCAACCTGTCATCCAGCAAATTTTTTTTTTGTCTTGAAATTTGATAGGTTTAGTCGGCGGTTGGTTTGGGTTGTTACAAGTGGTATCAGAGCATGGTCTAAGGGATTTAGGTGACTTGAGATAGGCGCCTAGACTTAGACTTTTGTGTGTGCATTGTGCGGGACTTGTAGGACTTTGGGTCGGACCGGGACTTGGTTAGTACATAGGTTCATGTGAACTAATCATGTGTTATTTGTTCATGTTGTGTAGCAATCATCAAGCGAGATGGACGTTGTACTAGCAAGATAATGCGACGTGCTCGCGTAGTAATGACTAGCTACCATTACTACGGGTGCAAATCGTGTCAAACAAGCAATGTACGACGATTGTCGAGCAAGATGGGGTAGTGTGGTATATGTATATGTATATACATGCGTGTTATGTCTTTTCGTTCCATTGGTTAACCTATTTCATTTCTTAAGAATGAAGACGGAAGATGAATACGGAACGGAAGGGCCTACTAATGAAAGGAAGAACGAATTAGCGGTAATGGTTGAAGCTGCGATTGGACAACGTGTCTCGGGTTTCGCCAACGGAGTTGGCCAAGTGGTCAAAGAGTCAATCGAAGGACGAGTAACCGAAATGGTCCGAGACCAAGTGACTAAGGTTGTAAGGGAAGAGTTTGAGAAGAGGTTTCCTAAACCTCGAGGTGGTGGCGACGAGAATGTACTTGCAAGGTTGGAGTCACGTGCTCCTGGTAAGAGGACAAGAAGTGCGCCTGAAGGCGTCGGAAACGTGAAGAAGAAGTGTAAGGGAGGCCATGCACCTACGTGTTATAATTGTGCTGAAAAGGGTCACTTGTCGCGTGATTGCACGAATGCGCCTCCTAAAAACGACATATGTTTCAAGTGTCGAAGGAAGGGACACCGAAGGTCGGAGTGTCCCGAGTTGTTTATTAATCAAAGTAGAAGTGTAATTGAGGCGGCTAGTAGCATGAAGAAGGGAGCGTCAGGCCCCGGTGGGCTAAAGTGTTACAAATGTGGGCAATGGGGACATAAGGCTCGCGAGTGCCCGTTGGGCAAGAAGGTATGTTTTTACTGTTGGAAGGAAGGGCACCAAAAGTCAAAATGTCCTAAATTGATTGCAAAAAGGGATTGTAAGTTGGGGAATTTCGCGCCTACGAGTTATGATCATCTACAACGAGGTTATATGACACGCGATTGTGCAAATATGGCTTCGAGCACGATCAAGTGTTTTATTTGCCAAAAGGAGGGACACCGAAAGTCGGAATGCTCTGAATCGTTTGCTGAGCGGGTTAAGAGGTTGGAGCGTGAGTACTCGATGGATGGTGAAGCACAGAAGTCCAATAATGCTACTTCAGGTACTCATTCTCGATACAAATGTGCTTTATTATTACTTGTGGTGCGCCGATGGATCCGATTGTGAATTTAGAGATTTAAATTTCGTTTCGAGGCCTAAATTTGTCTCGAGTGAGCATATATCCCATTTGTATCCTTATGGGTGCGGGGTTAGGAATTTCTATGATGGTACACTAGGTCGGCGCCCGAGTCGTCGACTCACAAGGGTGCAACCTAGGGGCGAATGCATTAGTGTAAATACATGGTATTGTTACGGGTAGCGTTCCTAATGGAATTACCCTACGTTGGAGTTGGGATTGTCGACTGCAGGGTGTAAGACTTGGTGCAACCAAGCATTCCTTACTGTTTGGGAAATGTTTTCTACCAAGCCATGGGGACGGGCTTTGGTTTTGGATGTTAGAGCGTGCTCGTTTTCGTGTGGAAATTGATGAGCCATGAGGTTCGTCGGGTGGATTGAACCATTAAGACCAAGTGTTTGATCTAGATAAATGTTGGTAATGGAGTCTTCGGGACGCGACGTTAGGTGCCTCTTCCATACGTACTAGCGTGGTGTCCGACTCCAATGGTGTGCGGTCACATTGTACTTAGGGTACCGGGGAGAAACCCTTAAGTACATGAGTGACCAGGTGGAAATTTGATGAGCTATAGCAATGGGATTTTTGCAAGTGCAAGGTTGTGTAAATCGTGGTAAACTCTTCGTTTAAAGCGTTTAAGTTTAGGTTAGATTCCTTCGTATGCTCAGGGTTGGAGCAAGGTTTTGGTGACGTGCGTATTAAGAGATGCAAGACGGGTGAACCTTGTCTCTCTTATAGGAATTTCGATAATGCGTTCTGGCGAATTAGTTGTTAGGTTAGTGGTCACTCTTTCTGTGAAAGTGGGTATGTGTTTATCGTCGGGATTTATTGTTGAGGACCAATTCGCGAGAATTCAAGGACTATAACCAATGAGGACATCGATTGTGTATGTGGATAAGTGGACCTCCCACGGGATGCTATTATTCAACTATGTGGTTACGGAACGGAGTCTTAAGTGGGGGAGGTGTACCCTCGCACGAAGGTGCTCTATTGTATTGTTACTTTGGATGATGCTCGTATGGATACGAAGCTAGTGTTGAGACCTACATTGGTCGACGGTGGTAAAAGTACAATTTGGAATAAGTTGTACATATAGTTTTGGGTTTAAATTATCACCAAGGTGGTAATGTGGTAAATCTCATTGAGAGATAATTGACGTATTCGAAAAGTAAGGTAAGGTCCCTCGGTTAAGGGATGTGCGTACCGGATTCTCTTCTAGGGGATTATTGTTGCGCCTATGCGCAATATGGGTTGTTTTTGGCTCGATTGTGTTAGCCGTTTGGTTACCTTGGAAATGGCATAATGGGACTTTGAGAAAGGGCACGATGCCTCATTATCGTATACTTTGAGTGATAGTTACACAATAGCCATTATTGTGTATTACGAGATGGTTACATGTAAGTATTTATTTGGGGTTATCTCTAGGTTGACCGCGTTTGACTAGTAATAGGTGATGAGTGATATCCGGGAGGATTAGCTCTTCGTTAACCACTCTTTGTTGTGGTTGGTGGTGAGCGGTTTTCGGAAAGAACCGTTACTCGTAGGTTTATGATGTTAATTGCCCGTGTAAATTGTGCACTTAGCCGTTTTGTGCACATGGTGGTGAGTAATAGTCGTTTTCGACATCAGCGGTTTTTGGTCGCTTGCTTACGATTTTACGATAGTTGTGAACTAGTCGTGGTTGCGCGCTACTAAGAATGTTAAGTAATAGGTGTTATCCGTAAGGATTCTCTTTTGCCCGGTCTTCATCGTTTGGGTTGTTGACCTTGGGTTGAAATTTTGGTTGTTTTTAGCATTGTACTAGGTAAGAGTACGCTAAGGGGTACGTGACGGTTGAGTTCGGTTGTTTTTGGCATTGGTATCTCGGTACGAGGTCGGTTGAGTTTTTTTTTTCCTGAAGAAAGGGATTTTGACAAATTGCGAGTGACGAATCAATTTTGGTGATGACTCTTAGGGGAGGATTGCATAGAAGAGTGGAAAGGGTACATGGCGTTCTCGCGTATCCTGAGTTCTCGTTATAGACTTCGGGTGTGGTGTGTATTGCACGTTACGGAATGCGTGCAAATGTGTATTTAGTTCTTGGGTCAATCTTTGGGTTAATGCGTGTTGTGATGGAAATCGGATCGTAACGTTTGTTGAGTACCATAGAGCGTGGTTCCGGGCGGTTAAGTGACGTGGATCACGGGGACGTGATCGATTCTAAGTGGGGGAGAGTTGTAAGACCCGTGTATTCCTTGTATATATGTAAATATAAATGATTCGGAAGTTGGGGTTTTGTTTTACAATTTAAAAAGGGGAAACTGTTACTGTCCAGGTACCTGCGCGCCGCGCAGATGAGGCGCGCGCCGCGCATAATCGAGCTGCCAGATTCCTTGTTCTATTTAATTTAAGGCGAGGGCAAATTGGTAAATTCACCTATAACCCGAATTTATTACCTAGATCAGTTGGTTGGGAACTCATTTACTCCCACTACACCAACCTTATCTTCTCCCATTCACTCTAGAGAGAGAGAGTTGATTGTTGAGAGAGGAAGCTCATTTTGAAGGAGAAGGAGTTCGTTTCGGGTTTAATCGCAAGCTTTAAAGTTGTTCATCTCGTCATTTGCTACATTTTGATAGTTGTGGTATGCCTTAACTTCCATTTCTTGTTTTGATTTTGTGTATGGGTTAGGGTTTGTGTTGAAGATGAACACTAAGACCCATTTCTAGGTAAATTGGGTGTTTTGGGTAAATTGGGTCATGTAGACTCAATAATGGGTTAGCTAGGGTTTTAAAAGTGTTAATTGATGTTAAGAAACCCTAATTGGCTAATAATTGGTTAGAACACTTGCTTGATGTATAAATGGGTGGTATTTGGGTATAGATGACCCAAAATGAGTGTATTAACTTTTATTAGGTCAAATGGGTCAAAATGGACCAAGGTTGGTTAATGTTAGTGTTTTGTGTTGGAACCTAGTGATTAAATGTGTATGAAGACCTTAAATGTTAAGAGTTAGGGTTTTTGGTGAAGTTGACCCAATTTTAGGGTTAAGTATTAAAATGGGTCAAGATGGGTAATGTTGACCTAGTTTGGGTTAAATTGGTAAAAGATGACCCAAAGGGGTGTTAACCTAGGGTTTATTCATGTGTTTGAGGTTTTGTAAGTGTTGAATCGAGTTGCTAGTCATTAGCACTCTTATAAATGATGAAAAACTTGAAAATGGGTCAAATGAGTCAAGGTTGACCTAATGGGGTGAAATGGGCATGAAATACCCTAAGTTTATGCTAGTTGAAGTTAATAGACTTTAATTCACTAGCTTTATTGATGTTAGTTGAGTCTTGGCCATTTATGGGCGGTTTTGGTATAGTCGAGTTATTTAATGCATATTGGGTCATTAAATGCTCAAGTGTAAGTATTGTGGTTAATTCCACTAGTTGCGTAATTGAATGTGTACTTATGTATTAGGTACGATTGCTTTGAAGATCGGAAGTGCATAATCATCATCTTGGTGCTAAGGTGAGTGGAATAATTATGCGTGTACGTATATAATGTATCTATTTGTGTGTACGAATGTGGAATTGTCGCGGTGTTTAAGACACCACATTCTAGGTAACGAGTAGTATTGTCGCGGTGTTTAAGACACTACTCATAGTATGTTTGACGAGTGGTATTGTCGCGGTGTTTAAGACACTACTCATTGTTTAATTGACATGTGGTATTGTCGCGGTGTTTAAGACACCACATTGTCATGGGAGTGGAATTGTCGCGGTGTTTAAGACACCACTCATTTTATTGAATGAAGTGTGGATTCGTCGCGGTGTTTAAGACGCCACATTGTCGTAAGGGTGAGTTAGTCGCGGTGTTCAAGACATCACCCGGGGGATTAGTGATTACGCGGTGTGTAAGTAACACTAGTGGATGTTATGAACTCCAACGGTCTTGTAAGTACCGTTTCCCTTGTTCGAATTGGTTAACCAAGGTTGCGTGAATTATGTATTGAATGTATTTAATTATGAATCGTATGCTATTGTATTATTAGCTACTCGTGGATTTGCGGTTTATGGTATATGCACAATATTGTTGTATGATTGTCGAAATGTTAAACCGAGTATGATGTTGTGTAAGTGATGCAAGTAGGTAGATTATATATGTATATGTATAATTATTTTGCTCACTAAGCTTTGCTTACCCTCTCGTTGTTTACCTTTTTATAGGTTCGTGTGTGGATAAGGGTAAGGGCATTACCTTGGATTAAGTTTCCCGCTTTGATGATTAGGAAGCGCTTTTGGCTTTGGCTTGGAGTTCGACCGAGACTTGGGTAGTTTAACCCCAAACACCATGCTCGTTGTGTCGTTTGGCAATTAAACTTTTTGTGGTCGAAACTCTAATTTGTATTAAATTTGTATTTTTACACTTAGCGGCGTTTTGGGCACGTGTGGGCCCCACTTTGTAAAACTCGTTTAAACCTTAGTTATGTGTTAGTTTTACATATATAAATGTTCGGTTAAAAGCGTTTTGGCTAAATGTGTCGGGAAGCACCTAATCTTTTTCGCATTAAAGCGCACCGGGGACAGCCCCCTTTTGCGCGGCGCGCAAGGGTGTCCGCGCGGCGCGCAACCTGTCATCCAGCAAATTTTTTTTTTGTCTCGAAATTTGATAGGTTTAGTCGGCGGTTGGTTTGGGTTGTTACACAGTGATATGCTGAAAAATAAAATATCAAAAGAAAATCAATGTCAATAAAATTGGCGTATCAAGATGGCAAAGTCCTGAAAGTATGAAGAATGCTGATTCATGATGTGCTCATAAAGAACTCAGATCATTCTTAGTGTGACGCCCCCGCGCAGCTTGAATTGTTTAATCACGACGTTCACACTGAACTATCAAGATTCTTGTCGTCTGAAATTTAGAGTTATACCCATTAAGACTGTAAGTTGAAAAGATACTTACCTAGATATACTCTAATACTTATTTATGAAAGTTTAACTTTCGATTCCGTTTTCCATGACAACTTGAACATAAAGAAGTTAAGGGCCTCGAGATTTATTTCGTGTGACGACTGGTCATCAGGCAAGTCTGCTTTAACTGTAGACCAATCCCCGTGGTAAATAGTGCGCCTATTCGGATAATCCAATATACTCTGAGATCAGCCGAGCCAACTAGATTGAAGATTGTCAACACATTGGTAGAAGCCAAAGGCTGACATGGTTATTCAAAATGCCGTGAGAACCATCCTGTTCAATTTGAATGAAGTACATGGAAAGAGATAACGGAAAGTTACGTGTAATGAATTTACAACCTAATAAAAATGCACAATCATAAGTGATGGAAGAATCAAGGATTAATGAACTTAGCATGATCTCAAAAATCATTGCTTTATAGTGTTCAAGTAATTAATGCCAACATGATTGTCGATATGTCCGGAATGAATATGTTCATGTTTAATGAGGATTGATATCAGTAATTACATGATAATAGACATAGACTGGATAATTAGGAATGAACAATAGAAATTGATTCAATATGTTAGTTCTGATCCATTTTTAAAATAGTTAATCATCTTGCTCACAAAAAGAATATGAATTTGTATGTCTTATATATCTGTACTGTTAATTTGTTTGCATTGAAAACTGTAAAACAACAAAAATATTTTGGTTTGCATGTTATTGCATTTCATGATAGAATGTCTTTCATTTGCATAATTTTAGTTGCATGACTTTTTACATCAGAAAACTCATAAAGATTCTATCATTTCCTTATTTTTCTGATTATCCTCTGAGTGCATAACGACATCTGAAAGAACTTTGTTGAGATCAATATATTGGGCCACCAAATCCATGAGATAGAAGTTAGTAGAGCTTGTAACTGTTTGAAGGACTTTGATGATTTAGATTGCTAATGAACTTAAGTTGACATTACACTGTAGGATTTACTCTTAGAACACAGAATGATTAGAGTAATAACCTTGTTTAGGTTAGGATTTTGTCTGCCTAAGTGTTAATGGTCATTTCTTGAAGGTTTAGTGATTTTCGACTCAAGTTGAAAGTGCTTGTTAGATCTAAGATTGCCGAACGAGTCAAAATCCTAAGGTTGTAAAATTTTGAAGTTTTGAAATTGCCTAAGTGCTCACACGCACGCTTGATGTGTGAATCGTAAGATTGACCACACGTTTGAGGTTAACCGTACGGATGACCCTGATCAAACTTATCCTAAGACAATTGGGTCACACGCACGTATGATTTAGGTGAGATGCGCGTTTGATGGTGGATTGTGTGATCAGCCTCATGGTTGATCACGAGAGTATAAATAGGGGTGATGAGCTCAGCAGCTCACACTTGTGCACCCAACTTTTTTTTCTCTCTCTAAATTCGATCATCACCGATCAAGCATTCCTTTGC
Source organism: Rutidosis leptorrhynchoides (assembly GCF_046630445.1). Taxonomy (NCBI): domain Eukaryota; kingdom Viridiplantae; phylum Streptophyta; class Magnoliopsida; order Asterales; family Asteraceae; genus Rutidosis; species Rutidosis leptorrhynchoides. The sequence goes on along the minus strand of NC_092339.1, from coordinate 159,968,031 downwards.
AATGAACGTTAAGCATCATTATACGAATCTAGCGCCACCTATTAGGTATGATTTCATCGAGTTTAGATACCTTAATTTGTTGTTTTAATGAGTCGAAACCCTAAGGGTATATAACTCGAATTTTGTGAAATTGAAGGTTGTTTTGATGTGTATCTGTAATTGTTTTGTGTTTAACGGAACCTTATGATGCTATCATGATGTAAATCGGTCCATAAAATGCACAATTATGTGATTTTGATGATTTGAAAAAGGCATTTAATACGGGTTTCATCAGACATGCACGAGTGACGTCACTCGCACGCGTGAGACATGACTCGCACAAGTCAGTGCATGGTTGATGATCAACCGTGTGGACCTTTGAGCTCACTCATTTGTCTTGAATTTATTGATCACTCATTTGTAAGAGCTGACACGTGTGATTACACGCACGAGTCACCACACGGTTGATTCACTCGCTTATGTTTTAATGCATCAGCCGTGTACCCTGTCTGAAACCATATTACTGCTCAAACGTGTCAACAGTGACACGAGTGACTATATCACTCGCACGGTTGATCTCTCAGCCGCATGTGTGACACCGTCACTCGCACATTTCATCCTGTTTAACATATTTATGACACGTCGATGCAAATGATTTAATGCTTTATGTTGATTGATTTATATATCTAACATCTCTGTTAACGTTTCAGTTTCTGTTTAGATATCATCAGATGGCAGAACAACAAGTAAACATTCCGGTTGTTAACATTGAAGGACAGGGGGAGCAACAAGTTAATCCACAAGCTAATCCACAAGCTAATCCTCAAGCTAATCCTATCAATCTACCTGCTCAACAAGAGATTTCGTTAGAAATGGGCAAACTGAATAATCAAGTCGCTCTTTATGATACTACTCTTGAAAGAGGTTCTCACTTTAAGGAGATTATCGAATTTCTTAAGAGATCAAGGATACACACTGCTATTTCTACTGAATGCACTGCATACTACAGTCATCAGAGAGAGTTCTGGAGAAATGCTGTGTTGGATGTTGATGAAGATAAACTTGTTAGTAAGATTCAAAGTAATGATATTACTGTTTCTAAGGATGTGATTAGAAGGATTTTGGGTTTCAATGACGAGAACTGCTCCCATATGACTATTAGTAGAGAACGAATCCATGGTTGTTTCAGAAGATGTGCTTATTCTGGTTACTTAAGTGGCAAATCTGAGCTGGTGAAGACATGTCTGCCACCACAGTTTAGATATCTTGCTCATGTGATCATGCATTGCTTGAGTGGACGCAAATCAGGTTTTGATAAGCTGAATGAGAAAGTGCAGAGTATGTTTGTGGCACTTGTTCTCAAGGCTCCATACAATTTTTCGGGTTTTGTTTTCTACTATTTCAAGGCAAACCACTTCAGTTCTTCCCAGAGATACCTGATCTATGCCCGTTTTTTTCAATTAATCATTAATGACGCTGCACCTGATTTACCTAAGCTTGAAGAGGATATTATCCACCTGAAGCCGATGAATCCGATTACTTTCCAAAGAATGGAAGAGACAAGGAATGAGGATTTAAAGCCTGACTTTAATAGAAAGCTCATTTGTCATCTTATCAAGGAGAACTATCGATGCCTAGCAGGTAATGCTTGGAGGAATGAGGATTCAGACGCTGACTATGAAGTTACAGATGAGGAAGTACAAGGTGACAATCAGAAAGCTACCGGTAATGCTCAAGGAGGAGGTAATGTTGATGATGAGATTATCGAGGGTGATGATGAAGCAACTGAGGAGGATACCAGTTTGATTCAAAGGAAGAGGAAAGGAAAGGATCCTATGCCCGCAGAGCAACTGAAAAAGATGGAGAAAAGAACGAAGTATTCTTATGATTCACCTCAGAGATCATCACAAGGAGGCTCGAAACAACAAGCTCAGAGAAAGCCATCCGGTTTCATGAAGGATGCAAGGGCTGCTGTTACCTCACCAAAACCTGCCACAACAACACCTCAGGTCACGTAAGATGAATACAAGACACATCAAAATTTGTTGATGTCATTGATCACAAAAATAACCAATCTGGAGAATCAAGCTACTGAAGAGAAGAAGATCAGTAATGCTAAGATTGATTCGTTGGTGGAAGAGAACAAGAGGTTATCTGATAGACTGGACCGTCAGAAGGAAAGAACAGATAAATTGAAGAAGAAGTTTTTGGTGATTAAGAGTGAGAACAGGGAGAAGATGAAGAAGTTGAATGAAAGAATCGAGCAGCTTACCTCAGGTAAAACCAAGTTGATAACAGAGAAAGGAGAATAATATTCTTCTGATTTGGGAGAAGGTGATGAAAGAGATGAAGAAGAGGATGCTGGAACTGGAGGACCCTCTTTTGAGATACCGTTATTGATACCTATTTGAAGCTTTAATGAATACGGTGAGGTCTTTACTGCTGAATATTATATGAATTATTCAAATGTTTTTAATGATGCAGAAAAGGGGGACATTCCACCAAGTGATTTTCCATTAGAACAGTTTGCTGCTCTGGCATATGACAGTGAAAAAGATACAGAGAATGTAGAGTCAGTTGAAGCTGAATGAAAGGCTCCACAAGAAGAGCCAGCTGATGAAATCCCTCCCGAATCAATCTAAAATATCAACTTAAGCGATTTCGATAATTTGTTTGCTGATGAGAAGAGTGAGGATTCTGTTGGTAAGGAAAGTGTTAAAGAGGATGTGATTATTGAATCCGAGGATAAATTTGTAACAGAATCTGATGATGAAGAAGACCAAGAAGAAGAAGTTGAGATTGTTATGCCTTCGCTTGCACCATACTCAAATCCGTCACTAAATACTTTAAGTGACGTCTTCAATTTGAGTTGTGATGTGAAAAGAAAGAACTTAGAAGATTTGGAAAAAGCGAGGAAGGTATACAAAGAACAAGTGAAAGATGTTGATGTTTTAATTGAAAGAAACAAGAAGACCCGTGATGAGAAACTGCTCGTAGAGAAAAGAAGAAAAGAAACTGAGTTGAAAAAGAAGAAACTCCGAGCTGAACAAGCCAAGTCCAAGGGATGGAATGAAATTCAGGAATGGTTCATACGTGATAGGGTTAAGGTAAACAGAAACATTAAGGAAGACGAAGATCGCCAGAGCTGGTGGAGACAGAACGTTGTTAACCCTAATCAAGTAGATAAACCAGAGCTCGAGCCGAAGTTTGTTAGTTTCTATGAGAAAGGAAAGAGAACCAAGAAGTATTCCAAGGGTAAAATACTAAGCTGGGGTTACTTCAAGGAGATTAATTGCTTTGCTATCAAGAGGGAAGGAGGAGTTGATTATATGGCACGTCCTGGCCACTTCAGAACTCTACCTTACTTCGAGATTATGCCACTTGCTAAGCTGAAGATGTTGAACGCTGAAGATAGTGACCTTTCCAAGTGGTTTCAAAGAAAACTCAGATATGAGTACAAGATAGGGAAATGAGATTTCTTTAAGTCAACAGCCTCCAGATTCTCCATTCATCCAACAAAGAAGAATTCTAAGGGAGGACCTGTACGTGTTGTTAAGTTCCGTCCAGCTAAGTACATGAAGCAATCTCCTTTGATGCCCTTACCCAAGGATATTTTTAAGAACTTCAAATGGTGGTTCTATGATGAATTGTCAGAGGAAGCAGAGATCTTGACTGCGATTGAGAAGGATGATTGAAGCATACAGTTTGACAATGTGAGGATTCTAGATCCTATGTGGCTGAGGAATTTGTCGAGATTTGATGTGGAGACTCTTCACCGCCATTGATAGTGCTCCAAATGAACATATATTTAGGCACAATATCCTTTCAATATGTAAAGCTTTTAGTTGTAATTGTTTTATTTTTATGTAATATTCGTTTAAATAAATAAGTGCGAAGATAAAAGAAGAAAACGACGATTTGAAGACGCAAATGACCAAAAAGCTAAAAAGTACAATCTAAGTGGTTCAATTTATTGATGAAAAACGTCCAAAAATGATAAGAGTACAAGCCGCAAAACGCAAAGTACAAGATATTAAATTATACGAAAGGACGTTCGAAAAATCGGAACCGGGACCTGAGCTAACTATCAACGCCCGACTCAACGGACCAAAAATTACAAGTCTACTATGCACAAGAATATAATATAATATTTAAATAATTATATAAATTATTTATATATTATATATTATATTAAATAACGTCGACAAAGAAGAAAACAAAGCAATGTGGCTGGATCCAGCTGGCCATGCGATCGCATGGCTTCAGAAATCAGGCCACATCTATAAAAGGCAACGAGTTTGGCCAGTTTATACACACCAATTTTTATCATACTCCCTCTGTAGTATAATATATATATATATATATATATATATATATATATATATATATATATATATATATATATATATATATATATATATATATATATATATATATATATATATATATATATAGTATAGGTTAGTTTTATATTAAATTAGTTTGGGTTATGTAAAGGTTATTTTACGGGTTTTGAAGTCGAAGCTCTGTCCATGTAACACTACGCGATACATAATCAATGTAAGCTATGTTCTCCTTTTTAAATTAATGTCTCGTACTTAAGTTATTATTATACTTATTTGAGCCGAACTAATCATGATGTTAGGCTAAATATTAAGATGGGGTAATTGGGCTTTGGACCATAATTGGGGTTTGAACAAAAGAACGACACTTGTGGAAATTAGACTATGGGCTATTAATGGGCTTTATATTAAATTAACGATACCTCGTTAATTTAATATAAAGGTTACAATTTGACGTATCTATATATAACCACATACGCTTAATCGGATACGATGGGCGGGATATTTATAAATACAAATTATTGTTCATTTGACCAGACACGGGGATGGATTAATAGTCAATGGACTCATTAAAATAGGGGTGGATTACATTCGAGGGTAATTGGTGTAATTGTTAACAAAGTATTAAAACCTTGGTTTACACACAGTCGATAACCTGGTGTATTCATTAAACAAAGTATTAAGACCTTGTTACAGTTCGAATCCCCAATTAGTTGGAATATTTGACTTCTGGTATAAGGTTAAATTTGCCGAGCATTTTATAATTATGACCGATGAACTATTATGGACAAAAACCAGATAGGTTTCAAATACATCCAGGACAAAGGACAATTAACCAAGGGTAATAAATAATCAAAACGTCAAACATCATGGTTACGGAAGTTTAAATAAGCATAATTATTATACACGCTTTAATTATTGTCATTTATATTTACGCTTAAGTTTTAAAATCGACAAACCGGTCATTAAACGGTAAACCCCCTTTTATATATTATTACTATATATAATATATTTTGTACAAATATAATTGTTTAAAAATATAGTGTAAAATAAGTCGTCTCCCTGTGGAACGAACCGGACTTACTAAAAACTATACTACTCTACGATTAGGTACACTGCCTATAAGTGTTGTAACAAGGTTTAGGTATATCCCATCCGTAAATTAATAAAAATTGTATCGTATTTAATAGTATTTCCTTGTAAAAATTACTACTATTTTGTATACACCTCGCATAACATCAAGTTTTTGGCGCCGCTGCCGGGGACTCGGCGAAACGCTATATTTTTAATATATATTTGTGTAAATATATTTATTTATAATTTTTAGAAAAACAATATAAAATCAAAAAAAAAAAAAAAAAAAAAACTTGGACTGACAGGCCATGCGGTCGCATGACCAATCAGCCTAAACCCCATGCGATCGCATGGGGTGGCCTGACAGACCTGATCAGACGCATTTAATACGTATTAGGGTTTTAATTTTATATTTATTATTATTATTAGGGTTTAATTATTATATAGTTTTAATATAATTTGTAATATTAAGTTTAAATATTAATATTAAATATATAGTTTAATATTTTTATATAATATAAATATAAAAATAATATTTTTATAAAATTTATATTTTTATCATTTTAGTTAATTTATATTTTAAACATTTGTATATTTATCGCTCGTAATTAGTTTTAAGTTTAGTATTTTGCCTTAGTGATTTTTATATTTCTAGTTCTTAGGCTTTGCCGTAAAATCTCTTAAGTGCTTTTTCTTTAGATTAAGATTTAGGCGCTTTAGAATTTCACAACGCCGCTTATCGCTTTAATATTTAAATAGATTTTAGTGCCTAATTAAGTTATTGCCATTTTGGATATAGAATTCTTTTTAAGCTTTAATACCTTTAGACATAACTTTTAATATTTAGTTTTTAGAATGCTAAGTTTTGATGCTTTATTTTATTATTTTTATTTTTCGACTGTTTGTTTTTCGACGTTTATTTTTCGACCTTTTATTTTTCGACGTTTTTCGACGCGCTCTTTTTCTTTCTTATTTCTCGACGCTATAGTTTTTAGGGCTTAGAATATTTTCTATTTCTTCTCTAAAATTTCAAAACGAAAAATTATTTTAAGCAGTTAAATTGATAGACATTCAAATTTTCTGGTTCGTAGTAATAGTTGGATTTGTTAGTGGCGAGTTGTGGGCTTACGATTTAAAGGGTCCTGGCTACCTGTTGCATCTATTGGCTATTCGAAACGTGGGCAAAAACAGAAAAGTCTATTAATTTGATAACTTATATAATTTTTATCTTTTATAACTAATAGGATAATTAATAAATGCACTACATTGTAGCTAAAATTTGGTAATAAGTGTAGTATGGAAAACCTCGAAAATATCTTAGGAACTCTTTCTGACATGCGAAATCAATTAAATCAATACTCTCAAACGAGTGTTGATGAAAATTCATTCGGTCAATCTTGGATCACGAATGACGAAATAATAACTGGTTGTGAAATCTGTGAAGATTATCACTCAATATGGGAATGTTTTTATTACATTCCTATGGAAAATTACGCACCCACGGAACTAGAATGGAACGATTATGAAGAATACAATTCAAATTGGGATTATTCCCAAGAATTTTTCCAAACTCAACAACCAGAAGACGAGGAAAATTATGTGTCTGAAAATCTTTTAGACAATATGAAAATCAAACTCGAAGAACTCGATGCTCAAAATGAACAAATGAGAGAGTTTGTAAATTGGCAAGCTGAAACTCTATCAGATTACACACCTGTTGATCTGAGGAGTATTGTGCAAGAAAATTTCATATCATTGAATTTTGATGAATTCGAGAGCTCCGAAATCACCAATTATCCTAATGATACTTTTTATTCAGCTTTACCAATTTCACAACATATCGACACATTAGCCTCTACCGATGAAATCAACAATCCATCAATGGATGAAGAAGAAGAAGTAAGGGTGAAAAATTGGTACTCTTGGGAAAACGATAACGTTGAAAATTTTACCCCCGAGACCAAAATGGTGGGACCGATAAGTACCATTAATGAAGAAGAATTTGCTTCGATCCCGAAATTCACCATTCCACAACCTTCCAACCCAATATTCTCATTAGACGAGTCATCTACCAAAGATGAAATACAAGATGTAATAGATATTGACACCTCGAATTTCACCCAATTGGGTAATAGAGGTGAAAATTTTGATCCCGAGAATGAACGAAAGGAAATGTTAGGAATTGTCCACCCTATAGAAATATGTATATATGTGTATATCGATCCATTTGACCAAGAACCGGAAAAGAGACATTTCCATTTACTAAAAGCTACACTTAAAAAAGAATTAAGTAGTGACGATCGGGTGGTTCTAAACTTTAAACCCATTGATATATTATACACCACCCGAGATGTAAATAACTGGCTCACTATTCTAATTCGTGAAACTTATTCTACCGACTTCACATGTCGTCAGCTAAGTGTGGGGAAGTCTAACCCCACTTAACGTTAAAATAGGGGTTCGGGTTAGTGGGCATAACTCGTTAATAAAAATGCATGATGAGTAAGGGTAAAAGATGCATTTTCAAAGATTAGCAAACAGTTCAGAAAAGCAACCGTTTTTGAAGAAAAACATGGGGGATAAAACAAGAAGGAATGAACGATGAGGTGCACCATCTATCATTCGAAGAGCTTTGTAATTACAAACTGGGTATATTTAACTATTTTTCTACACTAATCACCCTCATGAATTTATAATTAGAGTCTGATTTCATGCAAATGAGGGCATTGCATGATCTCAAGTGTGGGGAAGGGTTATAAATTCTCTCAGGTTTACACTTGGTTTAATTGCCAAATTTTGTGAAAATTTGAAAAATTTTCAACTAAATGAACTCAAAATCATGTTTATACATATTTATGAACGATAAAACTAGGTGATAATACCGAAATTATTGTTACTTTGGAAAGGACATAAATTGAGAAACAACCCAAAATGCTTGAATTCATTTAAAATGGAATAGAAGAGAATAAAAAGGAAAAGAAAGATAAAATAAAAGCTAAGTGTGGGGAGAATGTACCAAGTTATTCAATTAAAAACTATCTATCACATGTTTCTGTAAAGTTATTGCAGGTGCTTTGTTTTGGACTAAATTAACCGCTTTACCTGGTTTATCTGAAAGAATAGATGGATCTACACGATGAATCAATTCCATCATTAAAAGGAAGTAACGTCTTCCGAAAAAGACACGCGCTTCTTGATTTAGGTCAGGAAGTTGTCGTCCAGACTAGCTGTAGGTTGACGAAAAATCTAGAAAAGTCATCTCTAAAATCAGCAGGAAATCCACGGACCTCAGCATCAAACAGGGTCGCCAAGTGGTCAGACTTATCCTAACCATGAGAGGATCTGTCTCGTAAAATGGGGAGGACGCCTTGCAAATTAGCTTGATAAAACTAATGAATCAGACTCCCAGAAAGGATAATCTCCTTAAAGATTAAAAATCAGCTTTTAAGCCTGATATTACTCAATCCTTGAGATTGACCTTAAAGATTGAGAATTAAAAACTCATGGAATTCAATGATATCTAAACTCGAGCTCGAACGAGAAAATATTTTGATCAAATTAAAACCGATTTGTTTTCTGAAAACCAATTTTCAATGCGTTCATTACCATTGAACGTAAAATCCTAAGAATTCACCTGGAATTCATTAGGTCACCTGAACCAAATCGGGTGTCAACCGTAAGAACGGTGGTTGCATAGCATGGTCGAAGACAGGACCTTGTGCCAGACCGTAAAATTATAGGGTGATCTTTACTATTGCTCCTACAAAGGATAGTAATTGCATCCAACACGTTATAGACCATGAACATCTGCATGTCATTAGATATTGCCTTAACAGTTGCTTGTTTAACGCTTTCCTTTACAACCGGACGGTAGTTTACCGAAAGGTAATATACGGAGCAAGTATACTGGATGTGTGCTTTCCTAATACAAGGTTAGCAAGTGGGTGACACAAAACCGTAAGTTTTGAGCTAAAATTTAAAAATATGAAACCCACGCAACCCACAAAAATATTTTGCAAACACCGGTGAAGGGTTATTCCGGAAAACTTATCTAGGGTAAAATCTAGATTGAATTTTCAAAAAGATCAAATGTTTTCATAAAGATCCAATTTCCTTAAAGGATCTAAATTTTTAATAGTCATGTGGGACTGTAAACCACATCGTTACTATCATTGTTTATACCGCCGTATCAAAATCACTGATGTATAAAGTGTGAGAATAAAAAAAGTGATTCGAGTGAAGTGTGATTTTATTTCAAAGTTATGTATTGCTTGAGGACAAGAAACGCTCAAGTGTGGGGATATTTGATAGTACTTTTATTTTTATGTAATATTCGTTTAAATAAATAAGTGCGAAGATAAAAGAAGAAAACGACGATTTGAAGACGCAAATTACCAAAAAGCTAAAAAGTACAAAGTACAATCCAAGTGGTTCAATTTATTGATGAGAAACGTCCAAAACTGATAAGAGTACAAGCCACAAAACGCAAAGTATAAGATATTAAATTATACGAAAGGACGTTCGAAAAATCGGAACCGGGACCTGAGCCAACTATCAACGCCCGACTCAACGGACCAAAAATTACAAGTCTACTATGCACAAGAATATAATATAATATTTAAATAATTATATAAATTATTTATATATTATATATTATATTAAATAACGTCGACAAAGAAGAAAACAAAGCAATGTGGCTGGATCCAGCTGGCCATACGACCGCATGGCCTGGAAGAGCAAATTCCATGCGATCGCATGGCTTCAGAAATCAGGCCACATCTATAAAAGGCAACGAGTTTGGCCAGTTTAAACACACCAATTTTTATCATACTCCCTCTGTAATATATATATATATATATATATATATATACATATATATATATATATATATATATATATATATATATATATATATATATATATATATATATATATATATATATATATATATATATATATAGAGTATAGGTTAGTTTTATATTAGATTAGTTTGGGTTATGTAAAGGTTATTTTACGGGTTTTGAAGTCGAAGCTCTGTCCATGTAACACTACGCGATAAATAATCAATGTAAGCTATGTTCTCCTTTTTAAATTAATGTCTCGTACTTAAATTATTATTATGCTTATTTGAGCCGAAGTAATCATGATGTTAGGCTAAATATTAAGATGGGGTAATTGGGCTTTGGACCATAATTGGGATTTGGACAAAAGAACGACACTTGTGGAAATTAGACTATGGGCTATTGATGGGCTTTATATTAAATTAACGATACCTCGTTAATTTAATATAAAGGTTATAATTTGACGTATCTATATATAACCACATACGCTTAATCGGATACGATGGGCGGGATATTTATAAATACAAATTATTGTTCATTTGACCAGACATGGGGATGGATTAATAGTCAATGGACTCATTAAAATAGGGGTGGATTACATTCGAGGGTAATTGGTGTAATTGTTAACAAAGTATTAAAACCTTGGTTTACACACAGTCGATAACCTGGTGTATTCATTAAACAAAGTATTAAGACCTTGTTACAGTTCGAATCCCTAATTAGTTGGAATATTTGACTTCGGGTATAAGGTTAAATTTGCCAAGCATTTTATAATTATGACCGATGAGCTATTATGGACAAAAACCAGATAGGTTTCAAATACATCCAGGACAAAGGACAATTAACCCAGGGTAAATAAGCATAATTATTATACACACTTTAATTATTGTCATTTATATTTTCGCTTAAGTTTTAAAATCGACAAACCGGTCATTAAACGGTAAACCCCCTTTTATATATTATTACTATATATAATATATTATGTACAAATATAATTGTTTAAAAATATAGTGTAAAATAAGTCGTCTCCCTGTGGAACGAACCGGACTTACTAAAAACTATACTACTCTACTATTAGGTACACTGCCTATAAGTGTTGTAGCAAGGTTTAGGTATATCCCATCCGTAAATTAATAAAAATTGTATCGTATTTAATAGTATTTCCTTGTAAAAATTACTACTATTTTGTATACACCTCGCATAACATCAGCCATCACATTACATTCAGAGACGATCGAAAGGAGGAAGCTATGAGATATCAACGTGTGATCGATGTCCTCTATGCATACCTCAACAAAGAAAGTGATGCTCAAAGCTCAAACCAAGTTCAAGCCAGCTGATGTGTGTCGAATACTGTGATGCTAGTTAGTAATTTTGTTTGTTTTTGTTTTTGATGATGATGTATTTTGGAGAAAGAGAGAATCTGGATATGTAATTGATATTAGAGTGATTCTACTTTTGGACTTATATGTAATTCACGAACGTTTACTTTATTGTAATCGATGTTCTAGGTCCTAGGGAGAGTTGTTGATGCATGTTCTGTAAGTCCCTAGACATCTTGCCTACGTTTGTGATTAGTACTTCAGTTTATGGGATACCATGATCGCTCGTTATTATCCTATCTGTGTTTGTATGTGGTTACAGGTACTGCAGGAACGCGATACGGATGTTTGACTATGTTAGACTTAGTCAGACATACGAGTGAAGCATCACTCGTACGGCTGACAGGCTCATACGCACTGTTGATGCTGAGCTAAGTCTTAATTATAACCTGAATGAGAAGACACAAGTGAGTGATCACCCGTACGGCTGATGAAGCCAACTCGTACGTGTGATGGATGACTCGTACAGGTGAGTCAATAGCAGGGGTATATAAAGTCTTATGTTCTTCATTTTAGGTTAAGCCTCTCTCACACACAATCACTCAGATCTGGTTCACCTGATCCGATTCTCTCTAAACCCAAATCACTCCAGGTAGTGAATAATAGCTCTAGGCATTAATCTAATCACAATCCTTATTGTAGTTTGACTAATTTAATCCCAAAAAGCTACCCATATTCACTTTGATTGGTTTGATTCACTAATTCCGCCTTTGTGTGAATTAAACCCGTTGATCTCGAAGTTCCTAGTCATGTTTCATCAAAAAGGAAAACAAAATTTTAAATAAATCACTTATTTATTTTAAGAAGTTAAAGGTTTTATATATATATATATATATATATATATATATATATATATATATATATATATATATATATATATATATATATATATATATATATATATATATATATATATATATATATATATATATATATATATATATATAGGGATCAGACCCCATGCGATCGCATGGGGTTTCCTCATTAATATCATGCGGTCGCATGACACCATAAACCTGGACAGAAACATAAAGGCCACGAGCTGGTCTCTGCTCCTCACTCCACACACACATACACATGAACACATACACACAAAATCACAAAAAATTATCAATTTTTCATCAAAATCAACCAAATTTCTTGCTATAATCCGCTTTAATCATGAAATTGTTCAGAAGTTTTTCAAAGAAGATAAAGATTTCACCCTAAAACTCTTTAAATTTGAATAATAGTGTTCTTGAGCTAATTTTTACCTAATTTAATTTTCATGATTTCTAGTGTAATTAGAGTTAAATTGTTAGTATATTATGGATGTATAACCTAGATTGATGCTATTTAACATGATTTAAAGCCTTAAACTTCAAAATTTTTAGAAATCTAGGGTTTGTGTTCTTGAGCAATTTGGGGCTTTTTGATATAAATAGGTTATTGCCGATTTTTGTCATGAATTATTGCTAAATTAAGTAGTGTAACATATTTAGGCAGCTAAATGATCCAAACATTGATCCTAAACATGATTTTTGAGAATTAAAGTGGACTTTTTAAGTCTAAAATTCATGAACTTGATTAATTTGATATAAATTCCATTTGAAACTTGTTTAATTGCTAGTAATGGTTATTTTAACATGTTATTTGAGTTGAATGCTTATAAACTTTGTAAACATTTTCATATATGCTTATTTGAAAAAGTGTAGAATTGTTAAAAATATGAAAATGAGTATAAGTTTAATATGGATTAAACATGTTATTGTAATTGTTTTAATTTGTTATTTTGCTAACACTAATGCATATTTGGATGCACAAATTTTGTGTTTAATATGTTTTGCAGAGAAATACCGATATTGATGGTGCATCATCATCATCTAGGCAACCTGCTCTGGAATCACAGCCAGAGATGCAATATCACGAACTGGAACAACAACAAGAACAACAACAACAACCTGATTAACACGCACCATACTATGAACCAGACCCACAATTTTTTATTACCTACGTAGTATTTCCCGCTCACCATATAGTAGAACACCCAACAATTCATGAAGAACAGTTGCATCCCAATTTAAGAATTGATAGAAGTTGGAGAGATTACCCGACGTACCAAAGTAACAAATTTAAGCTTTGGACCAAAAATGTAGAAGTTCCAAGGGTTATAGATTGGGAGCCTTTGGAAAGGGTCCACCTAGCTAACCCAGTTAGGCAGCATCTAATCCAAAGGTATGACAGCTCTTCTTTTCCCGATTGGGAACGTTTATTTACCACTCGTAGGCATGTATATAAGGAGTGTTGTGTTGAGCTTATGAGTTCTATAGCTTTTAATAAGGATGTAGATAGGTTAGACGATAAGAGTTTTCTGAGATTTTTACTTGGCCGTAGGATGTACAGGATGTCCATACTGGACATGGCCAGGGCTTTACAGATTTACACTCCCACTGAATTACTACTACCTAATTGTACAAATTTGATTTATCATGGTGAGAGGGTAGATAGAAATTTTGACGCTGACGCCGTCTGGAGGCGTATGTCAAATTTTATTGTGTTTACGCGAAGTGGAAGACACTCCTATTTAGATATTAACAAAGCCGAGCTTCGTTTAATACATAGATTCTTAGCAAACTCGATTACACAAAGAGGTAACAACAAGGAGAAAATGACTCTACACGATTTATTTTACCTTAACTGCATTCGAAACACTAGAAGCTTTGTTAATATCCCCTACTGTGTTGGTTTTTATTTGTCTAAGATGGTGGAAAGAATACAGGACAGGGGAATAATAGGAGGAGGTATTTTTTTTACTCTCATTGGAGAGTACTTAGGTGTAGATAGGGATCAAGGGGGTCCGATGATTGTATGTAGGGAACAGGAAGAGGCTTTAGGTTTGCAAGTCTATCAAGGGGCAAAGGTATTGACTAGGAGACGCAATCAAGCAGTACAATATCAGGACCGCCATCCACAGGTAGAGAGGGGTTTGGATGATGAGATGGAGGAAGCAGATGACATCAGGGATGTCACCAGGGATAGTTTTACTAACGTTTTTTAGCGTATAGATGAGGTAGAAATGACTAATGATGTAACGACCCGTCCTTATCCACCTGGACGAAGTCATCAACATTTGGTCCCATTGCGATGATCGACTCCAAGTAATGTCCTTAAATTGAGCAAATGCACAGCGGAAGACTTAATTCGTACATGAGAATAAACATGCTTTAAAGTGTCAACCAAAAGTTTGGTGAGTTCATAGGTTTATCATAACAATCATTTCAATATTTTAATAGACCACAAGATTTCATAATCATAAACATAATACACTCGCAAGTGTATGTAAAGCATTCTAAGTGGTTGAGCACTTGGTAACCATACTTAACATTTAATCACGTCGCATATTCCCTTTATTATGAAATCTCACTACACCGTACCAAGTGTAGTCACCGAAACGAAGTACTGTGCAACCGTTGAATACTGGTTCTCCAGTCCGGTTGGGGTTGTCAGGCCCGATAGATCTATCAACAGGATTCGCGTTTACAATACCCATGTAAATAGTAGTTACCAAGCTACAGGGAAGTATGCCAGTGGTACAACTCAACGTAGAATATATTATAAGTACTTGTGTCTATTTCGTAAAGCATTCATAAAAGCAGCGCATGTATTCTCAGCCCAAAATATATATTGCAAAAGCAATTAAAAAGGGAGCAAATGAAACTCACCATACTGTATTTTGTAGTAAAAATATATATGACGTCAATTAACATGTGTAGGGTTGACCTCGGATTCACAAACCTATATCATTTATATATATTAACACATATAATTGAAATTGAATAAATTTATATCTATTTATTAGTCATATCTTCTTTATATTATTAACTTATATGTTTCCTAAATATATTCATTTTATATATATTTTAAATAAAGATATAGTTATGTTTTATGTATTAATTGTAGTTTTATATAATTAATAGTTATTTTGTAAAATAATATTAATAATAATAAATAAAAAGTTGTTTCATTTTACAAAAATAATAACAATAGTAGTTATTATGATAATAATAGTGATACTAGTATTAATAATAATAGTTTTGATAAAAATGAAAATTTTCTAATAATGATAATAATAATAAAAACGATACTTTTAATACAAATGATAGTTTTTAATAAAAATGATACTACTAATAATAATAATAATAATAATAATAATAATAATAATAATAATAATAATAATAATAATAATAATAATAATAATAATAAATAAATAAATAAATATGTAACTACCTTAAAGAAGTATCCCTTAGAAAAATGTCCAAGTCCGGGTTTGAACTCGCGACGTCCCGCTAACCCGTTAACACCTTTAAACCAATGAACCAATGATTTGTTTTGGTACTAACCCGTATGATTAACTAGTTCATTTTCATCAAACACTTATCGTTACATCATTATTATCATGATTTAATATTATCATCATTCTTATATCATAATCATCTCTATCCTCACTCGTCATCTTCATCGTGATTCATTTCATCACCTCATTGTCATCAATCTTTGTTAATTCATGTCATTAATCATCATGATTATTCAGTATCATCATGCCATCATCATCTAACATCATCATCATAATCTATTACGTACACCTATGTCAAGTAATTACTATCATCATTTTCTTATTATTTTCATCAACATAATATCTATCATCACAATTCTTATCATAATCATCTTATTTATCTTATTATTATCCATTAATCCCCCTTCTTATTATTATCGTCTATTTCTAATCATCAATTACCATAGATAATTAAGAAACATAGTAGTTGTTTACATATACATGTGGTTATTGATTCGGCCAAAAAGAAACAGAAGTACTGGACATCAATAAACAATCAAGCAGTTTGGATATCAAGCAAACCCATGATCAATTAATCCTACTCAAAAATAACTTAAGGCCCATTAATAAACACTCTAGTGTCACGGCCCAACTGTTAAATTGGATTTCAATCCATCGTGGCCCAAAAACATATTAATCCAACAATTTTCTCAGCCCATATCTATTTACTGTCCAGCTCCCAAATCAAATAAGTTGAACGAAGAAGAATATAAGTGGGGTCTTCAATTTGTTTATAGAAATAGACAAATAGCAGGAGAACAAAAAGAAAGGTATTGTGTCTAGCACTATCATACCGGTCGTTATCTCGTTTCCATCATTATCATCACTTTCTTTTCTTCTATCATCTTTATAAAAAAAATGGTGATGGTTTTATTGGATGGTTGTGGAAACACATAAAAAAAACAGCTTTGTATAGTAACAACAAGGAAGTAGTTGCAGGTGCACCAGAATAGTAACAGACTAGATTTGAAAGGAAGCAGAAATAGCGTATAGCAGTTGCAGTCGTGAACTGTAGGTAAAGTATAGGGTGATTGGCTTTCGATTGTGACTGCAGAAAGAAAAGAGAAGAAAGATGATGGTGGTGATTCAATCGTAAACGAAAAATAGTAAGTAGTCAGGTGGTGATGGTTTATGGTTTATGGTTTTGTGATTCGAAAAGTAAACACGAATAGCAACAAAGTGACGAGTATTTTGGTGGTGGTTCATGGTGTTTTGAAGAAGGTTAGGGTGGTGGTGATTCAATATATCACCTGTACGTATGTATGTATATATATTTCTAGATGCTTGTGTATATATAGATATAGATGGTGGTTTGATGATACTGCAAAACGAAAACAAAATGGGACGGTTGAGAAATGATGGAGGAGAGGAGGAGAAACTAAAATGAGTTTGGTTTTCTGTAATGTGTAAATGTATATCTTTATGAGCATAAGCTTATATATTTATATATATTATATATATTATGGAAGACACAAATAGAAATGAATGAATAAACATCCCGAGCACAGTAATCTAGCTGTCATTCTTGTATTATTCCTACCGACACTTTCTACGGATAGTGTATCGTACTCCGTTTTTAATAAGTGGCGGATAAAAGTCCACAGAATAATCCCAAATTTTTAAATTAAATGTCTTTATTTATTTTAGTCATTATGGTATAGAATTCAGTCACTATCTAATTAATAATAAAAAAATTATATTAATTATTCACTCCCAACCCTAAGCAAAATACAAAAAGCTTTAAAATTCAACAATTAGTTTCTAAATATAGTTTAAATAAGCCTATAATTGATATAACTCATTTTCGGATCCCCGTTTATTTTAAAATAATATAAGTTTGAATTTAACTTATGTAATATTCATCGAAGGGCGATTGAGTGCTACTGTCGTTTACTAAATAAATTCGAAATCACAAAATATATATTGAATATACTTTATATATGTTTATTTTAATAATTTTTATTATTACTTATATCATTTTATTTTACAAAATTAATTCCAATAACTACATAATATAATATTTCAAATTATATTAAATTATATACATATACATTTTTAAATATATATGTATCTATTAAAAAAATTGTTCGTGAATCGTCGAGAACAGTCAAAGGTTAAATGATTTCATGAAACAGTTCAAAAATTTTGAGGTTCAGTTTAATAAACTTTGCTTATCTTGTTGAAATCATATAAGGATTAAGTTTAAATTTGATCGGAAATTTCCGGGTCGTGACAGTACCTACCCGTTAAAGAAATTTCGTCCCCGAAATTTGATCGAGGTCGTCATGGATAACAATAAAAATGTTTTCATGACGAATATAAGTTGATAAATAGAGTTTTATCATTATTGAGTAATATAGATAAAACGATTCGATTATGTGAAGCGTACGAGTGAAGCTGTCACAAAAGAGTGAAATGAAGTAATTAGAGATTCGTTTTAACTTTTGACGTAGTCACTGTTGAATTTCGAAATTCAAGGGATTTAAGAAAATCTTCTAATCATAAGGAAAATGTATTAGCACGAATTATTAGCAACTGTTGGAATTACGGATGAACAGAAATATCAAGGAAATATTTCCGTGATATGCTTAGAGATTAAATAGAATGAAAGAGTCGTGTATCATGGCACATGATGATGGTACTGTGAATCATCACGTTTCATTAAAAACTCAGCATGACTTACTGTAATATAATCACGTTGGCCAAGTGTCATTATATTATACTAACCCATGCTTCAATTCCCATCACTTCTCCACAATTCATTCATAATTCATACTTAGATTTTACAGAAGTTCCCAATATAATGGAATACAGAAAACATGAAGAGGTAGATAATTTCGGACAAGAATATTTATGAAAATATCCTCAGAAATATCGAAGATATTTATGATGATATTTTGGAATTTCTAAGTTCGAAAGTTGATGAAGAAAGATTTTCCGCAAGATTTTAACATGTCTTCGGAACAAGATATTCTCTAAAGATTTCGGTGGATACAGAATTACCTGGATTCTTTAAATATAAGGTTCGGTCCTTGTATTTATCCTTGGTCTCCTTCATAGTGTGCTCAATCCAATTTTTAGTACCAAATTTTCTTTCGAGCGTTCCTAACACTTCCTTCTTTATCATCAACTTTTGGCCATTAAGACCATCTACAACATGCTGCTTCGTCAGCATTTTCAAAGTTAACGGATCTGGGTCATCGGTTATCAAACCGAGGTGGTTTCAAGAGAATTGTGTTTTTAGATGATTAAACGCTGATGGTAATATGGTGGAATATGAAAGGTTCTCCGGTAACGATGAGGAAAGCCAATCGTATGTATCAAAGTTATAATAAGACTTATTCGAATGAAAGGTCGAAGTTGCTCTGGTGGAGCTGTGACAAAATTTGGCTACTTTGAAAAAAAAATTGCAAAGTCATTTTTGGTAATAACAACGCCAAAGGAGCTAGCACAGATATGTGTTAAACGTTATTCAGGTTTTGAGTGTTTTCAGGTGCATGACTATATGCATCAATCTTTTCTTCCGTAGATGAAGTGTGGTTGGTTCATCCTCTCGATTGAGGTGTTTTCAAGAATCATGACAGATTTGAACATGGATTGGAATTGTCAAGATACAAATGAGGTTTAAGATGAAATCAAGTGGCAAACTTGAAGAATTGTTTAGTTTCATATGTTATAATCAATATTTTAATTCATTTTTAATTGTCCAATGTTGATAGTCCCATAATCGATAGTCCACATTTAACAGTCCAATAATTCATATATAGTTTAATATATAATATTCGAATTAATTAATACGTTTCGTGACCCGTATACGTCTCAGACTCGATCACAACTCAAACTATATATATTATTGTAGAATCAACCTCAACCCTGTATAGCTAACTCCCGCATTACTGCATATAGAGTGTCTATGGTTATTCCAAATAATATATATAGATGCGTCGATATGATATGTCAAAAACTTGTATACATATCCCGATATTTAAAGTGCGTAAAAATAAATAACAGAAATTAAATGACGATAAATAAAGTGCGTAAAGTAAATAACAGAAATTAAATAACGATAAATAAAATTGCGAGAATGTAAATTGCGATAAATAAAATGTCATCAGTTAGCTAGGAACAATTAGCTAGGAACAGTTAGCGTGGATTCTTAACAAAATTCCTCATTGTTAATTTGTTTGTTTCTAACAAATTTTATTTTGTCAAATGTTTTCTTCATTATGCCACTTGTTGGATTCTGATAAATCAAAATCCAAATATGAAATTGGATGAATATGGTTATTCTGTGGTGAACGGATTTGTATATCGGTGGATGTAAGTAGGATAGTAAATGACTGTTGAATCAGATTTGAAGAATGTACAGTGTAACTTATTAATGTGAGACCCAAATATTCCTCGGGTATTACCTACCCGTTAAAATATTTTCACCATTAACAGTTTGTACAAAAGAATTTTTAATTACAATCTTTATGAAAATATACTTACATATATATTTTCTTCAGATGAAATCATGGATTTAATGAGTTAATATGATATTAGCTTATCTGATTTACCATTAGAACAAGAATATATAATCTCTAAAACATTAGAGGTTACATAACTATCATGTTGAACGAAAATAAATGATGTAGAACGTCATGTAGAACGATGATTATACTCGAGGTACAGAATGAGATGTCGAAACTGGTGACGCGTATGTTGTTGTTGGAGGTACTAGTGCTGTTGGTGCTGAGGCTGGTGATGTTACTGGTGTTGGTGATACTGCTGGTGCTTGCAAATTGTGTATCGTGCTCTCCAAAGTTAACACTCGAGCCCGGAGTTCTTTAACTTCTTCTACTAACCCTGGTTGGTTATCAGTGTGAGGTAGAGGTCGGATATCTTCTCTAGTTCCGTTAATGGTAGTCTCAAGACGAAAAATTCTTGCAAAAAGGGTATAAACGGTGTTGCGAACGGGTTCGCCGGTTATCGGGTCAAGTACTCCAAGGTTAGGTGGTAGATTCGGTTCATGATATGGAGTACCTTCTTCCCTTCTCCATAGGGTGAGTATGTCGTGAACCCACCCCCATTTTCTCCAGTAATCATGGTAGTTGATTGGTTGGTGTGCTCCTGTCACGCTGTCTTCGGAGTCAGAGGAACTTGGTCGATTCGTAGAGGCCATCTTACGCGATCTCAGAAAAGATTTTTGGTATGAAGAGTTTAGTGACAGCAATTGATAGTTGGATGGTATTCTCAATGCATCATATGCATAGATATATATAGTACCAGATTCCCCTAAATTACGGAGAAATTTACGGAAGATATCAGGCAAAGTCTATCGTAATAGATACGCTAAGATATGATTTAGCAGATACGCTAAGATATGAGTTTTGTCTATACACTAATCATGCAGTCAATGCAGTAAGATGTGTCTAGACTAAGAATAATGAGCAGGTAATTTCCTAAAGATGATAAGCAGATGATTTTCGACAAATATGATAAGCAAAACTTTTGACATGCAGACACGGTCGAAGTCCAGATCCACTAATGCATCTAAACAACTATCAGTTAGACACATTAATGCAAGACCTGTTTCGCTAAGACCACCGCTCTGATACCAACTGTAACGACCCGTCCTTATCCACCTGGACGAAGTCATCAACATTTGGTCCCATTGCGATGATTGACTCCAAGTAATGTCCTTAAATTAAGCAAATGCACAGCGGAAGACTTAATTCGTACCTGAGAATAAACATGCTTTAAAGTGTCAACCAAAAGGTTGGTGAGTTCATAGGTTTATCATAACAATAATTTCAATATTTTAATAGACCACAAGATTTCATAATCATAAACATAATACACTCGCAAGTGTATGTAAAGCATTCTAAGTGGTTGAGCACTTGGTAACCATACTTAACATTTAATCACGTCGCATATTCCCTTTATTATGAAATCTCACTACACCGTACCAAGTGTAGTCACCGAAACGAAGTACTGTGCAACCGTTGAATATTGGTCGTCCAGTCCGGTTGGGGTAGTCAGGCCCGATAGATCTATCAACAGGATTCGCGTTTACAATACCCATGTAAATAGTAGTTACCAAGCTACAGGGAAGTATGCCAGTGGTACAACTCAACGTAGAATATATATTAAGTACTTGTGTCTATTTCGTAAAGCATTCATAAAAGCAGCGCATGTATTCTCAGCCCAAAATATATATTGCAAAAGCAATTAAAAAGGGAGCAAATGAAACTCACCATACTGTATTTTGTAGTAAAAATACATATGACGTCAATTAACATGTGTAGGGTTGACCTCGGATTCACGAACCTATATTATTTATATATATTAACACATATAATTGAAATTGAATAAATTTATATCTATTTATTAGTCATATCTTCTTTATATTATTAACTTATATGTTTCCTAAATATATTCATTTTATATATATTTTAAATAAAGATATAGTTATGTTTTATGTATTAATTGTAGTTTTATATAATTAATAGTTATTTTGTAAAATAATATTAATAATAATAAATAAAAAGTTGTTTCATTTTACAAAAATAATAACAATAGTAGTTATTATGATAATAATAGTGATACTAGTATTAATAATAATAGTTTTGATAAAAATGAAAATTTTCTAATAATGATAATAATAATAAAAATGATACTTTTAATACAAATGATAGTTTTTAATAAAAATGATACTAATAATAATAATAATAATAATAATAATAATAATAATAATAATAATAATAATAATAATAATAATAATAAATAAATAAATAAATATGTAACTACCTCAAAGAAGTATCCCTTAGAAAAATGTCCAAGTCCGGGTTTGAACTCGCGACGTCCCGCTAACCCGTTAACACCTTTAAACCAATGAACCAATGATTTTTTTGGGTACTAACCCGTATGATTAACTAGTTCATTTTCATCAAACACTTATCGTTACATCATTATTATCATGATTTAATATTATCATCATTCTTATATCATAATCATCTCTATCCTCACTCGTCATCTTCATCGTGATTCATTTCATCACCTCATTGTCATCAATCTTTGTTAATTCATGTCATTAATCATCATGATTATTCAGTATCATCATGCCATCATCATCTAACATCATCATCATAATCTATTACGTACACCTATGTCAAGTAATTACTATCATCATTTTCTTATTATTTTCATCAACATAATATCTATCATCACAATTCATATCATAATCATCTTATTTATCTTATTATTATCCATTAATCCCCCTTCTTATTATTATCGTCTATTTCTAATCATCAATTACCATAGATAATTAAGAAACATAGTAGTTGTTTACATATACATGTGGTTATTGATTCGGCCAAAAAGAAACAGAAGTACTGGACATCAATAAACAATCGAGCAGTTTGGATATCAAGCAAACCCATGATCAATTAATCCTACTCAAAAATAACTTAAGGTCCATTAATAAACACTCTAGTGTCACGGCCCAACTGTTAAATTGGATTTCAATCCATCGTGGCCCAAAAACATATTAATCCAACAATTTTCTCAGCCCATATCTATTTACTGTCCAGCTCCCAAATCAAATAAGTTGAACGAAGAAGAATATAAGTGGGGTCTTCGATTTGTTTATAGAAACAGACAAATAGCAGGAGAACAAAAAGAAAGGTATTGTGTCTAGCACTATCATACCGGTCGTTATCTCGTTTCCATCATTATCATCACTTTCTTTTCTTCTATCATTTTTATAAAAAAATGGTGATGGTTTTATTGGATGGTTGTGGAAACACATAAAAAAAACAGCTTTGTATAGTAACAACAAGGAAGTAGTTGCAGGTGCACCAGAATAGTAACAGACTAGATTTGAAAGGAAGCAGAAATAGCGTATAGCAGTTGCAGTCGTGAACTGTAGGCAAAGTATAGGGTGATTGGCTTTCGATTGTGACTGCAGAAAGAAAAGAGAAGAAAGATGAAGGTGGTGATTCAATCGTAAACGAAAAATAGTAAGTAGTCAGGTGGTGATGGTTTATGGTTTATGGTTTTGTGATTCGAAAAGTAAACACGAATAGCAACAAAGTGACGAGTATTTTGGTGGTGGTTCATGGTGTTTTGAAGAAGGTTAGGGTGGTGGTGATTCAATATATCACCTGTACGTATGTATGTATATATATTTCTAGATTCTTGTGTATATATAGATATAGATGGTGGTTTGATGATACTGCAAAACGAAAACAAAATGGGACGGTTGAGAAATGATGGAGGAGAGGAGGAGAAACTAAAATGAGTTTAGTTTTCTGTAATGTGTAAATGTATATCTTTATGAGCATAAGCTTATATATTTATATATATTATATATATTATGGAAGACACAAATAGAAATGAATGAATAAACATCCCGAGCACAGTAATCTAGCTGTCATTCTTGTATTATTCCTACCGACACTTTCTACGGATAGTGTATCGTACTCCGTTTTTAATAAGTGGCGGATAAAAGTCCACAGAATAATCCCAAATTTTTAAATTAAATGTCTTTATTTATTTTAGTCATTATGGTATAGAATTCAGTCACTATCTAATTAATAATAAAAAAAATTACATTAATTATTCACTCCCAACCCTAAGCAAAATACAAAAAGCTTTAAAATTCAACAATTAGTTTCTAAATATAGTTTAAATAAGCCTATAATTGATATAACTCATTTTCGGATCCCCGTTTATTTTAAAATAATATAAGTTTGAATTTGACTTATGTAATATTCATCGAAGGGCGATTGAGTGCTACTGTCGTTTACTAAATAGATTCGAAATCACAAAATATATATTGAATATACTTTATATATGTTTATTTTAATAATTTTTATTATTACTTATATCATTTTATTTTACAAATTAATTCCAATAACTACATAATATAATATTTCAAATTATATTAAATTATATACATATACATTTTTAAATATATATGTATCTATTAAAAAAAATTGTTCGTGAATCGTCGAGAACAGTCAAAGGTTAAATGATTTCATGAAACAGTTCAAAAATTTTGAGGTTCAGTTTAATAAACTTTGCTTATCTTGTTGAAATCATATAAGAATTAAGTTTAAATTTGATCGGAAATTTCTGGGTCGTGACAAATGAGGAAAGGCATCGTCGGTATGAGCAGTGGCAAGCCGCGAATGAGTATGAGACTTCGAGGCGATGCCAACACGATAGCTGGCAAGTTCATCAGCACCAAATCATAAGCCATCTATCATATCAGGTACCAAATAACTACATTCCGACTCAGCCTGCTCACTATCCACCACATCAGCCCGACATGCGACCACCCTTTGACCTGTACGACCCCAATCAAGCATACCAGAACACCTATCACCAACCATGGAACCCAAACGATGATATGAACTGGAACCCCTATCCTAATCAATAGTGTTCCATTGGTGATGTCTTCTCTTTTATTATTTTTATCTATTTATGCTAAACATCTAACATTTTGATACTTTAATGTAATGTTTAATATTTTTATTATTTTGTACTAATATTTCATTTTTGTAATTTGAAAGTGGGATATTAAGTCCCATTTCAAATTACCATGCATGTTTATATTTGTATTGTATGTATTTTATCTCATGTACACAACAGTGTAAAACATCGTATTTTCAAAGACTGGCATTAAGTTCAGCAAAAGCTATTAATTTTGACGACAAAACAAAAAACAAGTGTGATGTAACAACAGATGGAATAAACAAATGATGTGCACCATTTATCATTCAACACAAACAACAATATGTTTGGAAACTTTGGTAAAATTTAATCATTTTTCTATGCTAATCACCCTCAATAATTTAAATTGTTAGTGATTTCTTGCAAATGAGGGCATTGCAAGATCTTAAGTGTGAGAAGGGGTTAAATTTTTTCGAATTTTTAAAATTTTAAATTTAAACACTTGGTTACCATTAAAAATACTAGTAACGCAGTAGTTGTATTAGAATCTAGTGCTCTCTGATAATAAAGAACACCCCTAGTCTTATATACTGACTACCCAATTCTAGTAAAAATTTTAAAAAATTTTCAACTAAATGAACTCAAAATCATGTTTATACATATTTATGAACGAAAAAACTAGGTGTCAACACCGAAATTATTGTTACCTCGAAAAGGACATAAATTGAGAAACAACCTAAAACGCTTGAATTCATTTAAAATGGAATAGAGGAGAAATTTACCAAGTGTGGAAAGAAAAATTGAACGATATTAATCAGTTTTACCCACTTTATTGTAATATAAATAGAATTTAAAAGGAAGTAAAGTCTTCTGAGAAAAAGACACGCGCTTCTTGATTTAGGTCAGGAAGTTGTCGTCCAGACCAGTTGTAGAGTCTACGAAAAACCTTGAAAAGTTTTCTCGAAAATCACCTGGAAATCCACGGACCTCAGCATCAAACAGGGTCGCCAAGTGGTCAGACTTATCCTAACCATGAGAGGGTCTATCTCGTACAGTGGGGTGGGGCACAGTGCAAATTAGCTTATAAGACTAATGAATCAGATCCCCAGAAAGGATAATCTCCTTAAAGATCAAAAATTAGCTTTTAAGACTGATATTACTCAATCCTTGAGATTGACCTCAAAGATTGAGAATTCAAACTCATGGAATTCAATGATATCTAAACTCGAGCTTGAACGAGAAAATATTTTGATCAAATTAAAACCGATTTGTTTTCTGAAAATCCATTTCAATGCGTTCATTACCATTGAACGTAAAATCCTAAGAATTCACCGGAATTCATCAGGTCACCTGAACCAAATCGGGTGTCAACCGTAAGAACGGTGGTTGCATAGCATGGTCGAAGACAGGACCTTGTGTCAGACCGAAAAACTATAGGGTGATCTTTACTATTGCTCCTACAAAGGATAGTAATTGCATCCGATACGATATAGACCATAATCAAAAGCATGTCACGGGACATTGCCTTAACAGTTGCTTGTTCAACGCTTTCCTTTACAACCGGACGGTAGTTTACCGAAAGGTAATATACGGAACAAGTATACTGGACGTGTTGCTTTCCTAATACAAGGTTAGCTAGTGGGTGACACAAAACCATATGTTTTGAGCTAAAATTTTCAAATCTGAAACCCACAAAACCCACAAAAACAATTTGCAAACACCGGTGAAGGGTTATTCCGGAAAACTTATCTAAGGTAAAAGCTAGATTGAATTTTCAAAAGATCAAATGTTTTCAAAAAGATCCAATTTCCTAAAGGATCTAAATTTTTATAGTCATGTGGGACTGTAAACCACATCGTTACTACCATTGTTCATACCGCCGTATTAAAATCACTGATGTACAAAGTGTGAAGAATAAAGAAGTGATTCTAGTAAAGTTATATTCAAGTTCTATATTTCTTGAGGACAAGCAACGCTCAAGTGTGGGAATATTTGATAATGCTAAAAACGAACATATATTTCATAGCATTATCCTTCAAGAAAGACAAGCTTTTAGTTGCAATTGTTCTATTTACAAGTGATGTTCGTTTAAATAATAAAAGGTGAAGACAAAAGACAGATTCGACGATTTGAAGACGCAAACGACCAAAAAGCTAGAAAGTACAAAGTACAATCCAAGAGGTTCAATTTATTGATGAGAAACGTCTAAAAGTTACAAGAGTACAAGCCGCAAAACGCAAAGTACAAGATATTAAATTGTACGCAAGGGCGTTCGAAAATTCGGAACCAGGACATGAACCAACTATCAACGTGCGATGCAACGGACCTAAAATTACAAGTCAACTGTCATAACCCGACCTTAACCATAAGGACGAATACAATAACATATGATTTCATCGCGAGGTATTGACCTCTATATGCGACATTTTTCAAAAACTGCATTCGTTTTTACAATACAAACCATAGCTTTTATTACAAATACAAGGTTTAAACAACTTAATAATGATTATCGTTTAGCGATAATCTTAGACTTACAAACTTTACATGTGATAATAACAATACGACTTCCAACATATTTTACATTACAAATCCTCCGATATGCAGTTTTATTTTTGACACAAATATGCATACTCAAGATCTTGCTTAAATTCAACATGTTGCAGCGGAAGCTTTTAATTATCACCTGAGAATAAACATGCTTAAAACGTCAACATAAAGTTGGTGAGATATAGGTTTAATGCCGGCAGCGTTATGAATATAGACCACAAGATTTCATATATAAACGTTCTAATAAAAATATTCTAAGTTGTTGAGCACTTGATAACCATACTTAACATTTAATCAACGTCGCATATTCCCTTTATTATGAAATCTTACTACACCGTACCAAGTGTAGTCACCAAAACGAAGTACTGTGCAACCGTTGAATACTGGTCGTCCAGTCCGGTTGGGGTTGTCAGGCCCGATAGATCTATCAACATGATTCGCGTTTACAATACCTCATGTAAATAGTAGTTACCAAGTTACAGGGAAGTATGCCAGTGGTACAACTCAACGTAGAATATATATTTTTAATCACTTGTGTCCATAACGTAAATCATAAAATGCATGTATTCTCATCCCGAAATATTTAGAGTTTAAAAGTGGGACTATATACTCACTTTTGCCTTGAAGGTATTTATCACGACTTGGTCTCCGATAGATATCACGAACCTAACCATATATATAATATATCAACATATTTTCTTTTTAAGTAATCGTTATATATATATATATATACTTTTAATACTTTTAATATTTTCTTAGTCCGTAGTTAGCAGTCCGATGTTAGTGGTCCACAATTAGTTGCTCAATAAAATAAATAAAGACCCCATAGTATTCGTATTGATCAGAATTAATCTTGACCCATGGTACCATGTTGTCAAATGACGTGTTGCGTACATAATGTACCGTGTTGTCAAATGACGTGTTGCGTACAATCATGAGGTCTTATGATTAATCTTCTCGTGTTGTTTACGGGTGGTCCTGAAATATATAAAATCAAATCATAAGTAAATATATATGAAATACCATATTAATTAGAAATATATGATTAATTTAATTTTTCTCCAAATATTTTCGTAGCTAAACTAGCTTCGCATACCCGATCTTGTTTTAGTCGTAGTTTCTTCATTACAACTCCGTTTTTGTTGGTTCAACTTGACACTTCCTTGGATCGAGTCAAATTTTAAGAATATGAACTGAAAACACCTTAGGTTGTATTCGAAATCACAGGTTATAGGTCAAATTTTGGTGAAACTTATGAAAGTGATCATTTTCCATCATAAAAACAACATTTAATGATCATTTTTCTAAAAATACTTACACTTTGAGTTAAACCATGAAATTTTTATGTGTTAACATATTCATAAGAAATATCATTTTTCCAGAATATGAACTTCCAATTCAAAGCTTAAGATGGTTTTTAATTATCCAACCCAAAACAGCCCCCGGTTGCACTCCGACGACGTAGATTCAGTTTTTAAGGTGTTCTTTGCAAAACCAAGTTATATCTTGTTAAGTTAGCATATCATTATGATATATTACAGGTCTTGAAGTATTTTAAAAGTCAAGTTAGAAGGATCTATTTAGTTTGCGAACAAGTTTGAAATCATTCAAACTATGTTCTTGTTGTTAAAATTTTATACCACAAAATAAGATAGCTATATGAATATGAATTGAATAAGATTATGAATAGGGTTACTACCTCAAGTTACTTGGACAAAGTTACTGTAAGAGATGAGAAAAATCTTAGAATCAAAAGAGTGGTGGAGTTGGATTGAAAGGTTGGAAGTAAACTTGTTTACTTGGAAGGATTTTTGAAGTGTTCTTGAATGGATTTTCTTATGATGATTAAGGGTTATTTTTGAAGCTAGATCTTCATGGTTATTTGCTGAGATTGTGAAGAACACTTAAGGTTCCTAAGAGTGTGTTTTTGGTTAGAGAAAATGTGTAGTAAAAATGAAAATGGAATGGAGTATAAATGGTGGTGAAAAGATGTATAAATTTGTAATATTGTGTAAAAGTCTTGTAATATGCCAAATTGATTAATCATGCATGCTAAAATCCAAAATTGGCTGACTCATGGCTGCTAATAAAGTGATTGTGATGTGTATATACCAATAGTAAATAAGTATAGAAGCTGGGTATGATACGGGTACATATACCCTAGATATACGTATAAAAATCTTGAGAAAACGGAACGAGGATTCAAATATAGCTATCTTTTGTAAATATACTTATATTGTTTTATGTATATAAATCCTTTAAAAGTGATAAAATACATATCTAAACGATACATGTATAAGCATTATAAGTTTTAAGTATTTAAGTCGAAGAACGTCACATATAGTTATCCTTTTGAAAACTTAAGTTAGTAGTCTCAAAATATACTTATAACTCATTGTTATTAGTACACAATGAGATGTTAAAATATTCTTAGATCATGTTAAATATATAAAAATACATATATATACACAAACGTATAATTATCGTATGTTATATAGTTCGTGATATCATCGGTCAAATTGGACGGTCAAACGTTGTGTAAAACTCTTTTCAAAAACATAAGTCTCAACAATTTAGATTGCTTATCATGTTGGTAAGGTTTAATTTATGTAAATATTAATCTTATAAGTGTAAAATGATCGGAAAAATCCGGGTCGTTACAGTACCTACCCGTTAAATAAATTTCGTCCCGAAATTTTAAAGTTGTACCTATTTTGCGTTCTCGGGAAACAAATGTGGGTACTTTTGTTTCATCTGATCCTCTCGTTCCCAAGTAAACTCAGGACCTCTTCGAGCATTCCAACGAACCTTGACGATTGGTATGTTGCTCTGCTTGAGTTGTTTAACTTCACGGTCCATGATTTCGACTGGTTCTTCTATGAATTGTAGTTTCTCGTCGACTTGGATTTCTTCAAGAGGAATGGTGAGATCTTCCTTTGCAAGACATTTCTTGAGGTTTGAGACGTGAAATGAATTATGTACCCCGACGAGTTGTTGTGGTAACTCGAGTCGATAAGCTACCGGTCCGATGCGTTCGATGATCTTGAACGGGCCTACATACCTTGGGTTCAGTTTACCCCTTTTTCCAAAACGTATTACACCTTTCCAAGGTGACACCTTTAGCATAACCATGTCACCGATCTGAAATTCTAATGGTTTCCTTCGGACATCCGCGTAGCTCTTTTGGCGACTACGGGCTGTTTTCAATCTCTCCTTGATTTGCACTATCTTCTCAGTAGTTTCATGGATGATCTCGGGACCAGTTAATTGCCGATCTCCTACTTCATTCCAACAGATAGGGGATCTACACTTCCTTCCATACAGTGCTTTGAATGGTGCAGCTTTAATGCTCGCATGATAACTATTATTATACGAGAATTCTGCTAATGGTAGATATTTATCCCATCCGTTTCCAAAATCGATCACACATGCCCTGAGCATGTCTCCAAGAGTCTGAATTGTTCTTTCACTCTGCCCGTCAGTTTGCGGATGATATGCGGTGCTCATATCCAAACAGGTTCCCAGGGCCTCCTGTAGTGATTGCCAAAACTTTGATGTAAATCTACTATCACGATCAGATATAATGGAAATAGGTATTCCATGCCTTGAAACAATTTCCTTTATGTACAGTCGTAATAGTTTCTCCATTCTATCTGTTTCCTTTATAGGCAAGAAATGTGCAGATTTGGTGAGACGATCAACTATTACCCAAATGGTGTCATAACCCCATACAGTCTTAGGTAACTTTGTGATGAAATCCATGGTAATACCATCCCATTTCCATTCTGGGATTTCTGGTTGTTGAAGTAACCCTGACGGCTTCTGGTGTTCTGCTTTAACTTTAGAACAAGTTAAACATTCCCCAACATACGTTGCAACGTCTGTCTTTAAATTAGGCCACCAATAATGCGTCTTAAGATCTTGGTACATCTTTCCAACTCCAGGATGTATCGAGTATCTTGTCTTGTGCGCCTCATTCAATATCAACTTCCTTAATCCACCCAACTTCGGTACCCAAATACGGTTTGCAAAATATCGAATTCCGTCTTCTCGTATAACGAGTTGCTTCTCATACTTCTTCATTATTTCATTTCCTATGTTTTCTTTAGTAAGAGCTTCTCATTGAGCCTCTTTGATTTGTGAGTTGAGATTCATGCGAATTTTTATGTTCATCGCTCGTACTCGAATTGGTTCCCGTTCCTTTCTGCTTAAAGCGTCGGCCACTACATTCGCTTTCCCGGGATGATAGCAAATCTCACAATCGTAGTCGTTTATCAGCTCGACCCACCTACGTTGCCTCATGTTCAGCTGTTTCTGATCGAAAATATGTTGAAGGCTTTTATGATCAGTAAACACAGTGCATTTAACTCCATATAAATAGTGTCTCCATATCTTCAATGCAAATACTACTGCCCCCAATTCTAGATCATGCTTCGTATAATTCTGCTCGTGAATCTTCAATTGTCGGGATGTGTATGCAATAACTTTCTTTCGTTGCATAAGAACGCAACCAAAACCTTGTCGCGAAGCGTCACAATATATCTCAAAATCATCGTTCCCTTCAGGTAACGATAAAATAGGTGCCGTGGTCAACTTCTTCTTGAGTAATTGAAATGCACTCTCCTGCTCAGAGGTCCATTCGTACTTCTTCCCTTTTTGTGTTAACGCTGTCAATGGTTTAGCTATTCGGGAAAAATCTTGAATAAACCTTCTATAATAACCGGCTAAACCCAAAAATTGGCGTATCTGCGTTGGTGTCTTAGGAGTCTCCCATTTTTCAATGACCTCAATTTTAGCTGGGTCAACCTGAATTCCTTTGCTACTAACAACATGACCAAGAAATTGCACTTCTTTTAACCAAAACGCACACTTAGAAAATTTGGCATATAATTGTTCTTTTCTTAACAATTCTAATACCAATCTTAAATGCTGCTCATGCTCTTGCTCACTCTTGGAATAGATAAGAATAACGTCAATGAAAACGATAACAAACTTATCTAAATACGAACTACAAACTCAATTCATGAGGTCCATGAATACAGCTGGCGCATTAGTTAACCCAAACGGCATGACCAAAAATTCATAATGACCGTAGCGTGTCCGAAAAGCAGTTTTCGGAATATCTTCTTCTTTGACGCGTAGTTGATGATAGCCCGACCTTAGGTCATTTTTTGAGTAAACACATGATCCTTGCAATTGATCAAATAAGTCATCAATTCTCGGTAGTGGATACCGATTCTTGATAGTTAACTTATTTAATTCACGATAATCTATACACATTCGGAAAGATCCATCTTTCTTCTTGACGAATAAAATCGGAGCTCCCCACGGTGAAGTGCTCGGTCGAATGAAACCACGGTCCAGTAATTCTTGTAACTGGCTTTGTAACTCTTTCATCTCAGATGGTGCAAGTCTATATGGAGCACGAGCCATTGGTGCAGCTCCTGGTACTAGATCTATTTGAAATTCTACAGATCTAAATGGAGGTAATCCCGGCAACTCTTCCGGAAATACTTCAGGAAAATCTCTTGCCACACGCACGTCATTGATGCTCTTTACTTTTTCCTTCATTTCGACTTTATTAACATGTGCTAGGATAGCATAGCACCCTTTCTTCAAGCACTTTTGAGCTTTCAAACAACTAATAAGTTTTAGCTTTGAGTTACCCTTCTCTCCATAAATCATTAATGGCGTTCTATCCTTACGAGGAATGAGAATTGCCTTCTTGGCGCACACAACTTCAGCTCCTATTTTGGACATCCAGTCCATGCCGACTATTACATCAAAACTTCCTAATTCTACGGGTATCAAATCAATCTTAAATGTTTCTCCGGCTAAATTTATTTTACAATCACGGTCATGTACTTAGCATCTAGAGGTAATGATGAACAATTCAATTTAGCGTGAAAGTCTCTACACACGTAACTTCTATCGGCACCAGTATCAAATATAATAGATGCGGATAAGTTATTAATGGTAAACGTACCCGTAACAAGCTCCGGGTCTTCATACGCCTCTCTAGCATTAATAACAAATGCTCTTCCACGTGCAGATCCGTTATTCTTATCTGGATTTGGGCACTGACTCTTATAATGACCCTGTTTCCCACACCCATAACAAGTAACAGTGGCCAAGGCAGTTCTATTTGCATTGGTGACAGGAGTCTTGGTACCGTTTGTATTTGTAGCGGGAACCCTACAATCTTCAGCAAGATGAACTTTTCGATTACATTTGTTGCACACCACATTACAATAACCAGAGTGATGTTTGTGGCATCTGTTACATAAAGGATTTCGTCCTTTGTAACCTGAGTTTGAACCGCTACCCGCACCTTGCGTGGTTTCTTGTTTCTTGTTGGATTGTTGATGATTACCTTCCCACTTTCTTTTATTTCCCGATGTCTTGACATCGGTGTTCTTATCCAGAATAATCTGGTCCATCAACTCGTTCGCCATGGTGATAGCTTCATGAATAGTCTTGGGTTTGGATGCTGTAACATTTGCCTTGACCTTTTTAGGCAAACCGTCTTTGTACAGTTCAATCTTCCGTTCTTCGGTTGGTACCAATTCGGGACATAGCAAAGCTAATTCCATGAATCGCTGATTATAGTTGGTGAGTTCAGTACCAACAACTTTCAGGCTTCGTAATTCAGCTTCCAACTTCCTAACCTCATTCCTTGGACAATATTCGTTGATTAGCATTGTTTTGAATTCTTCCCAAGGAGTATCATAAGCTACATCTCCTCCTACGGCCTTCACATAGTTTTTCCACCACATGAGTGCACTATCTTGTAGGGTGCACGATGCATACTTGGTCATGTCCTTCTCAATACAACCACTGATTTTAAACGCAGACTCAATCTTTTCGATCCACCGGGTTAAACCAACCGGTCCTTCTGTTCCACTGAATGATGAGGGCTTGTAACCTTGAAAAGTTTTGTAAGTGCACCCCACACGAGGATTTGGGTTAACTGCAGCACCTCTTGCAGCCTCGACCCATAACATTCTGTCGTTCACTCGCTGATTGATGAGTTCCTGGATTTCTTGTTCCGTCATTCGGTTCAATCGCGCCATAATCTTCAACAAGAATGAAAAAAAATAATTATTCACATGGAATATTATAGATGTAGTATGTATTTACAGTACATCATAGCTTATTAATAATATGAACCAGTTATTATTATAAAAGCTTTTTCTTCTTATTAGCGTTTTATAATTATATCTAGGGTAGTACCTACCCGTTAAAGTTCATACTTAATAGCTTAGTACAAAAATCAATTACTACCACCCAAATAAT
Organism: Rutidosis leptorrhynchoides; assembly: GCF_046630445.1. Classification (NCBI taxonomy): domain Eukaryota; kingdom Viridiplantae; phylum Streptophyta; class Magnoliopsida; order Asterales; family Asteraceae; genus Rutidosis; species Rutidosis leptorrhynchoides. Next base: position 159,932,756 of record NC_092339.1, on the reverse strand, counting down.
ACTTAACCATGGAAAATTATTGCATTTCACACTTCACCATTTTACATATGCTTATCTTACATCAAACATTAAGCAAACCACACTAGTAATATTATACAAAACATTATATGATCCCATGGTTTAAAACAACAGCGCATCATTTAACCCAAAGCGTTTGTGTTCAAAGAAATCGCTTAAAGGTTATCTTGGTTGTCTCCCTGCGTTTTGGCTGAGGAACCGAAGAACTGGATGTCGGGGTAGGACTAATAGGAATAGCGGGAATAGGTGTGGAAGTATCTGGTGGAGTTGGTGCCACAACATCCTCTCTAGACTCGGGATTTGGATTTTCCATTTCAGTAGCCTTTCGTTTCTTTCCTCGTTCTAACTTGTCTTTCGTAATTTCCTGTATTTCTTCCTCCTCAGGATCACTTTCTGGTTCCTCTTCAATTGATTCATCCGGAACTTGTGAGTCTTCCCCAAAGGTGTCGTTTTCATCATCGGATAGGTTAATGACTGGAACACCATCTGAAGATTCTGGTTCGGAGTCGCTGAATGTGATAATAAGTTCTAAGCCAGACATCTATCACATAACAACTAGCACGTTAATACCACATAATATTTACATATTAATTTTTAACCAACAAGGATAAGCAATAGTTTTCGAAATCAAACACGGTCAAAGTCCAGACTCACTAATGCATCCTAACAAACTCGATAAGACAAACTAATGCAAATTTTCTGGTTCTCTAAGACCAACGCTCTGATACCACATGTCATAACCCGACCTTAACCATAAGGACGAATACAATAACATATGATTTCATCGCGAGGTATTGACCTCTATATGCGACATTTTTCAAAAACTGCATTCGTTTTTACAATACAAACCATAGCTTTTATTACAAATACAAGGTTTAAACAACTTAATAATGATTATCGTTTAGCGATAATCTTAGACTTACAAACTTTACATGTGATAATAACAATACGACTTCCAACATATTTTACATTACAAATCCTCCGATATGCAGTTTTATTTTTGACACAAATATGCATACTCAAGATCTTGCTTAAATTCAACATGTTGCAGCGGAAGCTTTTAGTTATCACCTGAGAATAAACATGCTTAAAACGTCAACATAAAGTTGGTGAGATATAGGTTTAATGCCGGCAGCGTTATGAATATAGACCACAAGATTTCATATATAAACGTTCTAATAAAAATATTCTAAGTTGTTGAGCACTTGATAACCATACTTAACATTTAATCAACGTCGCATATTCCCTTTATTATGAAATCTTACTACACCGTACCAAGTGTAGTCACCAAAACGAAGTACTGTGCAACCGTTGAATACTGGTCGTCCAGTCCGGTTGGGGTTGTCAGGCCCGATAGATCTATCAACAGGATTCGCGTTTACAATACCTCATGTAAATAGTAGTTACCAAGTTACAGGGAAGTATGCCAGTGGTACAACTCAACGTAGAATATATATTTTTAATCACTTGTGTCCATAACGTAAATCATAAAATGCATGTATTCTCATCCTGATATATTTAGAGTTTAAAAGTGGGACTATATACTCACTTTTGCCTTGAATGTATTTATCACGACTTGGTCTCCGATAGATATCACGAACCTAACCATATATATAATATATCAACATATTTTCTTTTTAAGTAATCGTTATATATATATATATATATATATATATATATATATATATATATATATATATATATACTTTTAATACTTTTAATATTTTCTTAGTCCGTAGTTAGCAGTCCGATGTTAGTGGTCCACAATTAGTTGCTCAATAAAATAAATAAAGACCCCATAGTATTCGTATTGATCAGAATTAATCTTGACCCATGGTACCATGTTGTCAAATGACGTGTTGCGTACATAATGTAGTTGTCAAATGACGTGTTGCGTACAATCATGAGGTCTTATGATTAATCTTCTCGTGTTGTTTACGGGTGGTCCTGAAATATATAAAATCAAATCATAAGTAAATATATATGAAATACCATATTAATTATAAATATATGATTAATTTAATTTTTCTCCAAATATTTTCGTAGCTAAACTAGCTTCGCATACCCGATCTTGTTTTAGTCGTAGTTTCTTCATTACAACTCCGTTTTTGTTGGTTCAACTTGCCACTTCCTTGGATCGAGTCAAATTTTAAGAATATGAACTGAAAACACCTTAGGTTGTATTCGAAATCACAGGTTATAGGTCAAATTTTGGTGAAACTTATGAAAGTGATCATTTTCCATCATAAAAACAACATTTAATGATCATTTTTCTAAAAATACTTACACTTTGAGTTAAACCATGAAATTTTTATGTGTTAACATATTCATAAGAAATATCATTTTTCCAGAATATGAACTTCCAATTCAAAGCTTAAGATGGTTTTTAATTATCCAACCCAAAACAGCCCCCGGTTGCACTCCGACGACGTAGATTCAGTTTTTAAGGTGTTCTTTGTAAAACCAAGTTATATCTTGTTAAGTTAGCATATCATTATGATATATTACAGGTCTTGAAGTATTTTAAAAGTCAATTTAGAAGGATCTATTTAGTTTTCGAACAAGTTTGAAATCATTCAAACTATGTTCTTGTTGTTAAAATTTTATACCACAAAATAAGATAGCTATATGAATATGAATTGAATAAGATTATGAATAGGGTTACTACCTCAAGTTACTTGGAAAAAGTTACTGTAAGATATGAGAAAAATCTTAGAATCAAAAGAGTGGTGGAGTTGGATTGAAAGGTTAGAAGTAAACTTGTTTACTTGGAAGGATTTTTGAAGTGTTCTTGAATGGATTTTCTTATGATGATTAAGGGTTGTTTTTGAAGCTAGATCTTCATGGTTATTTGCTGAGATTGTGAAGAACACTTAAGGTTCCTAAGAGTGTGTTTTTGGTTAGAGAAAATGTGTAGTAAAAATGAAAATGGAATGGAGTATAAATGGTGGTGAAAAGATGTATAGATTTGTAATATTGTGCAAAAGTCTTGTAATATGCCAAATTGATTAATCATGCATACTAAAATCCAAAATTGGCTGACTCATGGCTGCTAATAAAGTGATTGTGATGTGTATATACCAATAGTAAATAAGTATAGAAGCTGGGTATGATACGGGTACATATACCCTAGATATACGTATAAAAATCTTGAGAAAACGGAACGAGGATTCAAATATAGCTATCTTTTGTAAATATACTTATATTGTTTTATGTATATAAATCCTTTAAAAGTGATAAAATACATATCTATACGATACATGTATAAGCATTATAAGTTTTAAGTATTTAAGTCGAAGAACGTCACATATAGTTATCGTTTTGAAAACTTAAGTTAGTAGTCTCAAAATATACTTATAACTCATTGTTATTAGTACACAATGAGATGTTAAAACATTCTTAGATCATGTTAAATATATAAAAATACATATATATACACAAACGTATAATTATCGTATGTTATATAGTTCGTGATATCATCGGTCAAATTGGACGGTCAAACGTTGTGTAAAACTCTTTTCAAAAACATAAGTCTCAACAATTTAGATTGCTTATCATGTTGGTAAGGTTTAATTTATGTAAATATTAATCTTATAAGTGTAAAACGATCGGAAAAATATGGGTCGTTACATCAACGATGCACAAGAATATAATATAATATATAATTAATTATATAAAATTATATATATATTATATTATATATATTAAATAAACGAGTAGCCCACATTTTAAAGGACAATGTGAGCTGGTACAGCTGGCCATGCGATCGCATGGCCAGGTAGTGTAAATGTCATGCAACCGTATGAGTTACTGTAGCAGGCCAAGTATTATAAAAAGGCAGTTTGTTCGACGTTTTAATTACACAATATAATTCAATCTCTCTCACTCTCAAATATATATTTATATTTATATTTTAATTATAATTTTAATATTAAAGTTTAATAATAATAAGGTTATACTGGCGAATGTTGTAAGTGTGTAAGTCGAAATTCTGTCCGTGTAATACTACGCGATTAATACTCATTGTAAGTTATGTTCAACCTTTTTAAATTAATGTCTCGTAGCTAAGTTATTATTATGCTTATTTAAATCAAAGTAATCATGATGTTGGGCTAAATATTAAAGATGGGGTTATTAGGCTTTGTACCATAATTGGGGTTTGGACAAAAGACCGACACTTGTGGAAATTGGACTATGGACTATTAATGGGCTTTATATTTATTTAATTGAATGATAATTCGTTAATTTAATATAGAGATTTACAATTTGACGTATCTATAAATAACCATATACACTCGATTAATAGTCATTTAACTGGACACGGGAATGGATTAATAGTCAATAGACTCATTAAAACAGGGGTGAATTACATACAAGGACACTTGGTGTAATTGATAATTAAGTATTAAAACCTTGGATTGCACACAGTCGATAACCTGGTGTAATCATTAACAATGTATTAAACCTTATTACAGTTTAAGTCCCCAGTTAGTTGGAATATTTGACTTCGGGTATAAGAATAATTTGACGAGGACACTCGCACTTTATATTTATGACTGATGGACTGTTATGGACAAAAATCAGATGGACATATTGAATAATCCAGGACAAAGGAAAATTAACCCAAGGTAATAAATTAAAATCAACACGTCAAACATCATGATTACGGAAGTTTAAATAAGCATAATTCCTTTAATTTATATCTCATCGTACTTTTATTTATCGTCATTTTATTTATCGCAATTTTATTTATCGTCATTTTAATTATCGCACTTTTAATTATGGCATTTTTATTTATCGTCATTTACTTTACGCTTTAATTTAAGTTGTATTTATTTTTAATATTTTACATTAGGTTTTAATTGCGACTTAAGACATAAAATCGACAAACCGGTCATTAAACGGTAAAACCCCCTTTTTATAATAATAATACTACTTATATATATATTTATATACAAATATAGTTTAAAATAAAATATAGCGTTAAAATTGGCTAGCTCCCTGTGGAACGAACCGGACTTACTAAAAACTACACTACTGTACGATTAGGTACACTGCCTATAGTGTTGTAGCAAGGTTTAGGTATATCCACTCTATAAATAAATAAATAACTTGTGTAAAATTGTATCGTATTTAATAGTATTTCGCAATAAAAATATAACTATTTCGTATAAACCTCGCATAACATCAAATACAATAGCCATGCTAAAATTCTCTCAATATATGATATACCCTAATAAACCACTCGAACAAATCCAAAGTGGGGCAGATCACTCGGACTTTCACTTAAGGAAGTCCAATAAGTCGAGCTATCGATGTTAAATAAAGCGCTTCTCGAGAGGCAACCCGAGCGCAACTTTCTACTTTCTAGGATAAATTAGTCCGGCAAACGACATTAAACCTAGTGCTTCTCGGGAGGCAACCCGAGATTTTTAATTACTAATGTTTTTAGTTTATGTTTTAGTTTTTAAAGTTGAATAACTGAATTAGTCTCGACCTATCATTCACACTCGAAAGACACAAAAAAGAGGAAAAATCTTCTGAAATGTTCACACTCAAGAGACTAAATCACAAGATAGTAAGAAATGGATAAAACTAAGGAATGAAATCTGAAAAGTTGCAAAGGATCTGAGCCAAATCATCAAAGGAAGTCCTTAACGGAATTTTCTGTAGGGAAGTACTAGCACTTCTCTACCAACTAAATATATATGCTATATCTGAGCTAACACTAAGTGTGAGATAAAACTCATTATCATTAAAACATTTAAAATCAACATGTGTCCAAAAGCTTATTTGAAAAACAAGTGTGAGATTCCTAACAATCGTTTCTATATAACCGTATATCTTCATATACTTAATTAGCGTTATTAAAACGGCTGCTAGGAAAACAATATGAACATTAGGGACAATGTTCCTTTAAGTGTTGGATATCGGTATATTATACTTTAGTCTTCTGCAATAATCCTCAAGTAAAATACCGGAATTTTTTAAAATTTTTGGGTTAATTTTAAAATTAACGGTGTCGAAAAATACTTTTTCTTAAATAAATTCTTATTAAATTGTTACTTAGTCCTTTATGCGGTTTAAAATTATAACATGTTAGGAATATTTTTACTGTTGGAATGAATTTTCGAAGCAACGCATGACTAGACATATATAACTCAATTTTTTAAAAGTGTGGCTTTCCTAAGACCAAAAGCATAACATCCATAATGCTTCACCCCAAAAAGAGTGTATGCTGATGTCTGTATTTTGAATTAGAATTTGCTCCTGATATACATTTTGAGACCAAATTCTAAGAAATCACTTAGTGATTTTGGTACTTCGTCCAAACTTTGAAAATTCTCAGAAAAAGAAAAAACACCCTCCTGAACCCACTCACTTCAAATTCCATCACAATATCTTCACCCAAACTAAACATCTGCATTCGCGAAGAAATTTTGAAAAATCAAAATTATATAAATCATCTAAAAAAAGAGTTTTCTCTTAATTCTCCCTCTATTATAAAGTGTTTAAACCAGCAGAAACGCCCACTGGAGCTACAAAAAATAAAACACAAAGTGTCATTATGCAATGTTTATCACGACAGACCAATATAAACATAAACCGTGACCAATACCTTTAGCTCTCTTCGCTCTCAATTGAGGAAACTCTTTGATCTTCCTCTTCATGACAGACTGATTCTCAGGGACAGTCGGTTGAGCATGGTTTAGCTCGGCACCATCACCTGCATTCTGTTCAAGGTCCTGTGGAACAACTTCCAGCTCAGCTCCCGGATTCACAGGGACCTTGTAAAACTCCAATAGGTCCAGATCTCCAAACGCCATAGCATTGACAAACTCCACCACTGTTAAAACAAAGATATACTGTTAAGGTCAAGCCATTGATGGTTCACTCCCAACATCACAAGCATGGGCTCCGGATATAGACGTTGGGGGAGTAAGAAGCTCTGGATAGCCGACACACATGCCTTCTCGGCATCATTTAATACCGGAACCCTATTGGCTCCTTTCTTCGTCTTATCTGCCCATTCACACAAGGTGACAAAACGAGCTGGCAACTCCTTTCTATCAACAAAAAAGAAGGATTCACACCATTCTTTCAAAGATGTATCCATGTCACCAGTAAACCAGAAGAAACCTATTCGTTTGATGGTGATCCAAGCTACCTCCGATTGTGATACGGTAAAACAATAATGGAACATACGAACGGTGGGAAGGATATGATGATAATTGAGATACATTTCCCACATAACCAATTTCTGGTAAGCATGGGGATGTAACTGGGCAGGAGCTATCTTAAAATGTTCAAAACATTGGTACATAAACTTCGAAAAAGGTAATCGGAAGTTACCCAGTGTGATGGTCGCTCCATACATGGTCACCATGTTCGGCGGAGGCCTATGGGCTCGATGGATGGCATCAGGAACTGCCAGAACATATCCAGCAAGAAACAGATATTTTTCTACTAACTCTTCAAGATACTCGTGACAAACAAAACTGATGATACTATCGACGTCTACCGAATCCCTAGATGACGACTCTGCAACATCTACACTAGTCGAAGTAGAGGACTGATCCGCCATTAATTCAAAATAAAAATAAAAATAAAGAGGAAGATCAGAAGAAAGCAGTTACCTTTTTTGTGCAAATTATGGTTTTTAGCAGATGGCGAGCATTTGAAAGTTTGGAAGTTGTAAAAAGTGAGAAGAATAGGAGCAGTCGCTATTTATAGGTTTAAAGCATTTTAATCTGACGGTGGTGATCAAAAACACATATCCAAAAAGATAATGATGAAAAGTTGCAAAAACCACTCATCGGGAATCGTTTCGAAAATTGAAAAAAGAAAATAATCATTAGAAGGGGTGTGTCTGCAAAAAGTGACTTTTCAAAAGACCAACACATTTAATAAATGTCCAATCAGCTATTTAGGCTCATTTTTTAAGTTTGGTAACGCAGGCGTTCCGGCTGGCATCACCAAACTGGGGGGGACTTGATAATACGCATATCGATTCATATAAAAAAGGTCATTTTTCCATGACTTGACGAAGTTCCATATGGAATTTAACCGGTATAACGGGCCAGGAGGAAATACCCTTTCCCCGTCATACCAAAGCAAACCGGCCAGAAGATTATTCAAATACACATTCGGTAAGAAATGTCCCGGATAAGAGCTGGCCGTGACTTTATATAAGCCCATCCTACCCGGACAAGTAAGTCGGACATCGGCACCACTTACCCGGGTACGAAGAACCGAGAGGTTACGAACCATATTTCTACATCGAGGTCTACTTAGCCAAACACGCTGGTCACCAGATAACCTCTACAAAAATATTACGAATGAACATGTAAACAGGATATAACCTTACCCGATCAAAAGAAGCATCGTAAAGAAGCACTTGATAAATATTGGGCATTACTCATATGTAAGATCTTTTACCTAACCAAATGTGTGCCATCCATCCGTCACATCACAGATGGATCCGCCACACCATTCCGGAATACCACGCTATTCTAGAGTAATCACACAGTCCCGGAATAAAGCATGGTCTCGGAACAGACATTTGGCCCCGGAACAAAAGACATTGTCCCGGAACAAACACACGAATGAATCATCTGCCGCGTCAGCCTACGAATCTAGGAAAGTTCATTGGAATTTGTTTGTTACGCCAAAGAAAAGGACATGTGCCACGTCAGCCCACGTACTATTACTCTGCAAAAATTCATACTGTAATATTATTTAGCTAAAAAATATAACTCTGATTGAGATTCCGGTCGATATCGGAGTTCATCCACACCTAAGATATTAACTCATTCGATCCAATCAAGTGAGGTTAATATAAACGTTTGTTTTACGCCTTTGGAATCCAGATTTCAAACGGGTTTGCAAAGTTATTAGAGTTAAAACAATCGATCAATACATTTTTTCTTAAATTAAGCACTCAAAGTTTAAATCCAAATTCACCAAAACAAATTTAAGCGTGATCAATTATATTGTTTATTGTACCTTGAAGTTCGAATCAGCATTGCCGTAGCATAGACACTATCTCTGAAGATCAAACAAGAACTCAGGAAACCATACCCTGAATTCATCATAGGCACTATCTTTGAAGTTCAAACAACTCAAAACAGCATTGGCCCAACATCTTCTATCCTTATCTCAGGTAAAATAATATTTTTGATATGTGTTTATAAAGAAAAAAGATACTAGCTTGATTTTGTACCATATAATATTTGTTTATTGAACATAGAGACATCAGTTTGGGTGTGCTTTTGCTATTAATAGTGCTCCAAGGTTTTTTAGTCGTACCAAGTTAGTTCAGTCGATTATTTTCTTTCGACAACAACCAAACTGAATTTGGTTGTTCATATTAGACTGAGAATATATTGGTTAATTATTCCATACACTAAGTACCGACATAACCCTGTCTATAATCTACACTATCTCTTCTCTCTATACATTAAAATAAAAGCGAAATAGATTCATCACTTCTTAAATAAAACGATCCTAGCCATCCATTTAATAAAATTCAATGGATGAAGGCAAGTTAAGTTTTACATGCAACAAGAATGGTTGTACAAAAGTATTATGTTGATGAGGAGGAAACAATATTTGAATGTCGTAGTTGCAAAAGTGAGGTGAGTCAAATTAGAGTCAAATTACCAACTAACGTCTTGCAATATTAGGCTAAAGCAGGTCGTCTTTGGTCATCACCGTGTTTAGATATTATGTCATGTTGAAAACCATCTTTCACTTTTAGCTTAAAATGAGGTGATTGGGGTTGTCATTTATTTCGGAAAACGGGTTAAATCAAATAACAAATGAATAAAACATTAATGATTTAGTAGTTTGAATGTATTTAATGTACTTAATTACTAGAAGCTCCGAAATCAATGTATTTAAGTCTCCTAAATCATTTTTGTATCACATATAAAGAGTATAAGACCACTCCCAGCGGTAAGTGTTGGAGTGTGTCTTCCACCATTTCCTCTGAGGGTGCCGATGGCATTCCTGCCGCCCTCGGCCGCCCTCCACTTTGTCATTCCATTTCGTGCTCGCTCATTCCTTCCCCAAGCATATTACATGACGAAGTATGTGGACATTTTCAAGTGTATTTTCAATGTTAAGTGTATTTTCAATTTCTTTAACTTTTTTTTTTTTTTTTTTTTTTTTTTTTTTTCTCTTTCTGAATTTGACAGGAAAAGATGTAGGAAAAATGGAGGTATGAACTTGGGAAGAAGAAAAAGAAAAGAAGTGGTGGGGAGGTGGACATGTATTTTTTTTATTTTGTTTTATTTAAAGTAGTGGTGGTTGGTTATATTAGTGTATTTTAAATTTTTAATTATTTATACAATACAATTTTTATTTAACTTAATAATTGATAAATTAAATACAGTTAATAATAATAACAATAACGGAAATATTAATAATTAATTTAATAATAATAATAATAACGATAATAATAAAAAGTAATAATAATAAAAAGTAAAGTCTTTCTCTTCCCTTCCCGGGTCATAGGTGCGTCCACAGAAGAGGAAATCGCATTCGGTGGAACCGGTGAACTACACTTGTTTCTGGATAGAATTGTGGGACAGAGGGCTCATGGTACCTGCTGCCCACCTTGCTTCATTCAAGTCTAGGACTAAGGCAAGACTTACAAATCGAGCAGTTATAAAGTAGTGCTGCCTTAACTTGGCTCATCATGCTATACTCGCTGGGAAAAAGAAATGAGAATTCAAAATAAAATGGTGCGGTCAGTGAGAAAAACATAAGTCTTGCCTAAGTCCTAGATTTTAATGAAGCATCCTGGCTGAAAGTCGTATTTACTTTTGCTTTTCTTCTCTTGTTCTCTTTTCTAGTCGACGCCGATTTATTATTTTTAACGTCTCAAGTGTCCCTAGGAAGCCAGTCTACCACAAGATCAAGTTGAAGTTCCTCATTTTTAGAGCAAGAAGCGGAACTACATGGATGAAATGAAAAGTGTTTCTTACGATTACGCCAATAATAATAATATAATAATAATAATAATAATAACAACAATAATAATAATATAATAATAATAATAATAACAATAATAATAATAATAATAATAATAAATTTGAGAAAGTATGTCATGGTTGGCAATGGTGTGTTTGGGAGGAAGTGGTGAGGAAGAAAGAGAGAGAAAGCTGATGTAGCACTGAAGAAAGTTGTGGAAATGTGTCATGGTTGGGAGTGGTCTCAGAACTACAAGTTTTTTTGTTTTGACCTATTCTATAGGTTGTCTTTTTGTCGACATTGTTCAAGAATTAAAGTTTGTGTTCATTGGTTTGATTTTTAGACGCTTACATATTGGATCAAGTCTCTAACACAAATATTTACATTGCAGTTATCGTCGGGTAGATTCAAATTTTGTAATGCTTACCACCAAACAAGGAACATCTTGCAAAAGGGATCAACTAAAAAAATTAGTCCACGCGAATGTGCTACAACTAAAATGAGGACTCTGGGAACTTTGATGGAGTCCCGAATGGAACTTAGACCCTTAGGATAGACAATGTTGCCTTATTTTACAACTTTCTTGATAGTATTTCAGTCCAAAGAGAAACATACAAATGTGTTGGAATGACCTTTATAGAGTTACTAAATGGTTATCTACGTATGACATTCAATAACCGTTTTGGTTATATGAAATTAGTAAAAGTTTTCTATGGTTTTAAAATAAATAAGCTTATTTTTTACTAGGTAAAACATGTATTTGTGGATAGCAAGAAACTAGAGATGTAAGAAACTCCTCTCTCTCTCTCAACAAGAAACCCTACCCTAACCTTCTCGCCGCCATCACTAATTTCTCTCCTCCGGCCGTCGGTTCTCTCCGGCGGACCGGAGGACCTCTCTCCTTCATTCTTTCTTCCTTATTTTCCCTTCTCTCTTACTTTTTTTCCTTTGTTTTGCTCTTGTAATAATCGTTTTAGGTGTCTGTTCAATTCGAGTGTAAGGTTCTCGGCAGGGTCTCAGATCGTAGTTATTGCTCATCGCTTTCGTGGGTTTTTCAAGCGGTTGTGCCAGATTCGCTGGTGATTTTTCTTCCGTCTCCGGCCGCCAGTTGGTTCGAGTTTTCCTCCTCCACCGTCTTCCTGCCTTTGATTTCAGGTATTTTCGTGGGTTGGTTTCGTGGTTTTGGTTCGTGGTGGTGGGTTTCGTGGTTGCAGGTTTGTGAATTCGAGTTGTGGTTGCTGCTTCGTGGTTGTCGCGTGCTTTAATCGTGGTGAAAGTTTTCCTGGCTTCAATTTGATTCAGCTCTCTTGGGTTCAAGTGGGTGCAGACAGTGAAAGTCTTGCGATGGTGCTTTTAGTTAGGATTCAGGTCGTGTACTCGTGGGTATTGTTGGTTCAAGTCGTGGTTATCTGCAGCAGGGATGGTCAACATTATCGTGGGTTATTTCATTGTTAATCATCTTGACATATTGCATTATCACCACTCGATTTAATTGCGTGATTGATTTTTTGGATTAGATTTTCTTGGGTTCCATGTGTGGCTTTCGAATTGTAGTCGTGGGTTGTATCGATTAGATTTTCGTGGGTTCGATATGTGGATTTAATTTTCATGGGTTGTAGTCGGTTTTCATGTTTTCATTCGGGTGCTTGCCCTTAAGTGGTCGTGTAATATGTTGTTGTTATAAAGGTGGCTTCCTAGGTTATTGGCCTACTCGTGTTTAGATCGTATTTAGATTTATTGTTCTACTCGTGTTTAGATTTATTTTGTGTTAGTCGATTCGAGTTTGAAGTCGTGTGTCCTGTGTCGTGTGACATGTATCCTTTAATTTGTATCTCTCAGCATCTTGCTAGTTTTATTAATATAACTATTGTTGCCTTTCGAGAAAAAAAAAGAAACTAGAGATGTATCGGGCCGCGCATTACGGCGTCCGAGTTCTGTTTGTCTTTGGTTATGGTTTTAATGAAGGTACGTTGCATAAACTGTATATACATAGGCCAAAAGTTCACGTGGTGCGCGCTACGGCTCTCATCGCTTTGATAACTCGATAACGCGAAAAGTTCACTAAACCGTTTTATATGCATTACAGCAAGATAAGGGTACTCCGGGGTGGTGATTATGTACATTTAATATTATGATAATTATATTTGGATGTATAAAAAATCATCTATGGACCTAGACTGTTAATTTGAATCACTTTCATGTTTATTGCTTAAAAATAAAAGTCTGTTGGTATTGTTTGGAAGCTCCGTTTTGAATATAATTCGTTGCGTTTAGTTCATAAAATTAATTCGAGTTCAACGGTGATGGCGGGAAAACTTAACTCGGGGTGAATAAAAAGATAAATTCTGTCAAAAACGTTGGTAAATTTTGTTTAATAATTTTTGTATTAAATCTAAAGTTTACATTTTATACCTTGAAGTTACCTTTTATATCCTGTAAAGTTACCATTTGTACCCTTTAAAGTTACTCTCTCTATACCCTCAAAGTAAGCTAGACATGATAGAACTCTCATATGGTGTTGTCGTTCTGAGGTTCTCAAACGACCAAAAAGTTGGTACCATCTAGTATATAAAGGTAATAAGATATTATAATACAATTCAAGCTCAATAACTATATTTTGTATTAGAATTTAAGTTTGTTGTGAAGAGTTTTTCAATGTTCGAGTGGCTAACCGGGTGTAACGACCCGGATTTTTCCGACCGTTTTATACATATGAGATTAATGTCTACATAAATTAAACATTACTAACATGATAAGCAATCCAAATTGTTGAGTCTTGTGTTTTTGAAAAGAGTTTTACACAACGTTTGACCGTCCAATTTGACCGATGATATCACGAACTATATAACATACGATAATTATAAGATTGTGTACATATACATATTTATACATATCTAACATGATCTAAGGATGGTTTAACATATCATTGTGTACTAATAACAATGAGTTATAAGTATGCTTTGAGATTACTAACTTAAGTTTTTAAAACGGTAACTATACATAACGTTCTTTGACATATATACCTATAATCTATAATGCTTATACAAGTATCGTATAAATACGTATTTAATTACTTTAAAGGACTTAAATACATAAAATAATATAAGTATATTCACAAAAGATAGTTATATTTGAATTCTCGTTCCGTTTTCTCAAGATTTCTACACATATACCTAGGGTATATGTACCCGTATTATACGCAGCTTCTAGATGTATTTACTATTGATAAATACCAATTATTAGACCTCAATTATATGCTCTTAGCAGCCATTGTTAGTCAACAACATTTGGGATCAATTAGGAAGACTTATGAGCTAAAAATCAAAACTTAAAATCTATATATATACATACATATACACGTTTTTTTATATACATACATATACTTCCATATCAACTTTATTTTAAGATAAATAATCTTCTAAACTCTCTCATCTTCAACCTTCAAGTGTTCTTCAAGGTCTTCATAAGTTTCTAGCTTCATAATCAAGGTAAAACTATGTTTAAACTTTGATTCAATTCATGTAAGTTAATTATCTTAAATCAAGATATAAACTTGCTTACAACCTTTGTTTCTTTCATGATTTCACTTCTTAATCTTCCAAGTCATCAAGAACAAGTTCATATCTTATTTATTCAGTAACTTTCTTCATCATACTTGAGATATAACCTTTGTTCATCATCTTGTTCAATTATAACTATCTTACTAAGAATATACAAATTATAACAACAAGAACATAGTTTGAATGATTTCAAACTTGTTCACAAACTAAATAGATCCTTCTAACTTGACTTTTAAAACACTTTAAGACCTGTAATATATCATAATGATATGCTAACTTAACAAGATACAACTTGATTTTACAAAGAACACCTTAAAACTGAATCTACATCGTTGGAGTGCAACCGGGGGCTGTTTTGGGTTGGATAATTAAAAACCATCTTAAACTTTGAACTGGAAGTTTATATTCTGGAAAAATGATATTTCTTATGAATATGTTAATATATAAAAATCTCATGGTGTAACTCAAAGTGTAAGTATTTTTGTAAAAATGATCATCTAGATGTTGTTTTTACAACGGAAATGATCACTTTCATAAGATTCACCAAAGTTTGACCTATAACCTGTGATTTCGAATGAAAACTTAGGTATTTACAGTTCATATTCATAAATAATGACTCGATCCAAGGAAGTGGCAAGTTGAACCAACAAAAACGGAGTTATATTGAAGAAACTACGGCTAAAACAAAATTGGGTATCCGAAGCTAGTTTAGCTACGAAATTAATTGGAGTAAAACTAAACTAATCATATCTTTGCTAATTAATATGATATTTTATATATATTTACTTATAATTTGATTTTATATATTTCAGGACCACCCGTAAACAACACGAGAAGATTAATTATAAGACCTCATGATTGTACGCAACAAGTCATTTGACAACACGGTACTTTATGTACGCAACACGTCATTTGACAACATGGTACCATGGGTCGAGATTAATTCTGATCAATACGAATATGATGGGGTCTTTATTTATTTTATTGAGCAACTAATTGTGGACCACTAACATCGGACTGCTAACTACGGACTAATAGATATTAAAAGTATTATAAGTATATATGTAACGATTATTTGAAAAGAAAATATGTTAATATATTATATATATGGTTAGGTTCGTGATATCTATCGGAGACCAAGTCGTGTTAAATATCTTCAAAACAAAAGTGAGTATATAGTCCCACTTTTAAACTCTAAATATTTCGGGATGAGAATACATGCATTTTATGTTTTACGTTATGGACACAAGTGATTAAAAATATATATTCTACGTTAAGTTGTACCACTGGCATACTTCCCTGTAACTTGGTAACTACTATTTACATGAGGTATTGTAAACGCGAATCCTGTTGATAGATCTATCGGGCCTGACAACCCCAACCGGACTGGATGACCAGTATACAACGGTTGCACAATACTTCGTTTCGGTGACTACACTTGGTACGATGTAGTGAGATTTCATAATAAAGGGAATATGCGACGTTGATTAAATGTTAAGTATGGTTATCAAGTGCTCAACCACTTAGAATATTTTTATTAAAATGTTTATGTAAATTAAATCTTGTGGTCTATATTTATAATGCTGCTAGCATTAAACCTATATCTCACCAACTTTATGTTGACGTTTTAAGTATGTTTATTCTCAGGTGATAATTAAAAGCTTTCGCTGCATTATGTCGAATTTAAGCAGGATTTGGAGTATGCATATTTGTGTCAAAAATAAAACTGCATATCGGAATATTTGTAATGTGAAATATGTTGGAAATTGTATTGTTATTATCAAATGTAAAGTTTGTAAAACTAAGATTATCGCTAAACGATAATCATTATTATGTTGTTTGAACCTTTGATTATAATAAAGGTTATGGTTTGTATTATAAAAACGTATGCAGATATTGAAAAATGTCACATATAGAGGTCAATACCTCGCGATGACACCAATGAGTACGTGACGTTTATATTCGATATGAACGGGAAGCTTCAGGTGGTATCAGAGCGTTGGTCTTAGAGAACCAGAAAATTTGCATTAGTGTGTCTTATCGAGTTTGTTAGGATGCATTAGTGAGTCTGGACTTTGACCATGTTTGATTTCGAAAACTATTGCTTATCTTTGTTGGTTAAAAATTAATATGTAAATAATATGTGGTACTAACGTGCTAGTTGTTGTGTGATAGATGTCTGGCTTAGAACTTGTTATCACATTCAGCGACTCCGAACCAGAATACTCAGATAGTGTTCCAGTCATTAACCTTTGGGGAAGACTCACAATTTCCGGATGAATCAATTGAAGAGGAACCGAAAAGTGATCCTGAGGAGGAAGAAATACAGGAAATTACGAAAGACAAGTTCGAACGAGGAAAGAAACGAAAGGCTACTGAATTGGAAAATCCAAATCCCGAGTTTAGTGAGGATGTTGTGGCACCAACTCCACCAGACACTTCCACCCCCATTCCCGCTATTCCTATTAGTTCTATCCTGACATCTAGTTCTTCGGCCCCTCAGCCAAAATGCAGGGAGACAGCCAGGATAAGCGTTAAGCGATTTTTTTGAACACAAACGTTTTGGGTTAAATGACGCGCTGTTGTTTTAAACCATGGGATCATATAACGTTTTGTATAATATTACTAGTGTGATTTGCTTAATGTTTGATGTAAGATAAGCATATGTAAAATAGTAAAGTGTGAAATGCAATAATTTTCCATGGTTGAGTATTATTTGGGTGGTAGTAATTGATTTTCGTACAAAGCTATTAAGTATGAACTTTAACGGGTAGGTACTACCCTAGATATAATTATAAAACGCTAATAAGAAGAAAAGGCTTTTATAATAATAACTGGTTCATATTATTAATAAGCTACGATGTACTGTAAATACACACTACATCTATAATATTCCATGTGAATAATTATTTTTTTTTCATTCTTATTGAAGATTATGGCGCGATTAAACCGAATGACGGAACAAGAAATCGAGGAACTCATCAATCAGCGAGTGAACGACAGAATGTTATGGGTCGAGGCTGCAAGAGGTGCTGCAGTTAACCCAAATCCTCGTGTGGGATGCACCTACAAAACTTTTCAAGGTTGCAAGCCCTCATCATTCAGTGGAACAGAAGGACCGGTCGGTTTTGAAATGTCCCGTTCTTATTGATTAAAAACGTTCCATATTAATTGATTTCTTTGCGAGGTTTTGACCTCTATATGAGACGTTTTTCAAAGACTGCATTCATTTTTAAAACAAACCATAACCTTTATTTCATAAATAAAGGTTTAAAAAGCTTTACATAGATTATCAAATAATGATAATCTAAAATATCCTGTTTACACACGACCATTACATAATGGTTTACAATACAAATATGTTACATCGAAATCAGTTTCTTGAATGCAGTTTTTACACAATATCATACAAACATGGACTCCAAATCTTGTCCTTATTTTAGTATGCAACAGCGGAAGCTCTTAGTATTCACCTGAGAATAAACATGCTTTAAACGTCAACAAAAATGTTGGTGAGTTATAGGTTTAACCTATATATATCAAATCGTAACAATAGACCACAAGATTTCATATTTCAATATACATCCCATACATAGAGATAAAAATCATTCATATGGTGAACACCTGGTAACCGACATTAACAAGATGCATATATAAGAATATCCCCATCATTCCGGGACACCCTTCGGATATGATATAAATTTCGAAGTACTAAAGCATCCGGTACTTTGGATGGGGTTTGTTAGGCCCAATAGATCTATCTTTAGGATTCTCGTCAATTAGGGTGTCTGTTCCCTAATTCTTAGATTACCAGACTCAATAAAAAGGGGCATATTCGATTTCGATAATTCAACCATAGAATGTAGTTTCACGTACTTGTATCTATTTTGTAAATCATTTATAAAACCTGCATGTATTCTCATCCCAAAAATATTAGATTTTAAAAGTGGGACTATAACTCACTTTCGAAGATTTTTACTTCGTCGGGAAGTAAGACTTGGCCACTGGTTGATTCACGAACCTATAACAATATATACATATATATCAAAGTATGTTCAAAATATATTTACAATACTTTTAATACATTTTGATGTTTTAAGTTTATTAAGTCAGCTGTCCTCGTTAGTAACCTACAACTAGTTGTCCACAGTTAGATGTACAGAAATAAATCGATAAATATTATCTTGAATCAATCCATGACCCAGCGTATACGTATCTCAGTATTGATCACAACTCAAACTATATATATTTTGGAATCAACCTCAACCCTGTATAGCTAACTCCAAAATTCATATATAGAGTGTCTATGGTTGTTCCGAAATATATATAGATGTGTCGACATGATAGGTCGAAACATTGTATATGCGTCTATGGTATCTCAAGATTACATAATATACAATACAAGTTGATTAAGTTATGGTTGGAATAGATTTGTTACCAATTTTCACGTAGCTAAAATGAGAAAAATTATCCAATCTTGTTTTACCCATAACTTCTTCATTTTAAATCCGTTTTGAGTGAATCAAATTGCTAGGGTTTCATATTGAACTCTATTTTATGAATCTAAATAGAAAAAGTATAGGTTTATAGTCAGAAAAATAAGTTACAAGTCATTTTTGTAAAGGTAGTCATTTCAGTCGAAAGAACGACGTCTAGATGACCATTTTAGAAAACATACTTCCACTTTGAGTTTAACCATAATTTTTGGATATAGTTTCATGTTCATAATAAAAATCATTTTCCCAGAATAACAACTTTTAAATCAAAGTTTATCATAGTTTTTAATTAACTAACCCAAAACAGCCCGCGGTGTTACTACGACGGCGTAAATCCGGTTTTACGGTGTTTTTCGTGTTTCCAGGTTTTAAATCATTAAGTTAGCATATCATATATATATATATAACATGTGTTTATTTGATTTTAAAAGTCAAGTTAGAAGGATTAACTTTTATTTGCGAACAAGTTTAGAATTAACTAAACAATGTTCTAGTGATTACAAGTTTAAACCTTCGAATAAGATAGCTTTATATGTATGAATCGAATGATGTTATGAACATCATTACTACCTCAAGTTCCTTGGATAAACCTACTGGAAATGAGAAAAATAGATCTAGCTTCAAAGGATCCTTGGATGGCTTGAAAGTTCTTGAAGCAGAATCATGACACGAAAACAATTTCAAGTAAGATTTCCACTCGAAATAAGATTTTTATAGTTATAGAAATTGAATTAAAGTTTGAATATGATTATTACCTTGTATTAGAAAGATAACCTACTGTAAGTAACAAAGGTTTCTTGATCTTGGATGATTACTTGGAATGGATTTAGAAAACTTGGAAGTAAACTTGCAATCTTGGAAGTATTCTTGATTTTATGAAACTAGAACTTTTGGAATTTATGAAGAACACTTAGAACTTGAAGATAGAACTTGAGAGAGATCAATTAGATGAAGAAAATTGAAGAATGAAAGTGTTTTTAGGTGTTTTTGGTCTTTGGTGTATGGATTAGATATAAAGGATATGTAATTTTGTTTTCATGTAAATAAGTCATGAATGATTACTCATATTTTTGTAATTTTATGAGATATTTCATGCTAGTTGCCAAATGATGGTTCCCACATGTGTTAGGTGACTCACATGGGCTGCTAATAGCTGATCATTGGAGTGTATATACCAATAGTACATACATCTAAAAGCTGTGTATTGTACGAGTACGAATACGGGTGCATACGAGTAGAATTGTTGATGAAACTGAACGAGGATGTAATTGTAAGCATTTTTGTTAAGTAGAAGTATTTTGATAAGTGTCTTGAAGTCTTTCAAAAGTGTATGAATACATATTAAAACACTACATGTATATACATTTTAACTGAGTCGTTAAGTCATCGTTAGTCGTTACATGTAAGTGTTGTTTTAAAACCTTTAGGTTAATGATCTCGTTAAGTGTTGTTAACCCAATGTTTATAATATCAAATGAGATTTTAAATTATTATATTATCATGATATTATGATGTATAAATATCTCTTAATATGATATATATACATTAAATGTCGTTACAACGATAATCGTTACATATATGTCTCGTTTCAAAATCATTAAGTTAGTAGTCTTGTTTTTACATATGTAGTTCATTGTTAATATACTTAATGATATGTTTACTTATCATAATATCATGTTAACTATATATATATATATCCATATATATGTCATCATATAGTTTTTACAAGTTTTAACGTTCGTGAATCACCGGTCAACTTGGGTGGTCAATTGTCTATATGAAACCTATTTCAATTAATCAAATCTTAACAAGTTTGATTACTTAACATGTTGGAAACACTTAATCATGTAAATAACAATTTCATTTAATATATATAAACACATGGAAAAGTTTGGGTCACAACAGTACCTACCCGTTAAATAAATTTCGTCCCGAAATTTTAAGCAGTTGGAGGTGTTGACGTATCTTCTGGAAATAAATGCGGGTATTTCTTCTTCATCTGATCTTCTCGTTCCCAGGTGAACTCGGGTCCTCTACGAGCATTCCATTGAACCTTAACAATTGGTATCTTGTTTTGCTTAAGTCTTTTAACCTCACGATCCATTATTTCGACGGGTTCTTCGATGAATTGAAGTTTTTCGTTGATTTGGATTTCATCTAATGGAATAGTGAGATCTTCTTTAGCAAAACATTTCTTCAAATTCAAGACGTGGAAAGTGTTATGTACAGCCGCGAGTTGTTGAGGTAATTCAAGTCGGTAAGCTACTGGTCCGACACGATCAATAATCTTGAATGGTCCAATATACCTTGGATTTAATTTCCCTCGTTTACCAAATCGAACAACGCCTTTCCAAGGTGCAACTTTAAGCATGACCATCTCTCCAATTTCAAATTCTATATCTTTTCTTTTAATGTCATCGTAGCTCTTTTGTCGACTTTGGGCGGTTTTCAACCGTTGTTGAATTTGGATGATCTTCTCGATAGTTTCTTGTATTATCTCCGGACCCGTAATCATTCTATCCCCCACTTCACTCCAACAAATCGGAGACCTGCACTTTCTACCATAAAGTGCTTCAAACGGCTCCATCTCAATGCTTGAATGGTAGCTGTTGTTGTAGGAAAATTCTGCTAACGGTAGATGTCGATCCCAACTGTTTCCGAAATCAATAACACATGCTCGTAGCATGTCTTCAAGCGTTTGTATCGTCCTTTCGCTCTGCCCATCAGTTTGTGGATGATAGGCAGTACTCATGTCTAGACGAGTTCCTAATGCTTGCTGTAATGTCTGCCAGAATCTTGAAATAAATCTGCCATCCCTATCAGAGATAATAGATATTGGTATTCCATGTCTGGAGACGACTTCCTTCAAATACAGTCGTGCTAACTTATCCATCTTGTCATCTTCTCTTATTGGCAGGAAGTGTGCTGATTTGGTGAGACGATCAACTATTACCCAAATTGTATCAAAACCACTTGCAGTCCTTGGCAATTTAGTGATGAAATCCATGGTAATATTTTCCCATTTCCATTCCAGGATTTTGGGTTGTTGAAGTAGACCTGATGGTTTCTGATGCTCAGCTTTGATCTTAGAACACGTCAAACATTCTCCTACGTATTTAGCAACATTGGCTTTCATACCCGGCCGCCAAAAATGTTTCTTGAGATCCTTGTACATCTTCCCCGTTCCAGGATGTATTGAGTATCTAGTTTTATGAGCTTCTCTAAGTACCATTTCTCTCATATCTCCAAATTTTGGTACCCAAATTCTTTCAGCCCTATACCGGGTTCCGTCTTCCCGAATATTAAGATGCTTCTCCGATCCTTTGGGTATTTCATCCTTTAAATTTTCCTCTTTTAAAACTCCTTGTTGCGCCTCCTTTATTTGAGTAGTAAGGTTAGTGTGAATCATTATATTCATATATTTTACTCGAATGGGTTCTCCTTCCTTTCTGCTCAAGGCGTCGGCTACCACATTTGCCTTCTCCGGGTGGTAACGAATCTCAAAGTCGTAATCATTCAACAATTCAATCCACCTACGCTGCCTCATATTCAGTTGTTTCTGATTAAATATGTGTTGAAGACTTTTGTGGTCGGTATATATAATACTTTTGACCCCATATAAGTAGTGCCTCCAAGTCTTTAATGCAAAAACAACCGCGCCTAATTCCAAATCATGCGTCGTATAATTTTGCTCGTGAATCTTCAATTGTCTAGACGCATAAGCAATCACCTTCGTCCATTGCATTAATACACAACCGAGACCTTGCTTTGATGCGTCACAATAAATCACAAAATCATCATTCCCTTCAGGCAATGACAATATAGGTGCCGTAGTTAGCTTTTTCTTCAATAATTGAAACGCCTTCTCTTGTTCATCCTTCCATTCAAATTTCTTCCCTTTATGCGTTGATGCAGTCAAGGGTTTTGCTATTTTGGAAAAATCTTGGATGAATCTTCTGTAGTAACCAGCCAATCCTAAAAATTGACGTGTATGCTTCGGAGTTTTTGGGGTTTCCCACTTTTCAACGGTTTCGATCTTTGCCGGGTCCACCTGGATACCTTCTTTGTTCACTATGTGACCGAGGAATTGAACTTCTTCCAACCAAAATGCACACTTTGAAAACTTAGCGTACAGTTTTTCTTTCCTCAATACTTCTAGCACTTTTCTCAAATGTTCTTCGTGCTCTTGATCATTCTTTGAGTAAATAAGTATGTCATCGATGAAAACAATGACAAACTTGTCAAGATATGGCCCATACACTCGGTTCATAAGGTCCATGAATACAGCTGGTGCGTTAGTCAATCCAAACGGCATAACCATAAACTCGTAATGACCATAACGCGTCCTAAAAGCAGTTTTTGGAATATCATCCTCCTTTACTCACATTTGATGATATCCAGAACGTAAATCGATCTTCGAATAAACCGACGAGCCTTGTAGTTGATCAAATAAGTCGTCAATTCTCGACATTGGATAACGGTTTTTGATGGTAAGTTTGTTCAACTCTCTGTAGTCAATACACAACCTAAATGTACCATCATTCTTCTTGACAAACAAAACAGGAGCTCCCCATGGTGATGTGCTTGGTCGAATGAAACCACGTTCTAATAGTTCTTGCAGTTGGCTTTGCTGTTCTTTCATCTCGCTGGGTGCGAGTCTATAAGGAGCACGAGCTATTGGTGCAGCTCCTGGTACAAGATCTATTTGAAATTCAACAGATCGATGTGGAGGTAGTCCCGGTAATTCTTTCGGAAATACATCGGGAAATTCTTTTGCGACGGGAACATCATTGATGCTCTTTTCTTCAGTTTGTACTTTCTCGACGTGTGCTAGAACAGCATAGCAACCTTTTCTTATTAGTTTTTGTGCCTTCAAATTACTAATAAGATGTAGCTTCATGTTGCCCTTTTCTCCGTACACCATTAAGGGTTCTCCTTCTTCTCGTACAATACGAATTGCAATTTTATAACATACAATATCTGCTTTCACCTTCTTCAGCCAGTCCATGCCAACTATTACATCAAAACTCCCTAACTCTACTGGTATCAAATCAATATTAAATATTTCGCTACCCAGTTTAATTTCTCGATTCCGGCGTATATTATCTGCTGAAATTAATTTACCGTTTGCTAATTCGAGTAAAAATTTACTATCCAACGGCGCCAATGGACAACTTAATTTAGCACAAAAATCTCTACTCATATAGCTTCTATCCGCACCCGAATCAAATAAAACGTAAGCAGATTTATTGTCAATAAGAAACGTACCCGTAACAAGCTCCGAGTCTTCCTGTGCCTCTGCCACATTAATATTGAAAACTCTTCCGCGGCCTTGTCCATTCGTGTTCTCCTGGTTCGGGCAATTTCTAATAATGTGGCCCGGTTTTCCACATTTATAACAAACTACATTGGCATAACTTGCTCCGACACTACTTGCTCCGCCATTACTCGTTCCGACACCATTTGTTCCTTTCGTTCTGTTAACCCCTGGTCCGTAGACCTCACACTTCGCCGCGCTATGACCATTTCTTTTACACTTGTTGCAAAATTTGGTGCAGAACCCCGAGTGATACTTTTCACACCTTTGGCATAGCTGCTTCTGATTGTTGTTGTTGTTGCGGTTATTATTGTTGTTGGGATGATTGTTGTAGTTGCTGCTATTGTTGTTGTTGTTGTTGGGCCGTTTGTTGTAGTTGCGATTGATGTTGCGATTGTTGGGATAATTGTTGCGATTATTGTTGTAATTGCTGTTGTTGTTGTATTGGTGATTCTTATCACCGTTTTCCTCCCACTTTCTTTTGACTTGCTTCACATTGGCCTCTTCAGCCGTCTGTTCTTTAATTCTTTCCTCAATCTAGTTCACTAGTTTGTGAGCCATTCTACATGCCTGTTGTATGGAGGCGGGCTCGTGTGAACTTATATCTTCTTGGATTCTTTCCGGTAATCCTTTCACAAACGCGTCGATCTTCTCTTCCTCATCTTCGAACGCTCCCGGACACAATAGGCACAATTCTGTAAATCGTCTTTCGTACGTGGTAATATCAAATCCTTGGGTTAGTAACCCTCTAAGTTCTGTCTTGAGCTTATTGACCTCGGTTCTGGGACGGTACTTCTCGTTCATCAAGTGCTTGAATGCTGACCACAGTAGTGCGTACGCATCATCTTGTCCCACTTGCTCTAGATAGGTATTCCACCATGTTAACGCAGAACCTGTGTAGGTATGCGTAGCGTACTTCACTTTGTCCTCTTCAGTACACTTACTTATGGCAAACACCGATTCGACCTTCTCGGTCCACCGTTTCAATCCGATCGGTCCTTCGGTTCCATCAAATTCCAAAGGTTTGCAGGCAGTGAATTCTTTGTAGGTGCATCCTACACAATTTCCTGTACTGCTAGATCCAAGGTTATTGTTGGTATGTAGCGCAGCCTGTACTGCGGCTATGTTTGAAGCTAGAAAAGTACGGAATTCCTCTTCATTCATATTCACGGTGAGTCGAGTAGTCGGTGCCATTTCTTTCAAAATAGTCAAATGGAACAAGTTAATTATACAGAATATTAAGAGTAGTTAATAGTATTTCGTAGCATAATATGAACTCATTTATAAAAGCTTTTTCTTCATATTAGCGTTTTATAAGTTTAAATTCGGGTAGTACCTACCCGTTAAGTTCATACTTAGTAGCTAATATACAATTCAACTACTACAATTCTATATGAAAAACTGATTATAATAATATTTCGCGTTCAAACTTTTATACAATATTTTACAAACTTACAATACCGCTTATTTTACATAAAGCATGAAATATAGCACACAATAACTTTGATACAAGATAGTTGTGAAGATAATTCTAGCTAGTACACAAGTCGTTCAGCAAAGGCAATAAAGACACGTAATTCATACGTCCAGAAACAAGTCATGCATTCTGGTTTTACTAGGACTACTTCCCATCCTTGGTCTTGTGGAACATAACCGTTATGGCCGTTGATAAGACAGCGTGTTGTAACGTCGTCAAAGGGACGAGGGTTACGTAATGACCAACAGTCTCGTAATAACCTAAAAACCACATTTCTTACCCCAATTACCGACTCCGTCACTTGTGGGAACGTTTTGTTTAATAGTTGTAGCCCGATGTTCTTTTTCTCACTTTGGTGAGAAGCGAACATTACTAACCCGTAAGCATAGCATGCTTCTTTATGTTGCATGTTAGCCGCTTTTTCTAAATCATGAAGTCCTATATTCGGATACATTGAGTCAAAATAATTTCTTAACCCGTTGCGTAAAATAGCATTTGGGTTCCCCGCAATATATGCATCAAAGTAAACACATCCTAACTTATGGGTTTCCCAATGTGATATCCCCCATCTTTCAAACGAAAGTCTCTTATAAACCAAGACATTCTTGGAACGTTCTTCAAATGTCTTACAAATTGATCTCGCCTTAAATAGTTGTGCCGAGGAATTCTGACCGACTCTAGACAAGATTTCATCAATCATGTCTCCGGGTAGGTCTCTTAAAATATTGGGTTGTCTATCCATTTTGTGTTTTTATACTGTAAAATAGACAAGAGTTAGATTCATAAAAAAAATACTTATTAATACAAGCAATTTTTACATATATCATAAAGCATAAGCACACTATATTACATATATTACACCATACGAATACAACTATCTTATTCCGACTCGCTCGTTTCTTCTTCTTCGGTTTTGGTTCGTTTTGCCAAGTTTCTAGGGATATATGATGTTTCCCTAATACTAGCTGTCATTTTCCACAACGGTTTAGAAAAACCTGGTGGTTTAGAGGTTCCCGGGTCATTGTTACAACTTAAGGGCTTCGGGGGTTGACGATACATATAAAGTTCATCGGGGTTGGAATTAGATTTCTCTATTTTTATGCCCTTTCCCTTATTATTTTCTTTTGCCTTTTTAAATTCAGTTGGGGTAATTTCTATAACATCATCGGAATTCTCGTCGGAATCCGATTCATCGGAGAATTGGTAATCCTCCTAATATTTTGCTTCCTTGGCGGAAACACCATTGACCATAATTAACCTTGGTCGGTTGGTTGAGGATTTTCTTTTACTTAACCGTTTTATTATTTCCCCCACCGGTTCTATTTCCTCCTCCGGTTCCTCCTCTTCCGATTCTGATTCTTCTTCCGGTTCTTCTTCGGGAACTTGTGAATCAGTCCAATATACATTCGACTGTTCGTTATTATTAGGTGAGTCAATGAGATTTGTGCTAGAGGTAGACATCTATCACACAATATCAAACATGTTAAGAGATTAATATATCACATAATATATACATGTTAATAATATATAGTTTCCAACAAAAATGTTAAGCAATCATTTTTAAAGAAAACACGGTCGAAGTCCAGACTCACTAATGCATCCTAATAAACTCGATAAGACACACTAATGCAAATTTTTCTGGTTCTCTAAGACCAACGCTCGGATACCAACTGAAATGTCCCGTTCTTATTGATTAAAAACGTTCCATATTAATTGATTTCGTTGCGAGGTTTTGACCTCTATATGAGACTTTTTTCAAAGACTGCATTCATTTTTAAAACAAACCATAACCTTTATTTCATAAATAAAGGTTTAAAAGCTTTACATAGATTATCAAATAATGATAATCTAAAATATCCTGTTTACACACGACCATTACATAATGGTTTACAATACAAATATGTTACATCGAAATCAGTTTCTTGAATGCAGTTTTTACACAATATCATACAAACATGGACTCCAAATCTTGTCCTTATTTTAGTATGCAACAGCGGAAGCTCTTAGTATTCACCTGAGAATAAACATGCTTTAAACTTCAACAAAAATGTTGGTGAGTTATAGGTTTAACCTATATATATCAAATCGTAACAATAGACCACAAGATTTCATATTTCAATATACATCCCATACATAGAGATAAAAATCATTCATATGGTGAACACCTGGTAACCGACATTAACAAGATGCATATATAAGAATATCCCCATCATTCCGGGACACCCTTCGGATATGATATAAATTTCGAAGTACTAAAGCATCCGGTACTTTGGATGGGGTTTGTTAGGCCCAATAGATCTATCTTTAGGATTCTCGTCAATTAGGGTGTCTGTTCCCT
Source organism: Rutidosis leptorrhynchoides (assembly GCF_046630445.1). Lineage (NCBI taxonomy): Eukaryota > Viridiplantae > Streptophyta > Magnoliopsida > Asterales > Asteraceae > Rutidosis > Rutidosis leptorrhynchoides. Next base: position 159,904,573 of record NC_092339.1, on the reverse strand, counting down.
AATTCTTAGATTACCAGACTTAATAAAAAGGGGCATATTCGATTTCGATAATTCAACCATAGAATGTAGTTTCACGTACTTGTATCTATTTTGTAAATCATTTATAAAACCTGCATGTATTCTCATCCCAAAAATATTAGATTTTAAAAGTGGGACTATAACTCACTTTCGAAGATTTTTACTTCGTCGGGAAGTAAGACTTGGCCACTGGTTGATTCACGAACCTATAACAATATATACATATATATCAAAGTATGTTCAAAATATATTTACAAAACTTTTAATACATTTTGATGTTTTAAGTTTATTAAGTCAGCTGTCCTCGTTAGTAACCTACAACTAGTTGTCCACAGTTAGATGTACAGAAATAAATCGATAAATATTATCTTGAATCAATCCACGACCCAGTGTATACGTATCTCAGTATTGATCACAACTCAAACTATATATATTTTGGAATCAACCTCAACCCTGTATAGCTAACTCCAACATTCACATATAGAGTGTCTATGGTTGTTCCGAAATATATATAGATGTGTCGACATGATAGGTCGAAACATTGTATACGTGTCTATGGTATCTCAAGATTACATAATATACAATACAAGTTGATTAAGTTATGGTTGGAATAGATTTGTTACCAATTTTCACGTAACTAAAATGAGAAAAATTATCCAATCTTGTTTTACCCATAACTTCTTCATTTTAAATCCGGTTTGAGTGAATCAAATTGCTATGGTTTCATATTGAACTCTATTTTATGAATCTAAACAGAAAAAGTATAGGTTTATGGTCGGAAAAATAAGTTACAAGTCATTTTTGTAAAGGTAGTCATTTCAGTCGAAAGAACGACGTCTAGATGACCATTTTAGAAAACATACTTCCACTTTGAGTTTAACCATAATTTTTGGATATAGTTTCATGTTCATAATAAAAATCATTTTCCCAGAATAACAACTTTTAAATCAAAGTTTATCATAGTTTTTAATTAACTAACCCAAAACAGCCCGCGGTGTTACTACGACGGCGTAAATCCGGTTTTACGGTGTTTTTCGTGTTCCCAGGTTTTAAATCATTAAGTTAGCATATCATATAGATATAGAACATGTGTTTAGTTGATTTTAAAAGTCAAGTTAAAAGGATTAACTTTTATTTGCGAACAAGTTTAGAATTAACTAAACAATGTTCTAGTGATTACAAGTTTAAACCTTCGAATAAGATAGCTTTATATGTATGAATCGAATGATGTTATGAACATCATTACTACCTCAAGTTCTTTGGATAAACCTACTGGAAATTAGAAAAATAGATCTAGCTTCAAAGGATCCTTGGATGGCTTGAAAGTTCTTGAAGCAGAATCATGACACGAAAACAATTTCAAGTAAAATTTCCACTCGAAATAAGATTGTTATAGTTATAGAAATTGAATTAAAGTTTGAATATGATTATTACCTTGTATTAGAAATATAACCTACTGTAAGTAACAAAGGTTTCTTGATCTTGGATGATTACTTGGAATGGATTAAGAAAACTTGGAAGTAAACTTGTAATCTTGGAAGTATTCTTGATTTTATGAAACTAGAACTTTTGGAATTTATGAAGAACACTTAGAACTTGAAGATAAAACTTGAGAGAGATCAATTAGATGAAGAAAATTGAAGAATTAAAGTGTTTGTAGGTGTTTTTGGTCGTTGGTGTATGGATTAGATATAAAGGATATGTAATTTTGTTTTCATGTAAATAAGTCATGAATGATTACTCATATTTTTGTAATTTTATGAGATATTTCATGCTAGTTGCCAAATGATGGTTCCCACATGTGTTAGGTGACTCACATAGGCTGATAAGAGCTGATCATTGGAGTGTATATACCAATAGTACATACATCTAAAAGCTGTGTATTGTACGAGTACGAATACGGGTGCATACGAGTAGAATTGTTGATGAAACTGAACGAGGATGTAATTGTAAGCATTTTTGTTAAGTAGAAGTATTTTGATAAGTGTCTTGAAGTCTTTCAAAAGTGTATGAATACATATTAAAACAGTACATGTATATACATTTTAACTGAGTCGTTAAGTCATCGTTAGTCGTTACATGTAAGTGTTGTTTTGAAACCTTTAGGTTAACGATCTCGTTAAGTGTTGTTAACCCAATGTTTATAATATCAAATGAGATTTTAAATTATTATATTATCATGATATTATGATGTATAAATATCTCTTAATATGATATATATACATTAAATGTCGTTACAACGATAATCGTTACATATATGTCTCGTTTCAAAATCATTAAGTTAGTAGTCTTGTTTTTACATATGTAGTTCATTGTTAATATACTTAATGATATGTTTACTTATCATAATATCATGTTAACTATATATATATATATATCCATATATATGTCATCATATAGTTTTTACAAGTTTTAACGTTCGTGAATCACCGGTCAACTTGGGTGGTCAATTGTCTATATGAAACCTACTTCAATTAATCAAATCTTAACAAGTTTGATTGCTTAACATGTTGAAAATACTTAATCATGTAAATAACAATTTCATTTAATATATATAAACACATGCAATAGTTTGGGTCACTACAGGTTTAACCCGGTGGATCGAAAAGATTGAGTCTGTGTTTAAAATCAGTGGTTGTATTGAGAAGGACATGACCAAGTATGCATCGTGCACCCTACAAGATAGTGCACTCACGTGGTGGAAAAACTATGTGAAGGCCGTAGGAGGAGATGTAGCTTATGATACTCCATGGGAAAAATTCAAAACAATGCTAATCAACGAGTATTGTCCAAGGAACGAGGTTATGAAGTTGGAAGCTGAATTACGAAGCCTGAAAGTTGTTGGTACTGAACTCACCAACTACAATCAGCGATTCATGGAATTAGCTTTGCTATGTCCCGAATTGGTACCAACCGAAGAACGGAAGATAGAACTGTACAAAGATGGTTTGCCTAAAAATGTCAAGGCAAATGTTACAGCATCGAAACCCAAGACTATTCACGAAGCCATCACCATGGCAAACGAGTTGATGGACCAGATTATTCTGGATAAGAACATCGATGTCAAGACATCGGAAAACAAAAGAAAGTGGGAAGGTAATCATCAACAATCCAACAAGAAACAAGAAACCACGCAAGGTGCGGGTAGTGGTTCAAGCTCAGGTTACAAGGGACGAAATCCTTTATGTAACAGATGCCACAAACATCACTCTGGTTATTGTAATGTGGTATGCAACAATTGTAATCGAAGGGGTCATCTTACTGAAGATTGTAGGGTTCCCGTTACAATTACAAATGACACCAAGACTCCGGCCACCAATGCAAATAGAACTGCCTTGGCCACTGTTACTTGTTATGGGTGTGGGAAACAGGGTCATTATAAGAGCCAGTGCCCGAATCCAGAGAAGAATAACGGACCTGCACGTGGAAGAGCATTTATTATTAATGCTAGAGAGGCGTGTGAAGACCCGGAGCTTGTTACGGGTACATTTACCATTAATAACTTATCAGCATCTATTATATTTGATACTGGTGCCGATAGAAGTTATGTAGAGATTTTTACACTAAATTGAATTGTTCATCATTACCTCTAGATGCTAAGTACATGATTGAGTTAGCTAATGGTAAACTAATTAAAGCCGATAAAATTTGTCGTGATTGTAAAATAAATTTAGCCGGAGAAACGTTTAAAATTGATTTGATACTCGTAGAATTAGGAAGTTTTGATGTAATAGTCGGCATGGACTGGATGTCCAAAATAGGAGCTGTAGTTATGTGTGCCAAGAAGGCAATTCGCATTCCTCATATGGATAAAACGCCAGTAATGATTTATGGAGAGAAGGGTAACTCAAAGCTAAAACTCATTAGCTGTTTGAAAGCCCAAAAGTGCTTGAAGAAAGGATGCTATGCAATCTTAGCACATGTTAATAAAGTTGAAACGAAGGAAAAAGAGAAGAGCATCAACGACGTGCCTGTAGCAAAAGATTTTCCTGAAGTCTTTCCGGAAGAGTTGCAGGGATTACCTCCATTTAGATCTGTAGAATTTCAAATAGATTTAGTACCAGGAGCTGCACAAGTGGCTCGTGCTCCATACAGACTTGCACCATCTGAGATGAAAGAGTTATAAAGCCAGTTACAAGAATTACTGGACCGTGGTTTCATTCGACCGAGCACTTCACCGTGGGGAGCTCCGATTTTATTTGTCAAGAAGAAAGATGGATCCTTCCGAATGTGTATAGATCACCGTGAATTAAATAAGTTAACTATCAAGAATCGGTATCCACTACCGAGAATTGACGACTTATTTGATCAACTGCAAGGATCATGTGTTTATTCAAAAATCGATCTAAGATCGGGCTATCATCAACTACGCGTCAAAGAAGAAGATATTTCAAAAACTGCTTTCCGGACACGCTACGGTCATTACGAATTTTTGGTCATGCCGTTTGGATTAACGAATGCGCCAGCTGTATTCATGGACCTCATGAATCGAGTTTGTAGTCCGTATCTGGATAAGTTTGTTATCGTTTTCATTGACGATATTCTCATCTATTCCAAAAATGAGCAAGAGCATGAGCAGCATTTAAGGTTGGTATTAGAATTGTTAAGAAAAGAACAGTTATACGCCAAATTTTCTAAGTGTGCATTTTGGTTGAAAGAAGTGCAATTTCTTGGTCACGTTGTTAGTAGCAAAGGAATTCAGGTTGATCCAGCTAAAATTGAGGCCATTGAAAAATGGGAGTCTCCTAAGACACCAACACAAATACGTCAATTTTTGGGTTTAGCCGGTTATTATAGAAGGTTTATTCAAGATTTTTCCCGAAATAGCTAAACTATTAACAGCGTTAACGCAAAAAGGGAAGAAGTATGAATGGACTTCTGAGCAGGAGAGTGCATTTCAATTACTGAAGAAGAAGTTGACTACAACGCCTATTTTATCGTTACCTGAAGGGAACGATGATTTTGAGATATATTGTGATGCTTCGAGACAAGGTTTTGGTTGCGTCCTTATGCAACGAAAGAAAGTTATTGCGTACGCATCCCGACAATTGAAGATTCACGAGCGAAATTATACGACGCATGATCTAGAACAGGGAGCAGTAGTGTTTGCATTGAAGATATGGAGACACTACTTATATGGGGTTAAATGCACTGTGTTTACCGATCATAAAAGCGTTCAACATATTTTCGATCAAAAACAGCTGAACATGAGGTAACGTAGGTGGGTCGAACTGATAAACGACTATGATTGTGAGATTCGCTATCATCCCGGGAAAGCGAATGTAGTGGCTGACGCTTTAAGCAGAAAGGAACGAGAGCCAATTCGAGTACGAGCGATGAACATAAAAATTTGCATGAATCTCAACTCACAAATCAAAGAGGCTCAACGAGAAGCTCTTACTAAGGAAAACATAGGAAATGAAATAATGAAGAAGTATGAGAAGCAACTCGTTATACGGGAAGACGGAATTCGATGTTTTGCAAAACGTATTTGGGTACCAAAGTTGGGTGGATTAAGGAAGTTGATATTGAATGAGGCACATAAAACAAGATACTCGATACATCCTGGAGTTGGAAAGATGTATCAAGATCTTAAGACGCATTATTGGTGGCCTAATTTAAAGACAGACGTTGCAATATATGTCAGGGAATGTTTAACATGTTCCCAAGTCAAAGCAAAACACCAGAAGCCGTCAGGGTTACTTCAACAACCAGAAATCCCAGAATGGAAGTGGGACGGTATTACTATGGATTTTATCACGAAGTTACCCAAGACTGCATGGGGTTATGACACCATTTGGGTAATAGTTGATCTTCTCACCAAATCTGCACATTTCTTGCCTATAAAGGAAACGGATAGAATGGAAAAACTATTACGATTATACATAAACGAAATTGTTTCAAGGCATGGAATACCTATTTCCATTATATCCGATCGTGATAGTAGATTTACATCAAAGTTCTGACAATCACTACAGGAGGCCCTGGGAACTGGTTTGGATATGAGCACCGCATATCATCTGCAAACTGACGGGCAGAGTGAAAGAACAATTCAGACTCTTGAAGACATGCTCAGGGCATGTGTGATCGATTTTGGAAACGGATGGGATAAATATCTACCATTAGCAGAATTCTCGTATAATAATAGTTATCATGCGAGCATTAAAGCTGCACCATTCGACGCACTGTATGGAAGGAAGTGTAGATCCCCTATCTGTTGGAATGAAATAGGAGATCGATGATTAACTGGTCCCAAAATCATACACGAAACTACTGAGAAGATAGTACAAATCAAGGAGAGATTGAAAACAGCCCGTAGTCGCCAAAAGAGCTACACCGATGTCTGAAGGAAATCATTAGAGTTTTAGATATGTGACATGGTTATGCTAAAGGTGTCACCTTGGAAAGGTGTAATACGTTTCGGCAAAAGGGGTAAACTAAACCCAAGGTATGTAGGCCCGTTCAAGATCGTCGAACGCATTGGACCGGTAGCTTATCGACTCGAGTTACCACAACAACTCACCGGAGTACATAATACGTTTCACGTTTCAAACCTTAAGAAGTGTCTTGCAAAGGAAGACCTCACCATTCCTCTTGAAGAAATCCAAGTCTACGAGAAACTACAATTCATAGAAGAACCAGTTGAAATCATGGACCGTGAAGTTAAACTGCTCAAGCAGAGCAACATACCAATCCTTAAGGTTCGTTGGAATGCTCGAAGGGGTCCCGAGTTTACTTGGGAACAAGAGGATCAGATGAAACAAAAGTACCCACATTTGTTTCCCGAGAACGCAAAATAGGTACAACTTTAATATTTCGGGACGAAATTTATTTAACGGGTAGGTACTGTAACGACCCGGATTTTTCCGACCGTTTTATACATATGAGATTAATGTCTACATAAATTAAACATTACCAACATGATAAGCAATCCAAATTGTTGAGTCTTGTGTTTTTAAAAAGAGTTTTACACAACGTTTGACCGTCCAATTTGACCGATGATATCACGAACTATATAACATACGATAATTATACGATTGTGTACATATACGTATTTATACATATCTAACATGATCTAAGGATGGTTTAACATATCATTGTGTACTAATAACAATGAGTTATAAGTATACTTTGAGATTACTAACTTAAGTTTTCAAAACGGTAACTATACATAACGTTCTTTGACATATATACCTATAATCTATAATGCTTATACAAGTATCGTATAAATACGTATTTAATTACTTTAAAGGACTTAAATACATAAAACAATATAAGTATATTCACAAAAGATAGTTATATTTGAATTCTCGTTCCGTTTTCTCAAGATTTCTACACGTATACCTAGGGTATATGTACCCGTATTATACGCAGCTTCTAGATGTATTTACTATTGATAAATACCAATTATTAGACCTCAATAATTTACTCTTAGCAGCCATTGTTAGTCAACAATATGTGGGATCAATTAGGAAGACTTATGAGCTAAAAATCAAAACTTAAAATCTATATATATACATACATATACACATTTTTTAATATACATACATATACTTCCATATCAACTTTATTTTAAGATAAATGATCTTCTAAACTCTCTCATCTTCAACCTTCAAGTATTCTTCAAGGTCTTCATAAGTTTCTAGCTTCATAATCAAGGTAAAACTATGTTTAAACTTTGATTCAATTCATGTAAGTTAATTATCTTAAATCAAGATATAAACTTACTTACAACCTTTGTTTCTTTCATGATTTCACTTCTTAATCTTCCAAGTCATCAAGAATAAGTTATATCTTGTTTATTCAGTAACTTTCTTCATCATACTTGAGGTATAACCTTTGTTCATCATCTTGTTCAATTATAACTATCTTACTAAGAATATACAAATTATAACAACAAGAACATAGTTTGAATGATTTCAAACTTGTTCACAAAAAAATAGATCCTTCTAACTTGACTTTTAAAACACTTCAAGACCTGTAATATATCATAATGATATGCTAACTTAACAAGATACAACTTGATTTTACAAAGAACACCTTAAAACTGAATCTACATCGTTGGAGTGCAACCGGGGGCTGTTTTGGGTTGGATAATTAAAAACCATCTTAAACTTTGAATTGGAAGTTTATATTCTGGAAAAATGATATTTCTTATGAATATGTTAATATATAAAAGTCTCATGGTGTAACTCAAAGTGTAAGTATTTTTGTAAAAATGATCATCTAGATGTTGTTTTTACAACGGAAATGACTACTTTCATAAGATTCACCAAAGTTTGACCTATAACCTGTGATTTCGAATGAAAACTAAGGTATTTACAGTTCATATTCATAAATAATGACTCGATCCAAGGAAGTGGCAAGTTGAACCAACAAAAAAGGAGTTATATTGAAGAAACTACGGCTAAAACAAAATTGGGTATCCGAAACTAGTTTAGCTACGAAATTAATTGGAGTAAAACTAAACTAATCATATCTTTGCTAATTAATATGATATTTTATATATATTTACTTATGATTTGATTTTATATATTTCAGGACCACCCGTAAACAACACGAGAAGATTAACTATAAGACCTCATGATTGTACGCAACACGTCATTTGACAACACGGTACTTTATGTACGCAACACGTCATTTGACAACATGGTACCATGGGTTAAGATTAATTCTGATCAATACGAATATGATGGGGTCTTTATTTATTTTATTGAGCAACTAATTGTGGACCACTAACATCGGACTGCTAACTACGGACTAATAGATATTAAAAGTATTATAAGTATATATGTAACGATTATTTGAAAAGAAAATATGTTAATATATTATATATATGGTTAGGTTCGTGATATCTATCGGAGACCAAGTCGTGTTAAATATCTTCAAAGCAAAAGTGAGTATATAGTCCCACTTTTAAACTCTAAATATTTCGGGATGAGAATACATGCATTTTATGATTTACGTTATGGACACAAGTGATTAAAAATATATATTCTACGTTGAGTTGTACCACTGGCATACTTCCCTGTAACTTGGTAAATACTATTTACATGAGGTATTGTAAACGCGAATCCTGTTGATAGATCTATCGGGCCTGACAACCCCAATCGGACTGGACGACCAGTATTCAACGGTTGCACAGTACTTCGTTTCGGTGACTACAATTGGTACGGTGTAGTGAGATTTCATAATAAAGGGAATATGCGACGTTGATTAAATGTTAAGTATGGTTATCAAGTGCTCAACCACTTAGAATATTTTTATTAAAACGTTTATGTATATTAAATCTTGTGGTCTATATTTATAACGCTGCTAGCATTAAACCTATATCTCACCAACTTTATGTTGACGTTTTAAGCATGTTTATTCTCAGGTGACAATTAAAAGCTTCCGCTGCATTATGCCGAATTTAAGCAGGATTTGGAGTATGCATATTTGTGTCAAAAATAAAACTGCATATCGGAAGATTTGTAATGTGAAATATGTTGGAAATCTTATTGTTATTATCAAATGTAAAGTTTGTAAAACTAAGATTATCACTAAACAATAATCATTATTATGCTGTTTGAACCTTTGATTATAATAAAGGTTATGGTTTGTATTATAAAAACGTATGCAGATTTTGAAAAATGTCACATATAGAGGTCAATACCTAGTGATGACACCAATGAGTACGTGACGTTTATATTCGATATGAACGGGATGCTTAACCGGGGAAGCTATCGAGTGGCTAACCGGCTATATAATTTGTAAAAATCGCAAACCCTAGTATTTGGTAAAGAGAAATCAAGTAGTGCAACAACGGGGAAAGATATTCAAGCCAAAATTTATGAATGGATCTCATGTCGCTGAAAAAAAAAGAAATCTCATTGGTTAACATGGCTATACACCCTGATAAGTGTCGATGCCTCACCAACAAAGATAACAGGATTTGGCTAGCTTGTCCGAGTTCTACGCTGCTCCCATTTTGACTGTCAAATATATATGTAATTTATAAGTTTTCATTAATAGATTATAGTTTATGTGTAAATTATAGGTTATGTGTAATCTCAATAAGGCACAAAAACTCTATGTATATTGGTTATTGATTTTTTTTTTTTTTTTAAATTGAGTTCATTTTTATGTCATGATCTCCAAAAGAAGGGACTTAAAACTATTATAGGTCACACCTCTTGTCAATTTATACATGCGATCTATTTATTTCATGGAATTTTTTAACATGGCTATACACCCTGATAAGTTTCGATGCCTCATCAACAAAGATAACAAGATTTGGCTAGCTTGTCCGAGTTCTACGCTGCTCCCATTTTGACTATCAAATATAGATGTAATTTATAAGTTTTCATTAATAGATTATATGTTATGTGTAATCTCAATAAGTCACAAAAATTCTATGTATATTGATTATTGATGTTTTTTTAATTATTATTTGAGTTCATTTTTATGTCATCGTCTCCAAAATGAGGGACTTAAAAGTATTATAGGTCACACCTCTTGCCAATTTACACATGTGATTTATTTATCAGGTAATCTCGACATTCATATTGTTACATCTTTTAACAGTATTTGCCAATTTACACATATGATCTATTTATTTCATGGAATTTTCTAATGCTATTTATTTTAATATCTTGCAGGCACATAGATCACGCGCGATTACCTTTAAGAAAATTCAGAGTATACTCATAATAAAATAAACAGTTTTCGCTCTCTATATAATCCATCGACATGTTAAGTGATTACAATCATGGGATAATATGTGGGAAACTTGACCAAAATTTTAACTACAAACTAAACCTTTTTTCAAGTATTATAGGTTACAGCTTTATGTTATTATTATTATTATTTTCTTTGAACAACAGTACATGATCACCCAGAGGGACTCAACCACTTACGAGTTTGTAAGTAACTAGAGGGAGGTGAATAGTTACTTAATACGATTTTTGAAACTTTTTCGATGATCAATACGATATGAACAATGATTGATCACATTAGTCAACTCAAACTATTGTGTGGTGTGTTTATGTTTGAAATGATGCGGAAAGTAAACTAAAGAACATAAACACAAGGATTTATAGTGGTTCGGGTGGATGTTAAGTAATCCACCTTAATCCACTCCCCGATTCACTAATCGGGATTTGTTGCTTCACTAAGCACTTTTTCTCCAAATCCGGTAGAGATCCGATTTACAAGTCTTGTACTTCTTCTTAGACAACAAACCTAATCCCTCTATCCCTTTGAAGGATTACCTCCAACTTAGATCAACTTGGACAAGTATTAATCTCCAATGAGATTAATCAATTCCCTAGTTCCCTTTAAGGAAGATGATAGCTAATCTAGCATATGCCTCTAATTACAAAGTACAAAGACTCTCTCTTTTCTAGTGATGATAATCCTAAGATAATTCTAAGAATTATTACATCACTATGCAAACTTACAAAGATTTAGAATTTGAAAGTAAGTTTACAATGACACCTTTTATAATCTATGAGATTATTAAACTTCTCTTGCTTTAATCACAAACATATGTAGAAGCATTATGTTCTAATGATTCTCCAATGATTTTGAGTTGTAGCATGCAAGAGGTCCGAGTCTTCAAAGTTCTCCAAGTCTTGCTATTTATATTGAGCGATAAAGAAGTCAGCCTTGTCTGTGGCTTGACTCACGGTCGACCGTGGGTCGACCGCACGTGCTTTAGTCCAAAATATTTATCCGTTGTATATCCGTTTGAATAAATTTTGGACATCACTTCTTGGATATTTTACTTCATTTAACACCTACAAAAAGATACCCAACATCCTATACAAGTACTATATGCATTTAATGTCCATTTACCTTGGATGGATTGCTTTGATAGTGACTTATCATGTCCAAATTGGAAAGTCTAACATTCTTGGATACAAGACATGATAATCATTTGGGGCAATCTCAGTTTTGTCATAATCCTTTATTTGTCATTAACGCATTTGCTAAATCTCTATTGGTTGGTCAACATGTCATTGATGACACAAACCCACTTTAATCACAAAACATGCTAGTATTCAAATTTAAACTTGTTTGTAATTAACTAAGTGCGTTAATGATGTCTTGACAAATTGAGCATGTAGTAACAATTAAGCATGTAGTTTTAAACTTATTCTTAAACTTAATTTTAGACATAAGCAAACCTATATGTGTTAATCTTTCATTGTCCTATTAAGTTTACTAGATTATAACATTTTGCAATTTATCCAAGTAACACATGCATATATTGAAGTAGTCCAAATACTAGTTTCATCTAGTTCCACATAGCAAGACAAGTTTGATATACATATTAACTTACTACTTATCATTTAACACTTAGTCAAATAGTCAAGTAATACACATGTACTAATAACACGTAGTCAAGTAATATTCATGCAATGACTAGAAAGAGATAATTAAATTAATCTTAGAATTAAGCATATCATAGCATTAAACTAAGACAAGTAAGTTTTACTTGCAAAGTGGCATTTGCAAGATTAATGTATAAACATACATTAATATCCAACACATGTACAAGGAAAGCGCAATTCTTGGTTAGGACTTGGTGACCATCCTAAGAATGTCTAGATACATTTTAGATGTACATGTTTTCTTATAACACTTATGTGTTATCCTTAATCTAGGATTAATCGTCATTAAGGTGTCATTAGGCGTGATTAACCAAGATTAGTGTTCTAGTGACCAAAACTCCTTTGAGAATGAAAAAGGCAACTATCCTAAGCATGTTTGAACAGGTTTCATAAATTATAGATGCCCGGAAGAGGTCAAACATTTTTCGATAAAAAACCAGACAGAAGGTTTTGCATTCGACCCACGATCAGCCGTGGAGTCAACCGTGCATCCCCTGATTTCACAAATCTGGGTGCAGGTCTCCAAGGTCTGACCTGCAGTCAACCGTGGTTCATCCGTGTTCCCTGTTTTTCATGTTAAGCTTTCTTTGTTTTTTGGTCTTTTGCTAGATCAAGTGTGGATTAGTGAACTTGCTGATTTATATCAAGATGTCTACCATCACCTTTAGCTATGTGTATATGTCATCATCAAAACACTTATTGTCATGGGTTAAGGTTAGTATAGTCATTAAGCATAATTCCATGTTAACCCACATTCTCCCCCAACAGAGTTCATCACCCACAGTTGCATTACCCGTCCCCAACTTCTGCCTGGGAGGAAACCCGTCCCAATCCGAAGGCATCGGAGGTAAAACACCCTTCCCCCCCCCCCCACTGCCCCCGCAACGCGATGTGCGGAAGGCACTATTGGGTGGAATTCTAGGGTAAAGGGGCAATCTTGTGTGCAATGCTACACCTCACAGGAGTCGAACTCCTAACCTCTTACTAAAAGAGGCAGGCCACTATGGCTCTCATGAACTCTTTACATAATAGTGGCTAAACTTAGCTAATCTAGGACCTTGGATCCTTTATATAGCCCTCATCTAAAGAATCCTCCATAAGGCTAGGGAAACACCTTTTACTCTATTTCAAGGTTCTAAGAATCTCCCCCAGGAGTGAGACGAGTTTCCAAAAAATAACTCCCTAGGAAAACATACAACATTACAAGGAAAGAATCAACTAATACTAACTAACTTTCTCCCGAATGATGTACGGCCCTTGATGAAGATCTTGAATCTTCACTTTAAATAAACAAATGAAATCGTATCTCTAACATTGTCTTGGTCAATCATTACGCTCCAACCTCTTCCTTTGCATCCTCGAATTATCGCGCTAAAAATCTTCTTTCGACTTTGTTTGGGCATTGAACTTCATCGTGATTTCTTTGTTCTTTCAACGGTTTTTGAGTTTGCACAGCAGAATGCGCAAGTTATACATTCATCATTACATCACTTCATGTTGATGAAGAATACCTCGAATACTTAGAATCTCCCCCTTCAAAGCTCTTGTAGGCTCCTACGTGATCTAAGCACGATTATCGAAAATCTAACGAAGTCTTGCGGCTTTCGACTAAGTTGATATACCCCAGTGAAGAAAGATCTTCTTTGAATTCACTTAACTCCCCCTAACACTTGCCTTGATTAGTAAGCTCAGATAACTTGAGAAACTCCCCCTTCAAAGTATATGGGGCAAGGCCAATCAAGTGTGATTTTAATCACCTCCATGATAGCCTCATAAATCATTATATCGCCGTAGGTAACTTGAATGTGGCTCCTTCCAAGTTCCTAATGTCTCTAATACTCTCCCAAGAATGTGGAAGTCTCTTTCGTTTACCTTTGCTCAATCGTCAAACAAGTAATGCTTTGACTTTGTCACTTTGAAGTACGAGTCCAATACCGTACGTGTATTGAAGTCATAATGTGAAGCCCAAGTCCCATACTGAGTGTATGGAAGTCATACGCACATCAACCTTATACATATCTCGTCCACAATGATGTTTGCATGAAAAAAGCTTCATTGTTTCAACTGGTTGATGTAATCAGTTATCCTCGAAAATATCTCAAAGAACATATATAAGAAAGACCGAGAGAATCTGACCCTCAAATATATTGGAAAAATGTGCTTTGGAGGTCCAGATTCGGATAGGGACCATCCCTGTAAAATCCGAGATCCTGATAGAGACCAAAAGTGGAAATTTTTTTTGAAATTTTTCAAAAAAATTTGAAGATCTTCATATCTTCATGATGAAGATGATGAAGCTTTGAAGGTTTAAGGTTGAAGGTAGGTTGAAGATGTATGTGTTTTATGTTTGAAGGTTTGAAGGTAGAGGGAAAACATTCATCAATATTCATTAGGATCTCCTTCATTTCATTGAAGATTAGTCTCTGATACTACATGTTGGATCCTAGATCTACATGAACACGATGAATGGAACGAATAGCCACAAATGAATCAAGGAAACTAGAGAGAAAATGAGAATTCTATTCCATGGCTTCCTTGATCTCTATGAAGTACATTGGCTATTCTTACTAAACTATGGAGCTCCTAGGTCCTTTATATAGACCTCATCTAAAGGACCTCTTGGGAGTATGATTGACTCATTTCTAGGGTTCTAACGATTACCATTGAGCTACAACACAAGGGTTTCAACTTTATGTTTTTGGTTGTTGTAGGTTATAATTTGTTTGTTTTATTATTTATAATTGAACATTTGATATTTCTTCATTTATGCATACTTTTACTCACAATATCAGTTTCAATTTGTTGGTATTCGGTGCTAAGTTGAATATTTCATGAAGGTATACGTTAAACATTGAAGTTTTTGGTCCATGAATAATATTTGAAGTGTTTTTGGATTTTTGGAGTTAATTTGGGCAGAAAAGTTAGTTTTTACAAGACAAGTTCGAAGAAAGGACTAGCTGTGCAATGCATAAAGAAACTTGAGGGACTAAACTGGTAATAAGGGCCTCGAGATCGCGAGAATTCTAGATTTATCTGGCTCGCGATCGCGACTATGCTGCCGAGGCTTCTATGCGAACCGAAAATGTGAAAAGCGAACGCGACACCTGATTCTGAAGACCTCGCGATCACGAGAAAAGCAAGAGGAAAGCTCGCGATCGCGAGCCACGTCGGTACTGGGCTATTTTTTGGTAATTCATATTTAAACGATGGTAAACCCTAATTTTCATAAGTTACGAATTATTGAGGGTTCTTCATCGGTTTTTCATCATCTTCAAGTTATAGCAACATCAATGTTCGAGTTTTACTTTTATTTTGTCATTATTACACTCGGTAACATTTATTTTACTCTTTTAGTTATGAACTTCATTGTTTTTAATATACTTTGTGGTCAATCTTGTAACATGGTTGGCTAATTTCATGAAGTGTTTGCTTGAATGTGAAACCTTGTATGTTGAATTATTCTATCTTAAGGAGTTAATTGTTTGAAAGATTGTTTTAATCGTGTTTGATTGCAAGATCCATGTTATACATGGTTTTTGATCTTAATTCAATTATATATGTTGTTAATGCTTTTAATGTGAGTGTTAAGTGTTCCAATATATACTTTAACATTGATTTAGACAATTAAGCTAGTAAATTCAAGTGATTATTTTATTAAGTTTAATTGGTAATTGAAGGTTTTAAGCTATCATAATCGTGTAACTATTTCAAGTGATTGTTATAGATAATATTTTACATGAGTTTAATCTAATCAAGCCACTTTAATTAAATCGGATATAGTTCAACCGTTAGGGAAATCTACGTGAGTTAGGGATTTTGTGAATATTGACGAATAGACATAAGATCGTATATCTATCAAACTAGAATCAGGTTTGATTGTAGAGAACAATCCACATGCTTGATGAATCGTTTAAGTGAACACTGTTTTTCTCCTATTGTTTACTCCTCTTTATTACTTTCGTTTTAATCTAGTTAAAAACAAACAAAACTCCCCCAATCTACTTAGTATAATTATTAGTTAAAGTTTCTGATAAAAACTGTTATCTTTGGACGAACTAGTCAAATTTACTTATTAATTACTACACGAACGAGATTAGTTGCCTGTACTGGGTGATAATTGTTAAGTGTTTTTACTAGTTATTTTTAGAGTACAAAATTACACATCAACTTTTTGGCACCGCTGCCGGGGAGCGGTGTTTAATTGGGAACTTACAAGCTTTTAGTTATTTGATCCTTTTGTGAGAATTTAATTCTTGCTCTAGTTACTTTTCTGCTTATTTTTGTTTGGGTTTACGCGTTGGTTTATTGTGGTGTGATCGCAGGTTAGGTAAACATAACTCTGGAACCGTCTAGATTTTATCACATACGCCGCAAAGCTAAAGAGGAACATGATATCTTAGAGGGTTTCATAGCGTGCCTTTCTATATTCCAAATTACGAGTTTTATAAAGAAGAACCAGACATGGGTGCGAATCCGAATGATCAACCAATGTGGAATGCTAGGAAACAGGCCCCAGTAGCGTTACCACCTCCCATTCGTACACCAGACATTACTGCCGATACTTTTGAGGTCAAGCCTCAATTTATTCACCTGGTCTAGGAAAATATGTTTGATGGAAAGACCGACAGTGCATCCGAGCACATCAAGCAATTTAATGAATTATGTGCTCTTTACAAGAATAAGGAAGTGAGCCCGTATGCGTTCAATTTACGATTGTTCCCTTACTCATTGAAAGGGGACGCAAAAGCATGGTTGAAATCTCAACCATCGGGTTCTATTAGGACGTATGAAGATCTTCATGACAAGTTTATTGATCAGAACTTTTCGCTGGTTAAATTGACCATAGTCAAGGCTGAGATGAATTGTTTTGCATAGAAGTTTGATGAGTCATTAGCTGAGGCTTGGGAAAGGTTTAAGAGGATGTTGCATGAATGTCCTCAACATGGGTTAGAAGTCGGTACAGTTGTTCAAATTTTCTATCACATGATAGATGAGCATACGAGGGGTATTTTGGATTCCTTAGCTGGAGGAGTATTGATGTGGTAGCGTGAGGGTACGAAATAGTATTATTTTTAATACAAAATACTACAAAATATGACACAAGTTTTATTAATTTACGGATGAGATATACCTAAACCTTGCTACAACACTATAGGCAGTGTACCTAATCGTAGAGTAGTGTAGTTTTTAGTAAGTCCGGTTCGTTCCACAGGGAGCTGGTGATACTTACTATATTTTTAACTATATTTATACAAAATATATATAATTATATAAGTAGTAATATTATTATAAAAGGGGGGTTTTACCGTTTAATGACCGGTTTGTCGATTCTATATTTTAAGCGTAAAGATAAATGACGATAATTAAAGTGCGTAAAATAATGACAATAAATAAAATGACAGTAAATAAAATTACGAGTAATAAAATGACAGTAAATAAAGATACGATGAGAAATATAATAAAAGAATTATGCTTATTTAAACTTCCGTAATCATGATGTTTGACGTGTTGATTTTAATTTATTACCATGGGTTAATTGTCCTTTGTCCTGGTTTATTTGATACGTCTATCTGGTTTTTGTCCATAATAGTCCATCGGTCATAAAAATAAAGTGCGAGTATCCTCGTCAAATTACCCTTATACCCGAAGTCAAATATTCCAACTGATTAAGGATTTAAACTGTGACGCAGTTATCACTTCTGTCAACAATTACACCAGTTATCACTGTATGTAATCCACCCCTGTTTTAATTAGTTTATGAATATTAATTCATCCACTTGATCAGAATGAATAATCAATTACCCAACCCAATTGATTAATTAAATGATTATAACAGATTCCATATGAACATCACTAAATAGGACAACCATAATCATTATTAATTATTAGGTTAATTAATTTGAAGATAGGTTCCACAGACTCCAATGAGTTGTCACTCAATTAGACAATACCCCCCATCTATTAATAGTCAATAGTTCAATTTCCACAAGTGTCGGTCTTTTGCCCAAACCTTAATTATGGTCCAAAGTTCAATAACCCCTTCTTAATATTTTAGCCCAACATCACAATTACTTCGGCTCAAATAAGCATAATAATAACTTAGTTACGATACATTAATGTAAAAAGGTTGAACATAACTTACAATGATTAAAAATAGCGTAGCGTTACACGGACAGAATTTCGACTTACACACTCAAACGATCTCTATCATAAATCTTATTATTATCATAATTTAAAATTAAAATTAAGATTATTGTTATATCTTATTAAGTTAACATTATGATAGAGATATAGAATATAGATATTGATAATTGATATTGATAAATAAGAAAAAGATAGAAAAAGGTGTGTTTTTACATTACGATTACAAAGCCTTTTATAGGCGAATTTAGAAATTGAATTTTCACTTATGACCCCTGAACTATGCTCAATTAACAACTTTTTATTATTTAATATTATTCTTATTATGAATTATTTAAATATTATATTTTATTCTTGTGCATAGTTGACTCGTAATTTTTACACCGTTGCGTCGAGCGTTGAGAGTTGACTCTGGTCCCGGTTCCGGATTTTCGAACGTCCTTGCGTACAATTTTATATTTTGTACTTTGCGTTTTGTAACTTGTACTCTTGTCATTTTTAGACGTTCCTCATCAATAATTTGAACCTTTTTGATTGTATCTTGTACTTTTGAGCTTTTTGGACCTTTGTGTCTTCAATTCGTCGTTTTCGCCTTTTGTCTTCGCACTTATTTAAAATAAACGAATATTACTTGAAAATGGAACAATTGCAACTAAAATCTTGTCTTTCTTGGGGGATTTTGCTATGAAATATATGTTCCTTTTTAGCCTTATCAATATCCCCACACTTGAGCGTTGCTTGTCCTCAAGCAATACAGTCTTGAAATAATATAATACATCACACGAATCACTTCTTTATTCTTCACACTTTGTACATCAGTGATTTTGATAGAGCGGTATAAACAATGATAGTAACGATATGGTTAAAGGTGGGTGTGTCATCCACAGTTGCCTTGGGTTTAGGACAATGACACTTGCAATCAAATAGCCGATTTACTTTCGGTTTCCAAAGCAAAGTGCACATTTGAAAGGCGGTTTACAGTCCCACATGACTATAAAAATTTAGATCCTTTAAGGAAATTGGATCTTTATGAAAACATTTGATCTTTTGAAAATTCAAGCTAGATTTTACCCTAGACAAGTTTTCTGATTTGATCCATCATCGGTGTTGCAAAATATATTTGTGGATCAATATTTTGGCTAAAACTTTTAGGTTCGTGTAATCCACTGCTATCCCGGTATCGGAAAGTACACATCCAGTTTACTTGTTCCGTATATTATCTTTCGGTAAACTACCGTCCGGTTGTAAAGGAAAGCGATGAACAAGAAACTGTTAAGGCAATGTCCCGTGACATGCAGATGATTATGGTCTTTTAACGTGTCGGATGCTAGAACTATCCTTGGTAGGAGCGATAGTAAAGATCATCCTATGATTTTTCGGTCTGGCACAAGGTCCTGTCTCCGACCATGCTATGCAACCACCGTTCTTACGGTTGACACCCGATTTGGTTCAGGTGACCTAATGAATTCCAGGTGAATTCCTAGGATTTTACGTTCAATGGTAATGAACGCATTGAAAATGGGTTTTCAGAAAACAAATCGGTTTGTATTTTTGATCAAAATATTTTCTCGTTCAAGCTCGAGTTTAGATATCATTGAATTCCATGAGTTTGAATTCTCAATCTTTAAGGTCAATCTCAAGGATTGAGTAATATCAGTCTTAAAAGCTGATTTTTAATCTTTAAGGAGATTATCCTTTCTGGGGATCTGATTCATTAGTCTTATCAAGCTAATTTGCACGGTGCCTCTCCATTGTACGAGATAAATCCTTCTCATGGTTAGGATAAATCTGACCACTTGGCGACCCTGTTTGATGCTGAGGTCCGTGGATTTCCTGCTGATTTTAGAGATGACTTTTCTAGATTTTTCGTCAACCTACAGCTGGTCTGGACGACAACTTCTTGACCTAAATCAAGAAGCGCGTGTCTTTTTCGGAAGACTTTACTTCCTTTTAATGATGGAATTGATTCATCGTGTAGATCCATCTTTCTTTCAAATATATTACAGTAAACCGGGTAAAACTGATTAGTATCATCCAAAACAAAAGTACCTGCAATAATCTTGTACAAAGATATGTGATAGATAATTTTTAATTGAATAACTTGGTACATTCTCCCCACACTTAGTTTCTTTCTTTGCCTTTTTATTCTCCTTTATTCCATTTTAAATGAATTCAAGCATTTTAGGTTGTTTCTCAATTTATGTCCTTTCCGAGGTAACGATAATTTCGGTATTAACACCTAGTTTTCATCGTTCATAAATATGTATAAACATGATTTTGAGTTCATTTAGTTGAAAATTTTTCAAATTTTCACAAAATTTGGCAAATAAACCAAGTATAAACCTGAGAGAATTTATAACCCTTCCCCACACTTAAGATCATGCAATGCCCTCATTTGCATGAAATCAGACTATAATTTAAATTCATGAGGGTGATTAGCGTAGAAAAGTGATTAAAAATACCGAGTTTGCAAACATATTGTTATTTCACATTTGATTTTTTGCGTCTTGTCAAAATCAGTAGCTTTTGCTGAACTTCATGACAGTCTTTGAAAGTGCGCTGTTTTACCCTGTTTTGTACATAAGATAAAATACAAACATATATATATATATATATATATATATATATATATATATATATATATATATATATATATATATATATATATATATATATATATATATATATATTTTGAAGTTTGGTTTATAACCCCACTTTTCAAAAATTTATAAAGTATAATATTTTTGGCATACTTTAAATCAATAAAATTAAAAATAATGATAACAAAATTTGTCGCCCCGCCCTCGGGTAAAGTAATTTCGGCACAACGACCTAGTCTTCAACTCACGACGAATTTTAAAAATCATATTTTTAACTTAATGAAATAAAGTAAATTTTGTTTTTTAAAATCACAATAAAACATAAATTAAAATGCATATTAATTTCAAATAAAACCTAAAAAAAAATAAAAATTCAGAATGGAGGGATAAAACTAGTTCTTTAGTGTCTGCTAGCGGAAAAGACCAATCGAATTCCATTCTCGAAACTACACGAGAACAGAACAACTAACTCTAGATAGCATTTTCTTTTTAGAACATTTGAATCTCCCCACACTTAGGTAGCCGTGGTGTCAAAATTGTGATTAACTTCATCGTTAATTTCTCTTGGTCCATAATCAACTTGCATATCCGTGACTTTTTCTTTAAGCCATTGGTCGGATTCCTGTGTAATATCCACAATTTCAACTAGTTTCTCCTTTTCTTTAGGTGATAGATTGGATACTAACCGGTTACATAACTTAAAGTTCCCCTTGATTCTAGCATCGCGAATCCGTTTAATAAGTTTCTTCATTGAACTATTAATAACGAGATCATTTAATTTCGTATCAACAACGGGGTTCTTTGTTATCATGTCATCATTAGGTGTTACTTCATTTTCCCCACACTTAGGCGTTTCATTATTATTAAGCACTACCGTTGGAGTTGGTAAAACAACATGGTTGTTACCAATCGTTTTTGCTGGTTCAATGGTTTTGGTTGGTGGAGATTTAGACTTTCGAATCATAAAGGTGATCGATTTGTTACCACTACTAAGTGTCATTCTTCCATTTCCTACATCAAATAACGCCCCGGTGGACGCAAAGAATGGTCGACCTAAAATTAGAGGAATGTTTGGGTCCTCTTCTATGTCAATGACAATGAATTCGACTAGAAAGGTTAAATTACCTACTTGAATGGGTAGGTTGTCAGCAATTCCAACTGGGTGCTTAATGGTTTGATCAAAGAGTCGAACACTCATATCCGTTGGACTTAACTTACCTACACCTAATCTCTTATATAAGGAAAGAGGCATAACACTCACACTTGCACCTAAATCTGCTAGTGCATCATACATGACACAATCACTAAGTAGACAAGGAACAATAAATTCACCCGGATCACCTACCCTAGGTGGAGGTTTTGGTGGAACTGTATTCACCGGGTTTACTTCTACGGCTTTTGTTTCTTGTACTTTCTTATTCTTTTTCTTCTTCTTCTTTCCAGAGGTATCACAATCTTTATTACCTATCACTTGCTCATACTCAACTCCTTTTCTTGGAAACGGGATGGGTGGTTTGTATGGTGCCACCATTGGCTTTACATACTCGGGTGGTGGTGGTGTAACTTCTTCATTGTTACTCTCATCTAAAACCTTCCCATCTTCTGGTGCTGGTTTTTCAGAATTCGTTGAAACCATATTAACATTCTCATTCCGAGGATTTACTTCAGTATTACTCGGTAGCTTTCCTTGTTCCCTCTCACTCATCATGCTAGCAAGAGTACCTACGTGTTTTTCTAGATTCAAAATGGAAGCTTGTTGAGTTCTTAATGACTGATCAAATCTCTCGTTCGTTTGGGTTTGAGATGTAATGAATTGTGTTTGAGATTCAATCAGCTTTGCCATCATTTCTTCTAGATTTGGCTTTTTCTCTTCGGGTTGTTGTGGTGGTTTATACAAGCTAGGTCTTTGTTGATTGAAAGTGTTGTTTTGAGTCGGTTGGTTATTCGGACCTTGTTGGTTATACCAGTTATTTTCGGGTCCTTTTGGATTGTAAAGAATGTTTTGATTTCGATTTAAGTTTAGCCTTGGCGGTTGATAATTATTTTGATAATTATTTCCCGGCCTTTGGTTCATATAGGAAACATTCTCTCGTTGTTCCATCGTTGGTTCAATGTGACAATCTTTCAATAAGTGTGGTCCACCGCATTGCTCACAACTGATTCGTATTGCGTGAATATCTTTATTCATCTTTTCCATTCGTCTTTCGAAAGCATCTATTTTTGCGGAAACGGAATCAAAGTCATGGCTAGAATCGGCTCTAGCCACTTTAGATGAACGAAAAATATCTTTTTCTTGGTGCCACTCATGCGAGTGGGAGGCTGTATTATCAATAATTTTGTAAGCTTCAGTTGCGGTTTTCTTCATGATGGAACCACCAGCTGTTATGTCGATGTCTTTTCGTGTAGCAACGTTGACACCTTGGTAGAATATTTGTACTATTTGGTAAGTGTCTAAACCGTGTTGAGGACATCCTCTCAACATCCTTCCGAATCTTGTCCACGCCTCATATAATGTTTCATTTGGCTTTTGCGCGAACGTAACAATTTCTCCTTGAAGTCTCACGGCTTTAGATGCCGGAAAGAATTGTTTAAGAAATTTTTCAACTAAAACATCCCATGTGTCAATCGCCCCTTCAGGTAACGATTCTAACCAATCTTTGGCTTCTCCCTTTAAAGTCCAGGGAAACAACATGAGATAGATCTGCTCATCTTCCACTTCTCGGATTTTGAATAGTGTACAAATTCTTTTAAACGTACGAAGGTGTTCGTTAGGATCTTCATTCGGTGCACCACTGAATTGGCATTGGTTAGTTACCATGTGTAGAATTTGTCCTTTGATTTCATAATCTGGCGCATTAACTTCTGGCTTAATAATGGCGTGACCTTGGCCCGTGCGTGTGGCTCTCATTCGATCTTCTATACTTAGAGGTTCCGTTACTTCCATAATTGAATTTGTTGAATACGAATCACTAGAGGACTCTGATTTAACGGTTTGTGGTTCAGGAGGAATAATTAGTGGTTCAGGATCTTGGAATTGTCCTTGAATATGCTCCGGGTTCTTAATTGTGAAGTCGGGTTCAAAAGATGGATTATCGGAAATTTGAGTTGGAGTTCTTGTTCGACTAGATGACGATTCTAAAGAAAAATCAACGGCGACAATATTTGCTAGATGTCTTGATCGAGTTACAGGTGGTGAACGTATGAAAGGTGGTGAACGTTTTGCTCGGTGCATTCACTGAATATCCTATTAGTTTTTAAAAAGGAAAGAAAAATTATAATAAGTTATCCAATTAATAGACTTTTCTGATTTTGCCCACGTTTCGAATAGCCAAAAGATGCAGCAGAGGGGCAGGATTCGTTTGGTCTCAATATAATTGAGTACTGTTTGGCTCCAATAACCCGGTCCACGTACAAATCCAACTATTACTACGAACCAGAAAATTTTGATGTCTATCAATTTAACCACTTAAAATAAATTTTCGTAATTTTAAGAAATTTAGAGAAGAAGTAGAAAAAAAATCTAAGTCCTAAAAACTAGAATGGCGAGAAATAAGAAAGAAAAAGATTACGCGTCGAAAAAGGTCGAAAAATAAAAAGGTCGAAAAATAGGCGTCGAAAAATAAAAATAAGAAAGTAGTGCGAAATACGGCGTCGTAAAATTCTAAAGCACCTAAAACTTAATCTAAGGAATAAGCACTTAAGGGATTTTACGGCAAAACCTAAAAATTCTAGAAGTAAAAATAACTATGGCAAAACTAAACTTAATACTAAAAGTTGCGACTATAGTCTAAAAATCTAAAAGTAATAAAACTAAAAAAAACAATTTTTTTTATAGACAAAATCTTAAAAAATATATATATATTTTTTTTTAATAATTTTTTTTTTTTTTTTACGTTTTTTTTTTTTTTACGTTTTTTTTTTAAAAACGAATTTTTTTTTCTAAAAAAAAACGTTTTTTTTTTACAATATTTTTTTTTTTTTTTTAAAAATGATTTTTTTTATAAATTAATACTTTTTTTTATAATTATTATTTTTTTTTCAAAACTTTTTTTTTAATTCATTTACTATTCATGAATAGTAAATGAAAAGAAATTAATTAATTTACTATTCACATGAAAGCGACATGATAGAAATTATTAATTACAATTTACATAATATACCCTTGAAGTATTTAATAAATACGACTTTTTAAAACTTTTACGATTCAAAATATATTCTAAAATATTATTATATTATTATATTCTATTTCAATATTATTATATTATTATATTCTATTTCAATATTATTATATTATTATATTTTATTTCAATATTATTATAATTAAAAATATAGCGTTTTAGCGCTCCCCGGCAGCGGCGCCAAAAACTTGATGTGGTAGCGTGAGGGTACGAAATAGTATTATTTTTAATACAAAATACTACAAAATATGACACAAGTTTTATTAATTTACGGATGAGATATACCTAAACCTTGCTACAACACTATAGGCAGTGTACCTAATCGTAGAGTAGTGTAGTTTTTAGTAAGTCCGGTTCGTTCCACAGGGAGCTGGTGATACTTACTATATTTTTAACTATATTTATACAAAATATATATAATTATATAAGTAGTAATATTATTATAAAAGGGGGGTTTTACCGTTTAATGACCGGTTTGTCGATTCTATATTTTAAGCGTAAAGATAAATGACGATAATTAAAGTGCGTAAAATAATGACAATAAATAAAATGACAGTAAATAAAATTGCGAGTAATAAAATGACAGTAAATAAAGATACGATGAGAAATATAATAAAAGAATTATGCTTATTTAAACTTCCGTAATCATGATGTTTGACGTGTTGATTTTAATTTATTACCATGGGTTAATTGTCCTTTGTCCTGGTTTATTTGATACGTCTATCTGGTTTTTGTCCATAATAGTCCATCGGTCATAAAAATAAAGTGCGAGTATCCTCGTCAAATTACCCTTATACCCGAAGTCAAATATTCCAACTGATTAAGGATTTAAACTGTGACGCAGTTATCACTTCTGTCAACAATTACACCAGTTATCACTGTATGTAATCCACCCCTGTTTTAATTAGTTTATGAATATTAATTCATCCACTTGATCAGAATGAATAATCAATTACCCAACCCAATTGATTAATTAAATGATTATAACAGATTCCATATGAACATCACTAAATAGGACAACCATAATCATTATTAATTATTAGGTTAATTAATTTGAAGATAGGTTCGACAGACTCCAATGAGTTGTCACTCAATTAGACAATACCCCCCATCTATTAATAGTCAATAGTTCAATTTCCACAAGTGTCGGTCTTTTGCCCAAACCTTAATTATGGTCCAAAGTTCAATAACCCCTTCTTAATATTTTAGCCCAACATCACAATTACTTCGGCTCAAATAAGCATAATAATAACTTAGTTACGATACATTAATGTAAAAAGGTTGAACATAACTTACAATGATTAAAAATAGCGTAGCGTTACACGGACAGAATTTCGACTTACACACTCAAACGATCTCTATCATAAATCTTATTATTATCATAATTTAAAATTAAAATTAAGATTATTGTTATATCTTATTAAGTTAACATTATGATAGAGATATAGAATATAGATATTGATAATTGATATTGATAAATAAGAAAAAGATAGAAAAAGGTGTGTTTTTACATTACGATTACAAAGCCTTTTATAGGCGAATTTAGAAATTGAATTTTCACTTATGACCCCTGAACTATGCTCAATTAACAACTTTTTATTATTTAATATTATTCTTATTATGAATTATTTAAATATTATATTTTATTCTTGTGCATAGTTGACTCGTAATTTTTACACCGTTGCGTCGAGCGTTGAGAGTTGACTCTGGTCCCGGTTCCGGATTTTCGAACGTCCTTGCGTACAATTTTATATTTTGTACTTTGCGTTTTGTAACTTGTACTCTTGTCATTTTTAGACGTTCCTCATCAATAATTTGAACCTTTTTGATTGTATCTTGTACTTTTGAGCTTTTTGGACCTTTGTGTCTTCAATTCGTCGTTTTCGCCTTTTGTCTTCGCACTTATTTAAAATAAACGAATATTACTTGAAAATGGAACAATTGCAACTAAAATCTTGTCTTTCTTGGGGGATTTTGCTATGAAATATATGTTCCTTTTTAGCCTTATCAAGTATTTTTGTACAAGACACCAAATCAGGCAAACCAACTTTTGGAAGACATGGTCATGCACACTTCGGAGTGGTCATCGACTTCTAGAAGTGCACCGATCTGAAAGACGATTGTTAGTGCTTACGATGACAGGGATGATGGTGGTGTTACCATAGTATCATTGTCAAATCGATTTTAGAAGTCTGGTCGTGATTTTGAGAAGTTAAGTTCGACGGTTGTTGCTATGCAGTTTGGTTGTGAGACATGTAAGGGAAAGTACCTTACAAAAGATTTTGATATCAATGATATGCCCATGGTTTCTGAAGGTCAAGGGAATTTCTTGGGTTACTTGAGGAAACGAGAGTTGGGTTTTGATGATTTTCCGGTCGTAGAAGCGATGAATCGGGGAAATAAAAGTTTCAACAATTATCAATGGGGTGGAGCTTCAAGATCTAACAACTATCAAGGTGCTAATTCAGGTAATCGAAATAACTCGTAACCATATTATCACCAAAATAATCCACCACCGGGTCAATTACAACATCCGAAACCAACCGCAAATTTCTCAAAAGAATTTTCAACCACAAGGCAATGTTCCAAAAGCTCAAAAACCTGTGCAACCACAAGGCGAGAAGAAGTCTAGTTTAGAGGATCTTTTGAGAGGGTACATGATTAAATAGGAGCAAAAAGAGGAATTGATCAAGCAACAAATACGGAATCAACAAGCGACAATTCAAACGTTGGAGAGGGATTTAGGTATATTGTCTTAAATAATGGCGTAGAGACAGCCGGGTACTCTTCCGTCTAATACCCAAGTCAATCCTAACAATGGGGCGACTAGGAACGAGCAAGTGAATGCTATAACCACCCGAAGACCCGTAAATCTCTAGAACCTTCTCCTTCTATTGTTTTGCAGGTACCCAAAAGTGATGAGAAAAAGGTATGAGATCGAGGAAAATGATCCACCAGTGATCATAGAAAAGAAGAGTGAGGAATCGGTCGTGAAAAAGTACAAAGAACCAATTCCATACCCAAAAGCGTTGAAGAAAGAAAAGCTCGCTAGTCAATATCAAAAGTTTGTAGAAATGATTAAGCAGATTAGCATGAACTTGCCACTTGCGGAAGTGCTTAAAGGGATGCCAAATTATGGGAAGTTTTTAAAAGATCTTATCTCTTCCAAAGGTAAATACCACAAGGTATCCACCACATTCCTACATAAGGAATGTTCAGTCATCTTGGTAAAGAGAATGATGCCTCCTAAATTGGGAGACCCGGGTAGTTTTCTAATCCCTTGTGCTGTAGGTGATTCTGAAGTGTACGATGCACTTGCCGATTTGGGTGCTAGTATTATCCTTATTCCTTATTCGTTATATCTTAAACTTTTCATAGGAGATCTTAAATCGACTAGGATGGGTATTCACTTGGCGAACCAATCCTATGACACCTGATAGTGCTCCAAATGAACATATATTTAGGCACAATATCCTTCCAATATGTAAAGCTTTTAGTTGCAATTGTTCTATTTTTATGTAATATTCGTTTAAATAAATAAGTGAGAAGACAAAAGAAGAAAACGACGATTTGAAGACGCAAATGACCAAAAAGCTCAAATGTACAAGATATAATTCAAGTGGTTCAATTTATTGATGAGAAACGTCCAAAAATGATAAGAGTACAAGTCAGAAAACGCAAAGTACAAGATATTAAATAGTACGCAAGGACGTTCAAAAATCTGAAACCAGGACATGTACCAACTTTCAACGCGCGACGCAACGGAGCTAAAATGACAAGTCAACTATGCACATGAATATAATATAATATATAAATAATTCTTAAAATTATATATATATTATATTATATAATAAAACGTCGGCAAAACTAGAAAACAAAAGTAGGTGGCCTGATCCAGCTGGCCATGCGATCGCATGGCCAGGAAGACCATTTTTCATGCGATCGCATGAAGCCAGAAAACTGGCCAGGTCCTATAAATTCAGCATTTTTCGACGAGTAAAACACACCTTTTTCTTTTCCTTTCTATGTAACGTAAATATATATATATATATATATATATATATATATATATATATATATATATATATATATATATATATATATATATACATTTATAATATAATTTTAATTTTAAGTTAATAATAATAAGGTTATTTTAAGAATGTTTTACGGGTTTTAAGTCGAAATTCTGTCCATGCAACGCTACGCAATTAATCACCACTGTAAGCTATGTTCTACCTTTTTAATTTAATGTCTCGTAACTAAGTTATTATTATGCTTATTTGAGCCAAAGTAATCGTGATGTTAGACTAAATATTAAGACGGGGTTATTAGATTTTGTACCATAGTTAAGGTTTGGACAAAAGATCGACACTTGTGGACATTGGACTATGACTATTAATAGATAGGGGGTATTGTCTAATTGAGCAACAACTCATTGGAACCTGTCGAACCTATCTTCAAATTAGTTAACCTAATAATTATTAAAATGATTATGTATGTCCTATTTAGTGACGTTTATACGACATCTTTTACGATCATTTATTTAATTATTTGGGTTGGGTAATTGATTATTCATTCTGATCAAGTGGGTAAATTAATATTCATATCTCATTAAAACAGGGGTGGATTACATACAAGGATAATTGGTGTAATTGTTAACAAAGTATTAAAACCTTGGATTACACGCAGTCGATAACCTATTGTGATCATTAAACAAAGTATTAAACCTTGTTACAGTTCGAATCCCTAATTAGTTGGAATATTTGACTTCGGGAATAAGGTTAATTTGACGAGCATTTTATAATTATGACCGATGGACTATTATGGACAAAAACCAAATAGGTATCAAATAATCCAGGACAAAGGACAATTAACCCGGGTAATAAATTAAAATCAACACATCAAACATCATGATTACGGAAGTTTAAATAAGCATAATACTTTTATTTCATATTTCATCGTACCTTTATTTACTGTCACTTTAATTACCGCAATTTACTTTATCGCAATTTAAATTTTGTCATTTATATTATCGTCATTTATCTTTACGCTTTATTTAAAATTGACAAACCGGTCACTAAACGGTAAAAACCCCCTTTTATAATAATATTACTTTATATAATTATATATATTTTTATATAAAAATAGTTAATAAAAATATAGCGTTAAACTCAGCTAGCTCCCTGTGGAACGAACCGAACTTACTAAAAACTACACTAGTCTACGATTAGGTACACTTCCTATAAGTGTTGTAGCAAGGTTTAGGTATATCCCAATCTAAATAAATAAATAAATAAAACTTGTGTAATTTGTATCATATTTTGTAATAAAAATATAACTATTTCGTATATACCTCTGCTTTAACATCAAGTTTTTGGCACCGCTGCCGGGGAACGCCGAAGCGAAATGCTATTAAAAAAAAGATTTTTATTAAGCTTTAATTCATTTTTATAAAAATACGTTTTATATAATATAATCAAAAATATAAAAGAAAAAGAAAAATATATATCTATATTTTTAAGTTTAGTTAAATTTAAAAAGTTTATATTTCTTTTTATTGTGAAAAGTTATAAAAACTAATAAGTAAATTTTTCTTATTTATAAGTTTTATATAAATATTTTACAAAAATTAAAAACAGAAAAAAAGTAAAACGTAAAACGTAAAAAATTTAAAACTGAAACGGGCCGATCACTGTTGCAGCCCAAAACCTTCGACCTGGTATTCAAGTCCATGCGGTCGCATAGTCAGACCAAAGAAACCTCATGCGGTCGCATGAGGTGAAAAAACAGCTCTGAATACCTTAGCCGTACGGATTAGGGTTAGGTTTTATTAATTATTATTATTAATAATTATTAATTAGGGTTTTACTTATTTAATTAATTTTTAATTCTAGTTTTAATATTTAATTTGTAATATTTAGTTTAAATTAGTGTTATTAATTATAAATTGATACTTTTATAAAATAAATAATATAAAAATAATATTTTTATAAAATTGTATTTTTATAACTTTAAACTTATTTTATATTTTGTATTTTTTATTAGTTAAAGCGTAATTGTATATTTTTCGTTCGTAATTTAGTTTTTGCCTTAGTATTTTATATTTCTAGATTTTTAGGCTTTGCCGTAAAATCCCTTAAGTGCTTTTTCTTTAGATTAAGATTTAGATGCTTTAGAATTTTGCGACGTCATTTTAAGATTTTAGTACTTTTTAAGTTATTGCCGTTTTGGATATAGAATTCCTTTTAAGTTTTAATACCTTTAGATGTAAGTTTTAATTTTTAGTTTTTATACTTTTAAGTTTCGACGCTGCAATTTTCTTATTTTTCGACGATTATTTTTCGACCTTTTATTTTTCGACGTTTTTCGACGCACTCTTTTTCTTTCTTATTTCTCGACACTCTAGTTTTTAGGACATAGAATTTTCTTTATCTTCTTTAAACTTCGACGAAAAATTATTTTAAGCGGTAAAATTGATAGACATCCAAAATTTTCTGATTCGTAGTAATAGTTAGATTTGTTAGTGGCGAGTTGTGGGCTTCCGATTTAAAGGGTCCTGGCTACCTGCTGCATCTATTGGCTATTCGAAACGTGGGCAAAATCAGAAAAGTCTATTAATATGATAACTTATATAATTTTTATCTTTTATAACTAATAGGATCTTCAGTGAATGCACCGAGCAAAATGTTTACCACCTTTTATACGTTCACCACCTGTAACTCGATCAAGACATCTAGACAATATTGTCGCCGTTGATTTTTCTTTAGAATCGTCATCCAGTCAACCAAGTACTCCAATTCAAATTTCCGATAATCCATTTTTTGAACCCGACCTCACAATTGAGAATCCGGAGGATATTCAGGGACAATTCAGAGATCATGAACCACAAATCACTCATCCAGAGATTGTCGAGGAAGAAACCATTAAATCAGAATCCCTTAGTGATTCAGATTCAACAAATTCAATCATGGAAAATCTGGAACCTCTAAGTATGGAAGACCAAATGCGAACTAAACGCACTGGCCAAGTCACGCAATTACTCAACCAGACATTAATGCGCCAGATTATGAAATCAAAGGACAAATCCTACACATGGTAACTAATCAATGCCAATTTAGTGGTGCGCCGAAGGAAGATCCAAACGAACATCTACGTACCTTTAATAGGATCTGTACTCTATTTAAAATCCGAGAAGTGGAGGATGAACAGATCTATCTCATGTTATTTCCCTAGACTTTAAAGGGAGAAGCCAAAGATTGGTTAGAATCGTTACCTGAAGGGGCGATTGATACATGGGATGTTTTAGTTGAAAATTTTCTTAAACAATTCTTTCCGGCATCTAAAGCCATGAGACTTCAAGGAGAAATTGTTACATTCACGCAGAAGCCAAATGAAACTTTATATGAGGCGTGGACAAGATTTGGAAAATTGTTGAGAGGATGTCCTCAGCACGGTTTAGACACTTATCAAATAGTACAAATATTCTACCAAGGTATCAACATTGCTACAAGAAAAGACATCGACATAGCAGCTGGTGGTTCCATTATGAAGAAAACCGCAACTGAAGCTCACAAGATAATTGATAACACAGCCTCCCACTCGCATGAGTGGCACCAGGAAAAATAGATGGAGCCGATTCTAGCCATGACTTTGATTCTGTTTCCGCAAAAATAGATGCTTTCGAGAGACGAATGGAAAAGATGAATAAAGATATTCACGCAATACGAATCAGTTGTGAGCAATGCGGTGGACCACACTTAACGAAAGATTGTCACATTGAGCAAACGATGGAACAACGTGAGAATGTTT
The DNA here is from genome assembly GCF_046630445.1 of Rutidosis leptorrhynchoides. Lineage (NCBI taxonomy): Eukaryota > Viridiplantae > Streptophyta > Magnoliopsida > Asterales > Asteraceae > Rutidosis > Rutidosis leptorrhynchoides. The sequence continues at coordinate 159,871,447 of NC_092339.1, read as the reverse complement.
CCTACATGAACCAAAGGCCGGGAAATAATTATCAAAATAATTATCAATTGCCAAGGCCAAACTTCAATCGAAATCAAAACATTCTTTGCAATCCAAATGGACCTAACAACAACTCGTACAACCAACAAGGTCCGAATAACCAACCAACTCAAAACAACACTTTCAATCAACAAAGACCTGGCTTATATAAACCACCACAACAAACCGAAGAGAAAAAGCCAAATCTAAAAGAAATGATGGCAAAGCTAATGGAATCTCAAACACAATTTATTACATCTCAAACCCAAACAAATGAGAGGTTTGATCAGTCATTAAGAACTCAACAATCTTCCATTTTGAATCTAGAAAAACACGTAGGTACTCTTGCTAGCATGATGAGTGAGAGGGAACAAGGAAAGCTACCGAGTAATACTGAAGTAAATTCTCGGAATGAGAATGTTAATATGGTGTCAACAAATTCTGAAAAACTAGCTCCAGAAGATGGGAAGGTTTTCGATGTGAGTAACAATGAAGAAGTTACAACACCACCACCACCACCCGAGTATGTAAAGCCAGTGGTGGTACCATACAGACCACCCGTCCCGTTTCCAAGAAAAGGAGTTAAGTATGAGCAAGTAATAGGTAATAAAGTTTGTGATACCTCTAGAAAAAAGAAGAAGAATAATAAAGTACAAGAAACAAAAATCGTAAAAATAAAGACGGTGAAGATAGTTCCACCGAAACCTCCACCCAGGTTGGGTGATCCGGGTAAATTTATTGTTCCTTGTCTACTTAGTGATTGTGTCATGTATGATGCACTAGCAGATTTAGGTGCGAGTGTGAGTGTTATGCCTCTTTCATTATATAAGAGATTAGGAGTAGGAGAGTTAAGTCCAACAGAGATGAGTGTTCGACTCTTTGATCAAACCATTAAGCACCTAGTTGGAATTGCTGACAACCTACCCGTTTAAGTAGGTAATTTAACCATTCTAGTCGAATTTATTGTCATTGACATGGAAGAGGACTCAAACATTCCTCTAATTTTAGGTCGACCATTCTTAGCGTCCACCGGGGCGTTATTTGATGTAAGAGAGGGTAGAATGACACTTAGTAATGATGAAAAATTGATCACTTTTGTGAGTCAAAAGTCTAAATCTCCACCAACCAAAATCGTTGAACCAACAAAAACGATTGGTAAGAACCATATTGTTTTACCAACTCCAACGATAGTGCTTAGCAATAATAAAACGCCTAAGTGTGGGGAAGATAAAGCAACACCTAATGATGACCTGATAACAAAGAACCCCGTTGATGATACGAAATTAAATGACTCCGTTATTAACAGTTCAATGAAGAAACTTATTAAACGAATTCGCGATGCTAGAACCAAGGGGAACTTTAAGTTATGTAACCGGTTAGTATCCAATCTATCGCCTAAAGAAAAGGCAAAACTAGTTGAATTTGTGGATATGACACAGGAATGACACCAATGGCTTAAAGCAAAAGTCAGAGGTATGCAAGTTGATTATGGTCCAAGAGAAAATGACGATGAGGTTAATCACAATTTCGACACCACAGCTACCTAATGTAGAGACCCTTCCTAATCCATCCGGACGAAGTCTATATCGATTATAAATGATTCACAATAGTTGATTACATCGCGAGGTACTTGACCTCTATATGATACATTTTACAAACATTGCATTCGTTTTTAAAAGACAAACTTGCTTTACATCGAAAATTGACGGCATGCATACCATTTCATAATATATCCAACTATAATTGACTTAATAATAATCTTGATGAACTCGACGACTCGAATGCAACGTCTTTTGAAATATGTCATGAATGACTCCAAGTAATATCTCTAATACGAGCAAATGCACAGCGGAAGATTTCTTTCATACCTGAGAATAAACATGCTTTAAAGTGTCAACCAAAAGGTTGGTGAGTTCATTAGTTTAACATAAATAATCATTTCCATCATTTTAATAGACCACAAGGTTTTCATTTTCAGTTCTCATAAATATACGTCCCATGCATAGAGACAAAAATATCATTCATATGGATTGAACACCTGGTAACCGACATTAACAAGATGCATATATGAATATCCCCTATCATTCCGGGAAATCCTTCGAACATGATAAAATAACATCGAAGTACTAAAGCATCCGGTACTTTGGATGGGGTTCGTTAGGCCCAATAGATCTATCTTTAGGATTCGCATCAATTAGGCGTGCACTAATTCTCAAAATTAGTAATGTTCCCTAATTCTTAAACTACCAAGCTAAAAGGGGCATATTCGGCTTCGATCATTCAACCATATAATGCAGTTTCGATTACTTGTGTTTATTTCGTAAAACATTTATAAAAAATTGCGCATGTATTCTCAGCCCAAAAATATAAAGGGTAAAAAGGCAAATGAAACTCACCTAATGTATTTTGTAGGAAAACTACATATGACTATATTGAATAATGCAGGGTTGGCCTCGGAATCACGGACCTATATCATTTGTATATTCATTAATGCATATTCTTGTAATCGAATAATTATATATATATATATATATATATATACTATTAATGATATAATTTTTATATCAGTATATAACTTTTGTTATGTCATACATATCAAATATCTTATGTATTTATTCCTTTTGTTTGTTAAAATAGTAATTATATTAATACTAAAATAATATTAGTAGTGATTAAAATAATGATATTGAAAACAATAATTCTAATAATACATAATACTTAATAATAATAATTATTATAACAATTTCATTACTAATGATAATCTTAATAACGTCATTAAAACTTTAATAATAATGATATAGATAATACTGATAATACTAATAATGATAGTTTTTAATGAAAACCAAATAATAATTTTTGTAGAAATAATCATATTGATAATAATAATAACTATAGTAGTAATTATAATTATGTTAATAATAATAATGGTAATATTTATAATCATACATATATTACTAATAATAATAATAAATTTTATTATTTTCATAATAATAATAATAATAATAATAATCATAATCATGATAATGATACTTATTCTACTAATAATAAAATGGAAAAAAAATCTTATTTTTAATGATGTTAATAATATTATTTATAACTTTAATTATAATCATAGTAGTAATAATGAATAATACTCAATACTTATTTTAACCTTAATAATAATACTAATTATAATACTTGTAAATTAATAATAATAATACTAATAACACTAATAATAATAATTGGTAATAATCATAATAATCATAACACAATTAATAATAATAATAATAATAATAATAATAATAATAATAATAATAATAATAATAATAATAATAATAATAATAATAATAATAATAATAATAATAATAATAATAATAATCTTAATAATAAAAATAATTACAACCTTTGATGTCATGCTAAAAAGAAATACGTCACAGCCCGGACTTGAACCCCCGACCTCTCGCTTAACACACAACACCCTCTACCATCTGACTATCTCTGTTTTCTTAGATTGTATGAATCTAATATCTATATAACTCAATCGTTGTCGTGTACAAGAACACAGCAGCAGCCCAGGTTTTTGGCCCACTTAGTAGCATCAACAATAACTCGGCCCAAGCAAAAAAAAAATATATGCGGCCCACTTAATTTAGCCCGATAGAAAATAACAAATCAATTTGTAAAACAATTAAAGGGACCCGATTAAGTGATCCATTTAAAATTGACGTTTAAAAAAGGGGATAAATTTTTAGGGTTGTTGATCGATCGGAACAGAGGGCAGAACAGCAATCAAAGAGGTGATGTCCGAACAGGGATCAATTTTTTTTGCAGTTGAATACAACGATCGATATTAGCAGGTAATCGGTTCACTTATCATTCTCTCAATTTCTTAAATCCCTCTATTTATTCTGTACTCGTATTTGATTGAACAAGAGCATTAAATAAGGGTTTTATTGGTGGAATTGATCACGATGAAGATGGTGACACTCGACTGGAAAACAGAAAAAAAATAATAGATAGGAGAGAGAGAGATGGAGGTGGTGTTTTGTTACTGTTTTGATGATGGATTGGTGGTGTTCTCGGCTGCAGTAAAAAAAATAAAGAAACCAAAGTCTAGTGGTTATTACCATTTGAATACAAGAATAATCAAGTGGGTTTTGATGAACAGGAGACAGGAACATTGAGAAAAAAAAATGGTGGTGTTGTTGAACCAATATTAACAGTCACGAGCCTGACTGTTACCAGAAGAACATAAACAGATGTACTGTAGCAGATTGTTGCAGCAACAACTGCTGTGGCAGTAAACGGACATGGTAGCGAGGAGTCTCGATCGTTCAGGTTTTTGGTCTGGACATGAAACAGATAATAAAAGCGAGCAGTTTGCTTAATTTTCTGTTAAATTGGGTTAAATTAAAGAGTTTAACTGAAATGTAAAATTTATACTGGATACTAGAAAAGTGCACGAATTATTCTCATATGAATTGGTTAGGTGTTATAGCAAAAATGAATTTGACAGGATGAATTAAATCAGTAAAAATAATAAAAAGTGGATTGTGATATACAACTAATTTTGGATTGTGTTACCTGTGCTTATATTCGATTGTAACCAATTTAGAGACAAGATTGACAAACAAAAACAGTTGGATTGATACCTTTAACAAACTTGTACGAGATTTCTTGATTTTATATATTATTATTATTATTATTATTATTATTATTATTATTATTATTATTATTATTATTATTATTATTATTATTATTATTATTATTATTATTTTTTAATATTAATAACTAATAAATGTGTTAATAATAATAATAAATACTAATAATATTGTTAATAATATTTATAATGATAATAGATAATAATAATGATATAAAAAAATGGTGATAATAATATTAATCATAATGCCAATAATAATACTAATTATATTAATACCAATTATAATAATACTAATAATAATAATATAACAATTTATATCAAATCTCATAATTGTATATCTCTTATATTTATATATTTACATTTACAGATTTTAATTAATTTTATTAATAAATATAAATATAATAATGATACTCTTAATTTTATAACTAATAGTAATACAAATATAATAGTAATAATAATAATATTTTTACTAATGGTAATGATGTTAACTACAATACTATGTATAACAATAATATTATTAATAACAATAATACAAATAATTTATATACATGTATCCATTTCTATATTTATATAATATCTATTGATAATAATAATATATCTAACACTGATGTTAATAAAAATAGTTTTATTATTAATGGTACTGATAATATTATTAGTTAACTTTACTGATAATAATATTAACAATACTAATATAATCATTTATGCTTATCTACATTCCTATATATATATCTTCATTTTAACCAACTTATTACCTTGCATATTATTTTACTTATTTGTTATTATTTCAAATTATTATATATATATATATATATATATATATATATATATATACTTACGTTTATATATCTATATATACGTATACATTAATTTGCAACCAATAGTTCGTGAATCATCGGGAGTAGTCAAAGGTTAAATGCATTCATGAAAAATAGTTCCAATATTTTGAGACTCGGTTTAATAGACTTTGATTATCGTGTCGAAATCATATCAAGATTAAGTTTAAATTTGGTCGGAAATTTCCTGGTCATCACAGTACCTACCCGTTAAAGAAATTTCGTCCTGAAATTTGAGTGAGGTGGTCATGGCTAACAATAAAAATGTTTTCATGACGCATATGAGTTGATAAATAGAGTTTTATTATTATTGAGTAATACAGATAAAACAATTCGATTATTCGAAGCGTATGAGTGAAGTTATCACAAAAGAGTGAAATGAGGTAAACAAGTTTCATCATAACTTTCCACTAGTCATGGTAAAATTTAGAAAAATAAGGTGCGTCTTAGCTTTTGACGTTATCTTGGTTGAACTTAGAAAAAAATAAGATTCTTCTTAACTTTTGACATAGTCACTGTTGAATTTCGGAATTCAAAGGATTTAAAAGAAAATCTTCGAAATCTAAAAGATTTGATTCTTCGGCGAGTAAGGAAATTAAGATCTCTATAATTAAATACAGTGATCTGCCTCGATTACTCTGTCTGATACTTCCATTATTCTCACCATTCCTATACTTTCTTTTTTAGTTCATACATCCAAAAGATTGTGAAAATGCTTAATCCCGTTCTAATCCTTGATATTTTTCTAATTATCATTTCTGTCATCCTTCTTTTCAATCTCCCACCAGAAAAATCTGTTTACTTCTACTATTACCTTGGGGTGATACCATTCTTAATTATACCGTGTCTTTATATTGCTATTCGTATTAATATCCACGGTTTGTAACTTCTGTGTTGTTATTGGGCTTTATATTTTCTCTTATATTTCAATGTTCCTATTCATGTATCCTATAATCACTGTCATCCACCGTTAATACTCCCTCCTATTTGCTGCAATTTATACTCCAGTTTCTATTTCGGAGCTTTGTCCCTTCGTTTCTTCTTCTTGCGATTGGGCATCTCTTGTAATTGTCCAGAATTCACAGATATAAGTTTCAGAATGAACATTGTTAATGTCCTAAGAAAGAAACGGTAATAGCACAATTTGACTTGTCAAATTACCAGAATTCAAGGAAAGATATGACTATCAAGAAAAATATGTTCTTGATATGTTTATAGATTAGACAGAACGTAAGAGTTGTGTAACATGGCACATGATGATGTTATAATCTGTGAATCATCACGTTCCATTAGAAACTCAGCATGAATTACTGTAATATAATCACGTTGATCAAGTGTCATTATATTATACTAACTCATGCTTCAGTTCCCAACATTACTTCAATAACATTCATATTTTAAGCTCGAAAGTTTACAGAATATAGAAACTAACAGTTTCTATATGATGTAACACTGATAGCACGAAGAGATTAATGATTTCAGATAAGAATAGTTATAAAAATATCTTCAGAAATATGGAGGATATTTATAATGAAAGATACGATAATATCTTGGAATTTCTATTATCGAAGGATGGTGAAGAAAATTTGTCTGCAAGAGTTTGGATTCATAAGCAAGGTATTCGCTAAAGATTTCATCCGAAACAGAATCATCAGGATTCTTAATGTATAAGTTTAGTCTTTATGATTTGTCCACAGTTTCCTTCCTGGTTAGCTCAATCCGTTTTCCAGTTCTACTTTTCTGAGCTTTTCCAACATACTATTCTTTATCATCAAACTTCCGATGATTAAATTCATTTACAATTGTCTACAGTTTCTGCTGCTTCATTCAGTTTCCTCAAAATTTGGAGTATTGATTCATAGACTGGGTGCTTTTCAGAATTTCAGAATAAAAGATCATAATTCTAAGATATAAATGTTATATGTATACATATATCTGTTGATGTAGACATGCTGCGAGATTTTAAAATACTGATTGCAAATTCTCGGTAATTAGAATGGGAATTCTTGTTATAAGATGTGAATGTGTATATGATAGATTTTCAATGAGTATAAAGATTTTTCGGAGAGTCAAAGATCAATGGAGTTGCTGGCAAGTTTACTTCTAATGTGGTGGAATATAAACAGTTTCCCGGTAATGATGACGAAAGGTAAACTTATATATCAAAGTTATAATAAGGTTTATTCAAATGAAAAGTTGAAATTTGTTTGCTGAAGCTGTGACATAATTGGCTACTTTGAAAATGAATTGCATGGTTATTTTCGGTAATAGCAATGCCGAAGGAGCTAGCACAGATGCGTGTTAAACGTTTACTCAGGTTCCGAGTATTTTTCAGGTGCATAACTATATGCATAAATCTTTTCTTCCGTGGATGAAGTGTAGTTGGTTCATCCTCTCAATTGAGGTGTTTTCAAGAATCATAAAAGGATTGAACGTGGATCATAATCGTCAAGATACAAATGAGGTATAAGATGAAATCAAGTGGCAAACTTGAAGAATTGTTTAGTTTCATATGTTATAGTCAATATTTTAATTCATTTTAATTGTCCAATATTGGTAGTCCACAGTTGATAGTCCACAGTTAGCAATTCAATAATTCATATATAGTTTAATATATAATATTCAAATTAATTAATACGTATCGTGACCCGTATTCGTCTCAGACTCGATCACAACTCAAACTATATATATTATTTGAGAATCAACCTCAACCCTGTATAGAGAACTCAATCATTACTGCATATAGAGTGTCTATGGTGATTCCAAATAATATATATAGATGTGTCGATATGATATGTCAAAACCTTGTATGCGTGTCCTGATATTTAAAGTGCGTAAAGTAAATAACAGAAATTAATTGACGATAAATAAAATTGCGAGAATTAAAATTGCGATAATTAAATTACGATAAATAAATTGCGATAAATAAATTGCGATAAATAAATGTAATACGGAATTAACAGTTAGCTAGGAACAGTTAGCTAGGATTTTGTTAGCGTGAATTCTTAACAAAATTTCTCATAGTTAATTTGTCTGTTTCTAACAAATTTTATTTTTGTCAAATGTTTTCTTCATTATGCCACTTGTTGGATTTTGATAGATCAAAATCCAAATATGAAATTGAATGGAAAGGGTTATTCTGCAGTGAACGGATATGTATATCGGTGGTTGTAAATTGGATAGTAAATGACTGTTGAATTAGATTCAAAGAACGTACAATGTAACTTATTAATGTGAAATCTAAATATTCCTCGGGTATTACCTACCCGTTAAAATATTTTAACCATTAACAGTTTGTACAAAAGAATTTTTAATTACAATCTTTATGAAAACATATATACATATATATTTTCTTCAGATGTAATCATGGATTTAATGAGTTAACATAATATTAAACTCATTTAGTTTTCCGTTGGAACTAGAATAAATAATCTCTAATAGTTTAGAGATTACATATTCGTCATGTCGAACGAAAATAAATGAGGTAGAACGATACGTAGAACGAAGATCATACTCGAAGTACAGATGGTGATATTGAGGCATAGATTGTTAATGGTACTGGTGCTATTATTGATGGTACTGTTAGTGCCGGTGATGTTGCTGAAGCTGGTAGATTTTGCACCATATTCTCCAAATTGATTACTCGAGCGCGAAGTTCGCTAACTTCTTCTATTATTCCGGGATGATTGTCGGTCGGAACGAGCGGATGAATAAGGTTTAGAATTGTGGATAGAATATAATCGTGTCGAACTACTCTGGAAATGAGGCTGAAAATGGTGTTTCAGATAGATTCGCCGGTAAGTGCTTCAGGTTCTTCACCATGAGGGCAATGTGGTGGATGGAAGGGATCACCTTCTTCTTGTCTCCAATGATTGAGGAGGCTACGAATCCATCAGATGAATTGGGGATGGATGATTGGTTGATTCATTCTGGTAATGCTGCTTTCGGAGCTTAGGTGAAACTCCATATCGAAATAGCTGTCAGAATCCGAGGAATTCGAACTGGTTGAGGGATTCATCTCGTACGATCAGATGAAGAATTTTCGATAAGAAATAGATTATAGGATGTAGATTAGTACCCTGCAATACATAATTTACATATGCATATATAATACTAAAATCCCATAAGTTACGGAGAAATCTAGAAGCTGTCAGGCAAAGGTAACAATAACAGATACGCTAAGATATGAATTTTTGTCTATACACTATTCATGCAGTCAATGCAGTAAAACGTGTCTAGACTAGGAATGATAAGTAGGTAATTTCCTAAGGATGATAAGCAGATGATTTATGACTAGAAATGATAAGCAAAACTTTTGACATGCAGACACGGTCGAAGTCCAGACTCACTAATGCATCTAAACAACTATCAGCTAGACATACTAATGCAAGACCTGGTTCGCTAAGACCACTGCTCTGATACCAACTGTAGAGACCCATCCTAATCTATCCGGACGAAGTACATATCGATTATAAACGATTCAGAATAGTTAATTTCATTGCGAGGTACTTGACCTCTATATGATACATTTTACAAACATTGCATTCATTTTTAAAAGACAAACTTGCTTTACATCGAAAATTGACGGCATGCATACCATTTCATAATATATCCAACTATAATTGAATTAATAATAATCTTAATGAACTCGACGACTCGAATGCAACATCTTTTGAAATATGTCATGAATGACTCCAAGTAATATCTTTAATACGAGCAAATGCACAGCGGAAGATTTCTTTGATACCTGAGAATAAACATGCTTTAAAGTGTCAACTAAAAGGTAGGTGAGTTCATTAGTTTAACATAAATAATCATTTCCATCATTTTAATAGACCACAAGGTTTTCATTTTCAGTTCTCATAAATATACGTCCCATGCATAGAGACAAAAATATCATTCATATGGATTGAACACCCGGTAACTGACATTAACAAGATGCATATAAGAATATCCCCTATCATTCCGGGAAATCCTTCGGACATGATAAAATAACATCGAAGTACTAAAGCATCTGGTACTTTGGATGGGGTTCGTTAGGCCCAATAGATCTATCTTTAGGATTCGCGTCAATTAGGCGTGCACTAATTCTCAAAATTAGTGATGTTCCCTAATTCTTAGATTACCAAGCTAAAAGGGGCATATTCGGCTTCGATCATTCAACCATATAATGCAGTTTTGATTACTTGTGTCTATTTCGTAAAACATTTATAAAAAATTGCGCATGTATTCTCAGCCCAAAAATATAAAGGGTAAAAAGGCAAATGAAACTCACCTAATGTATTTTGTAGGAAAAATACATATGACTATATTGAACAATGCAGGGTTGGCCACGGATTCACGAACCTATATCATTTGTATATTCATTAATGCATATTCTTGTAATCGAATAATTATATATATATATATATATATATATATATATATATATATATATATATATATATATTAATGATATAATTTTTATATCAGTATTTTATATATCTCATTATTACTATATCAAATATAACTTTTGTTATGTCATATGTATCAAATATCTTATGTATTTATTCCTTTTGTTTGTTAAAATAGTAATTATATTAATACTAAAATAATATTAGTATTGATTAAAATAATTATAATGAAAATAATAATTCTAATAATACATAATACTTAATAATAATAATTATTATAACAATTTCATTACTAATGATAATCTTAATAACGTCATTAAAACTTTAATAATAATGATATAGATAATACTGATAATACTAATAATGATAGTTTTTAATGAAAACCAAATAATAATTTTTGTAGAAATAATCATATTGATAATAATAATAACTATAGTAGTAATTATAATTATGTTAATAATAATAATGGTAATATTTATAATCATACATATATTACTAATAATAATAATTAATTTTATTATTTTCATAATAATAATAATAATCATAATCATGATAATGATACTTATTCTAATAATAATATGATGGAAAAAAATCTTATTTTTGATGATGTTAATAATATTATTTATAACTTTAATTATAATCATAGTAGTAATAATGAATAATACTTAATACTTATTTTAACCTTAATAATAATACTAATTATAATACTTGTAAATTAATAATAATAATACTAATAACAATAATAATAATAATTGGTAATAATCATAATAATCATAACCCAATTAATAATAATAATAATAATAATAATAATAATAATAATAATAATAATAATAATAATAATAATAATAATAATAATAATAATAATAATAATAATCTTAATAATAAAAATAATTACAACCTTTGAAGTCATGCTAAAAAGAAATACGTAACAGCTCGGACTTGAACCCCCGACCTCTCACTTAACACACAACACCCTCTACCATCCGACTATCTCTGTTTTTCTTGGATTGTATGAATCTAATTTCTATATAACTCAATTGTTGTCGCGTACAAGAACACATCAGCAGCCCAGGTTTTTGGCCCACTTAGTAGCATCAACAATAACTCGGCCCAAGCAAAAAAAATATATGCGGCCCACTTAATTTAGCCCGATAGAAAATAACAAACCAATTTGTAAAACAATTAAAGGGACCCGATTAAGTGATCCATTTAACAATTGCCGTTTAAAAAAAGGAGATAAATTTTTAGGGTTATTGATAGATCGGACCAGAGGGCAGAACAGTAATCAAAGAGGTGATGTGCGAACAGGGATCAATTTTTTTGCAGTTGAATACAACGATCGATATTAGCAGGTAATCGGTTCACTTATCATTCTCTCAATTTCTTAAATCCCTCTATTTATTCTGTACTCGTATTTGATTGAACAAGAGCAGTAAATAAGGGTTTTATTGGTGGATTTGATCACGTTGAAGATGGTGACACTCGACTGGAAAACAAAAAAAAACAAAAATAATAGATAGGAGAGAGAGATGGAGGTGGTGTTTTGTTACGGTTTAGATGATGGATTGGTGGTGTTCTCGGCTGCAGTAAAAAAAATAAAGAAACCAAAGTCTATTGGTCATTACCATTCGAATACAAGAACAATCAAGTGGGTTTTGATGAACAGGAGACAGGAACATTGAGAAAAAAAATGGTGGTGTTGTTGAACCAATATTAACAGTCACGAGCCTGACTGTTATCAGAAGAACATAAACAGATGTACTGTAGCAGATTGTTGCAGCAATAGCTGCTGTGGCAGTAAACGGACATGGTAGCGAGGAGTCTCGATCGTTCAGGTTTTTGGTCTGGACATGAAACAGATAATAAAAGCGAGCAGTTTGCTTGATTTTTCTGTTAAATTGGGTTAAATTAAAGAGTTTAATTGAAATGTAAAATTTATACTGGATACTAGAAAAGTGCACGGATTATTCTCATATGAATTGGTTAGGTGTTATAGCAAAAATGAATTTGACAGGATGAATTAAATCAGTAAAAATAAAAAAAAGTGGATTGTGATATACAACAAATTTTGGATTGTGTTACTTGTGCTTATATTCGATTGTAACCAATTTAGAGACAAGATTGACAATCAAAAATAGTTGGATTGATACCTTTAACAAACTTGTACGAGATTTCTTGATTTTATATATTATTATTATTATTATTATTTTTAATATTAATAACTAATAAATGTGTTAATAATAATAATAAATACTAATAATATTGTTAATAATATTTATAATGATAATAGATAATAATAATGATATAAAAAAATGGTGATAATAATATTAATCATAATGCAAATATTAATACTAATTATATTAATACCAATTATAATAATACTAATAATAATAATATAACAATTTATATCAAATCTCATAATTGTATATCTCTTATATTTATATATTTACATTTACAGATTTTAATTAATTTTATTAATAAATATAAATATAATAATGATACTCTTAATTTTATAACTAATAGTAATACAAATATAATAGTAATAATAATAATATTTTACTAATGGTAATGATGTTAACTACAATACTATGTATAACAATAATATTATTAATAAAAATAATACGAATAATTTATATACATGTATCCATTTATATATTTATATATTATCTATTGATAATAATAATACATCTAACACTGATGTTAATAATGTTAATAAAAATAGTTTTATTATTAATGGTAATGATAATATTATTAGTTAACTTTACTGATAATAATATTAACAATACTAATATAATCATTTATGCTTATACATTCCTATATATATATTTTCATTTTAACCAACTTATTACCTTGCATATTATTTTACTTATTTGTTATTATTTCAAATTATTATATATATATATATATATATATATATATATATATATATATATATATATATATATATATATACTTACGTTTATATATCTATATATACGTATACATTAATTTGCAACCAATAGTTCATGAATCATCGGGAGTAGTCAAAGGTTAAATGCATTCATGAAAAATAGTTCCAATATTTTGAGACTCGGTTTAATAGACTTTGTTTATCGTGTCAAAATCATATCAAGATTAAGTTTAAATTTGGTCGAAAATTTTCGGGTCATCACACCTAAGTGTAGGGAGATTTAAATGTTCTAAAAAGAAAACACTGTCTAAAGTTAGTTGTTCTGTTCTCGTGTAGTTCCGAGAATGGAATCTGATTGGTCTTTTTCACTAGCAGACACTAAAGAACTAGTTTTCTCCCCCCATTCTGAATTTTTGTTTTGTAGGTTTTATATGAAATTTATATGCATTTTTAAATTTAAGTTTTGTGTGAATTTAAAAACAAAAATTACTTTATTTCATTAAGTTTAAAAAATGATTTCTAAAATTCATCGTAAGTTGAAGACTAGGTCATGGAACCAAAATTGCTTTACCCGAGGGCGGGGCGAAAAATTTTGGTATCATTATTTTTAATATTATTGATCTAAAGTATACCAAAAAAAATTAAAAAAAACCCAAAAATCTTTGCTTTAAAAATTATAAATTTTAAATTTTGTCGAGGGACGGATTAGGTAAACGTACCAAAACTACCTAAAGTAAAAGGAAATTTTTTTTAAAAAAAAAAACAATTATTCATTTAAATTATTTTAATAAATAAAGGTTTTATAAAAAAATATAATAAAAATATTATGTATGTTTGTAGTTTATCTTATGTACAAAACAGGGTAAAACAGCGCACTTTCAAAGACTGACATTAAGTTCAGCAAAAATTACTAATTTTTACGACAAGACGCAAAATATCAAATATGATATAAAATAATATGTTTGCAAACTTGGTATTTTTAATCACTTTTCTACACTAATCACCCTCATGAATTTATAATTATAGTCTGATTTCATGCAAATGAGGGCATTGCATGATCTCAAGTGTGGGGAAGGGTTATAAATTCTCTCAGGTTTACACTTAGTTTAATTGCCAAATTTTGTGAAAATTTAAAAATATTTCAACTAAATGAATTCAAAATCATGTTTATACATATTTATGAACGATCAAACTAGGTGTTAATGCCGAAATTATTGTTACCTCGGAGAGAACATAAATGGAGAAACAACCCAAAACGTTAGAATTCATTTAAAATGGAATAGAGGAGAATAAAAAGGCAAAGAAAAAATAAATAAAAGCTAAGTGTGGAAAGAATTTACCAAGTTCTTTAAAACATATATCACATATTTTACAAGATTATTGCAGGTACTTTTGCTTTGGACTAAATTAATCAGTTTTACCTAATTTATTGTAATACCTTTGAAAGAATAGATGGATCTACACGATGAATCAATTCCATCATTAAAAGGAAGTAAAGTCTTCCAAAAAAGACACGCGCTTCTTGATTTAGGTCAGGAAGTTGTCGTCCAAACCAGCTGTAGGTTGACGAAAAATCTAGAAAAGTCATCTCTAAAATCAGTAGGAAATCCACAGACCTCAGCATCAAATAGGATTGCCAAGTGGTCAGACTTATCCTAACCATGAGAGGATCTGTCTCGTAAGATGGGGAGGGCGCCGTGCAAATTAGCTTGATAAGGCTAATGAATCAGACCCACAGAAAGGATAATCTCCTTAAAAGATTAAAAATCAGCTTTTAAGCCTGATATTACTCAATCCTTGAGATTGACTTTAAAGATTGAGAATTACAAACTCATGGAATTCGATGATATCTAAACTCGAGCTTGAACGAGAAAATATTTTGATCAAATTAAAACCGATTTGTTTTCTGAAAACCTATTTTCAATGCGTTCATTACCATTGAACGTAAAATCCTAAGAATTCACCGAAATTCATTAGGTCACCTGAACCAATTCGGGTGTCAACCGTAAGAACGGTGGTTGCATAGCATGGTCGAAGACAGGACCTTGTGCCAGACCGAAAAACTATAGGGTGATCTTTACTATTTCTCCTACAAAGGATAGTAATTGCATCCGACACGATATAGACCATAATAAAAAGCATGTCACGGGACATTGCCTTAACAGTTGCTTGTTCAACGCTTTCCTTTACAACCGGACGGTAGTTTACCGAAAGGTAATATACGGAGCAAGTAAACTGGACGTGTTGCTTTCCTAATACAAGGTTAGCAAGTGGGTCACACAAAATCGCAAGTTTTGAGCTAAAATTTTCAAAACTGAAACCCACAAAAACAATTTGCAAACACCGGTAAAGGGTTATTTTACGAAAAACTTATCTAGGGTAAAAGCTAGATTGAATTTTCAAAAGATCAAATGTTTTCATAAAGATCCAATTTCCTTAAAGGATCTAAATTTTAATAGTCATGTGAGACTGTAAACCACATCATTACTATCATTGTTCATACCGCCGTATTAAAATCACTGATGTTTAAAGTGTGAGAATAAAAAAAAAAGTGATTCGAGTGAAGTGTGATTTTATTTTAAGTTCTGTATTGCTTGAGGACAAGCAACGCTCAAGTGTAGGGATATTTGATAGTGCTCCAAATGAACATATATTTAGGCACAATATCCTTCCATTATGTAAAGCTTTTAGTTGCAATTGTTCTATTTTTATGTAATATTCATTTAAATAAATAAGTACGAAGACAAAAGAAGAAAACGACGATTTGAAGACACAAATGACCAAAAAGCTCAAATGTACAAGATATAATTCAAGTGGTTCAATTTATTGATGAGAAACGTCCAAAAATGATAAGAGTACAAGCCGCAAAATGCAAATTACAAGATATTAAATAGTACGCAAGGACGTTCGAAAATCCGGAACCGGGACATGAACCAACTTTCAACGCGCGACGCAATGGAGCTAAATGACAAGTCAACTATGCACATGAATATAATATAATATATAAATAATTCTTAAAATTATATATATATTATATTATATAATAAAATGTCGGCAAAACTAGAAAACAAAAGTAGGTGGCATGATCCAGCTGGCCATGCAATCGCATGGCCAGGAAGACCATTTTTCATGCTATCGCATGAAGCCAGAAAACTGGTCAGGTCCTATAAATTCAGCATTTTTTGACGAGTAAAACACACCTTTTTCTTTTCCTTTCTATGTAACATATATATATATATATATATATATATATATATATATATATATATATATATATATATATATATATATATATATATATATATATATATATATATATATATATATATATATATATATAATATAATATAATTTTAATTTTAAGTTAATAATAATAAGGTTATTTTAAGAATGTTTTACGGGTTTTAAGTCGAAATTCTGTCCGTGCAACGCTACGCAATTAATCACCACTGTAAGCTATGTTCTACCTTTTTAATTTAATGTCTCGTAACTAAGTTATTATTATGCTTATTTGAGCTAAAATATTCGTGATGTTAGACTAAATATTAAGACGGGGTTTTTAGATTTTGTACCATAATTAAGGTTTGGACAAAAGACCGACACTTGTGGACATTGGACTATGACTATTAATAGATAGGGGGTATTTTCTAATTGAGCAACAACTCATTGGAACCTGTCGAACCTATCTTCAAATTAGTTAATCTAATAATTAATAAAATGATTATGTATGTCCTATTTAGTGACGTTTAGACGACATCTTTTATGATCATTTAATTAATTATTTGGGTTGGGTAATTGATTATTCATTCTGATCAAGTGGGTAAATTAATATTCATATCTCATTAAAACAGGGGTGGAGTACACACAAGGATAATTGGTGTAATTGTTAACAAAGTATTAACATCTTGGATTACACGCAGTCGATAACCTAGTGTGATCATTAAACAAAGTATTAAAACCTTGTTACACTTCGAATCCCTAATTAGTTGGAATATTTGACTTCGGGAATAAGGTTAATTTGACGAGCATTTTATAATTATGACCGATGGACTATTATGGACAAAAACCAAATAGGTATCAAATAATTCAGGACAAAGGACAATTAACCCGGGTAATAAATTAAAATCAACACGTCAAACATCATGATTACAGAAGTTTAAATAAACATAATACTTTTATTTCATATTTCATCGTACCTTTATTTACTGTCACTTTAATTACTGCAATTTACTTTATCTCAATTTAAATTTTGTCATTTATATTATCGTCATTTATCTTTACGCTTTATTTAAAATCGACAAACCGGTCACTAAACGGTAAAAACCCCCTTTTATAATAATATTACTTTATATAATTATATATATTTTTATATAAAAATAGTTAATAGAAATATAGCGTTAAACTCAGCTAGCTCCCTGTGGAACGAACCGGACTTACTAAAAACTATACTACTCTACGATTAGGTACACTGCCTATAAGTGTTGTAGCAATGTTTAGGTATATCCCAATCTAAATAAATAAATAAAATTTGTGTAATTTGTATCATATTTTGTAATAAAAATATAACTATTTCGTATATACCTCTGCTTTAACATCAACACCTCTATAGGAATAGCCGAGGATATTTTGGTTAAGGTTGAGACACTTGTGTTTCCGGTTGATTTTGTTGTGTTGGAGATTAAAGAGGACACTAAGGTACCCATTACTTTAGATAGACCTTTCCTTAACACCGCGGATGTTATCATCCATGTGAAAAAGGAACATCTTAACATAGGTGTGGGGGATGATGGGGTGATTTATTACATTGATAAAGCCATGAGACACCCTAGGTCCACCGATGATATTTGTTTTTCTATTGATATTATAGACGATTGTGTTGAGCATGATTTGAAGGAACTTTAAGTGTGGATACATCGGATGTGGCTATGATGGGTGAAGTCGACAATGACTTTGATCCGGAAGTTGAATTAGAGGAATTGCTAAAAGAGGATGATTTTAAGGAATCAGAATCATTTGAAAAGATCAATCTAGAAGATAGGTTTTGTATCAAAACCTCCTTAGAAGACCCGCTGTACTTGAACTTAAGGAACTACTTTCACACTTGGAGTATGCTTATCAGGCTCAATTTCCGGTTATTATTGCTTCTCATCGCTCCGGTAATGAGAAAGGTGGGTTAATCTCCATTTTGAAAGCCTACAAGAAGGCTAGTTCCTGGAAAATAACCGACATTCCCAGGATGAGCTTGTCTTATTGTACACATAAAATCCTCTTAGAGGATGACCTTAAACCAGTCGTGCAAAGACAACGCATGTCGAATCCTAACATGAAGGAGGTTGTCAAAAAGGAGGTTGTTAAGTTTCTTGATGCCGGGTTGATTTACCCTATCTCCGATAGCCCGTGGGTTGGTCTGGAGCGAGTAGTACCCAAGAAGGGGGTACAATCGTTGTCCTTAATGAAAGGGATAAGCTCCTCCTAACTAGAACGGTTATCGGTTGGAGAGTTTGTATCGATTATAGACGTCTCAATAGTTCCACAAGGAAGGATCATTTCCCGTTGCCTTTCATTAACTAAATGCTTGAACGTTTGGCCGGAAAGATTACTACTGCTTCCTTGACGATTTCTCCGGTTACTTCCAAATTCCAATTGATCCCCAGGACCAAGACAAGACCACCTTCACTTGTCCCTTTGGTACCTTCGCTTACCGCCACATGCCTTTCGGGTTGTGCAATGCACTAGGAACCTTCCAAAGGTGTATGATGGCAATCTTCGATGACATGATCGAGGAGTGCATGGAAGTCTTTATGGATGACTACTCCGTCTTTAGAGGCTCCTTCGATTCGTGTCTCTCCAAACTTGAACGCATGTTAATTCGATGCGAAAAAGCCAATCTCGTTCTTAATTGGGAGAAATGCCACTTCATGGTGAAGGAAGGCATAGTTCTTAGACACAAAATCTCTCGTACGTGTATTGAGGTAGATCAAGCTAAAAATGATGCCATCAAAAAGCTACCTAAACCCTCAAATGTTAAGGCAATTCGTAGTTTCTTGGGTCACGCGAGGTTCTATAGGAGATTCATAAAAGACTTTTCTAAAATCGCTCGCCCGATGACCAAACCTCTTGAGAAGAACTTTCCTTTTGATTTTAACGCCGATTGCGAATGCGCCTTCTCCATTCTTGAGTCCAAGCTCACACAAGTTTCCATTATTGTGTCTCTCGATTGGAGCCTTCCTTTTGAGCTAATGTCTGATGCTAGCGACTATGCGTTAGGGATCGTCTTGGGTCAAAGCCATGATACCCACTTCCATCCAATTTACTAAGCAAGCAAAACCCTAACGGGAGCCCAAATCAATTATACCACCATGGAAAAAAGAGCTCCTTGCGGTGTTTTTCACTTTTGATAAATTCTGACCTCTCCAAGACCATTGTCTATACCGATCATTTGTCCCTCAAGTATCTTTTCACCAAGCAAGATTCTAAGAACCGTCTTATTCGTTGGGTTCTTTTACTTCAAGAATTTTACATTGAAATCCAAGACAAAAACGGTCCCGAGAACCTTGTCGCTGATCACTTATCATGGCTTGAGAACCCCAATTTAGAGAAACTCGATGAATCGGTCATCAAGGATACATTCCCCGACGAGTTTCTCATGAGGTTTGATTCGGATCTCAATATTCCATGGTTTTCCAATTTTGCAAACTATCTCGCTTCGAGTGTCCTTAAAAAAGGGTTTTCTTATCAACAAAAGAAGAAATTCTTTGCGGATTTGAAGTACTACTTTTGGGAAAACCCACATCTTTTTCGTGTTTGCGCGAATCAAAAGATTCGTTGGTGTGTGTATGGTAGAGAAGCTTAACAAATTCTTGAGCATTGCCATCAAGGGCCGACCGGTGGTCATTTTAGACCTAGACACACCGCAAATAAGGTTTTTGATTCGGGCTTTTATTGGCCCACGATATTCAAAGACACTCATGCTTTTGTTCGCACTTGCGATAAATGCCAACGAACGGTACCATCACCAAGAGGGATGAGATGCCATAAACCGGCATCCAAGTTTGCGAAGGCTTCGACATTTGGGGAATTGATTTCATGGGTCCCTTCCCATGTTCCCACAAATGCAAATACATCTTAGTAGCCGTCGACTATTTTTCCAAATGGGAGGAGGCCAAAGCTTTGCCCATGAACAATGCAAGAGTGGTGGTGAATTTCTTAAAAACCCTCTTCTCGCGCTTTGGGATTCCAAAGGCGCTAATCTCAGATCGTGGCACCCACTTTCTAATAACCTCCTCGAAAAGGTGTTACAAAAATATGGTGTTACTCATCGATTCTCCACCGCTTATCACCCATAAACGAGTGGGCAAGTGGAGAATACGAATTGTGCGTTAAAGCGTATTCTTGAGAAAACGGTTCATGATAATCCAAAGATTTGGCAACGCAAACTAGGTGATGCATTGTGGGTTTTCTGAACCGCGTTCAAAACACCTATCGTGATCACATCATTTTGCTTTGTTTATGGAAAAGTGTGCAATCTTCCGGTAGAGGTAGAGCATAGAGCTTATTGGGCGTTGAAACATTGTAATATGGATTTGGAAAAAGCGGGTGAAAATAGGTTTGTGCAATTGAATGATTCAGATGAATTGCGATTAGAAGCGTATGAGAATTCGGTTTCATATAAAGAGAGAACAAAATGTTGGCATGATGCCCGTTTGAAAGAGAAGAAAGAGTTTTCCCCGGGAGATAAGGTTCTTGTGTTTAATTCGTGTTTTAAATTTTCTCCCGGGAAGTTGAAGTCCCGTTGGATGGGACCGTATGAGGTGAAGCAAGCTTTCCAGACAGGATATGTAGAGTTAATCGAGAGTGGGAACACTTTTAAGTGAATGGTCTTCGTTTGAAACTCTATTATGATGGAGTTGAGGCTAACGAGGGTGATGACATAACTTTGTGTACCCGAAAAGCTAACTAGCACGGTATGAGTCGCGTGATAGACTCGGCAATAAATTTTCACAATTGTATATTTTGTGTTCAAGTATAATTGCATGCTTTAGTTGTAATTTATTTTATTTAGTTTTTATTTCTTTTATATGTTACATGCATCTATAAAACGTGAAAAAAGTAGCAATTCATGGAATGGGCATCTCGCGATCGCGAGGTGTTCCAAGGGCAAAAGTTCGCGACCATGACTTATGTGCCGAGCTAACTTCGCGCCGCGAGGTTTCTTTTCGCGACAGGGACCAGGAATCCATCAGGTCTCGCGATTGCGAGGCCGGGTGCACAAACATTTTCGCGATCGCGAAGAAGGGTTCTGTCGGCCAGTTCGAAGGTTTTAAACACCCGTTTTCTTTTACTCTTTCCATTATCACCACGATTTGCAGCTGCTAAAAAAACCATAAAACACACACTAAATCAATTTTTCAAGCCAAGTTGCTAAATTCTTTCAAGATTGACATTGGAAAGACTAACACCAAGGTAATCCATCATCTAAACATCCTTCTTTAATAATTATTTCTCTTTTTGATGGGTGTTCTTGATAGGTTTTTACCAAAACTTAAATTTTTGAAATTCATTGATGTTTAGTGCCGAATTGTTGCTTTATACATGATTATATGCTCTAGATTACTTGCGATTAACATGTATTATTGCTAGATTTTTGTAATTGTGATTTCTAGGGTTCATGTTCTTGTATACAATTCGGGGCTTTTTGATATATGCATGATAAATCCGAATTACCTTGTTAGTTGATGCTTAATTGAGGAATATAACATGTTTAGGTCATCGATTTGTGATTGTATGAATGTTTAAGCGATTTCATACTTTATTGACATGATACTTGATTTTTATGATGAACCTCACATGTTTTTGCCATGTTCACTTTAATTGAGGATGTATTTGAGTTTGTATATCATGTATAGATGGTTGTTGATGTTGATGCAAAGTTTTGGTTTGTTTTACATGGATTGTTTCACTTTGAAAGAATGATTGTATATGAATGCCATAGTTAAATGAATTAATTATTAGTGGAAGTGAAGCATGTTTGGTGTTATTTGTTTTGAGTGCTACAGTTATGATGTAAAGAGTTTTGATTATTGCTACTTTAATTAGTCGAAAAATTCATACTTGCCGCTTTTGTGTTGAATTTGCATTTTCATGATATGAGTGAGGTGTTGAAATGGGCGGGTCATTTGTTTTCACTAACACTAACCTTTATGAATAAACTTGCATTGTTTTGTGTTTGTTGTGTAGAAGCAGAAGACGGGGGATGCTTCGGGTTCTAATCCACCAAATCTCCATATTCAACATCCTTCACATCCTATTGTTTTAACACCAAACATTGCAAATGAGACACTTCATCAAAATCTAAGGTTTGCAAGATATTGGAAACGTTATCCGGAATATCAAAGTAAGTTGGACACCATCTTTTATCGGACGATTGAGTGCTAAGGGTAATTGGTTGGGCACCTTTGGAGAAAGTGGGGCTTGCGGGTCCTATCCGAGCAAGGCTACAACAAAGTTATGACAGTATGGTTTTTCGGGATTTTGAATAGTTGTTTGCTATACGAGCTCGTGTTTATGAGGAGTAAGTGCTCGAGTTTGCTTCTACTGTTGAACTCAACAACCAAGTTGTGAACCATGTTTCAATGGAAAGATTAGAGGGCATGTTACAACTCTATTCACCTACAGAATTGAGAACGAATGAATGAAAAAATTTGATTAAATATGCAAAAATGGTAGAAGTTGAGTTTGATACAAATGCATAGTGGAGAAAAATTTCGGGGGAGTATAGCTTTAGTTCAGGTAATGAGTCTTACAAAAGGATTTTGAGTTTGGAACTTTGAACCATTCATCGATTCATCGCCAATTATCTTACCCAACGGGGTAGGAACAAGGACAAAGTTACATCGAATGACTTGTTCTATCTTTTAGCTATCAGGGATCCGAATGCGTGGGTAACATTCTGTATGGGGTTGGCTACATTTTAGACAAGCATGCGAATGGATTGAGAATAGGAAGTGTCTTGGGTGGTGGTATGTTTATCACCATTATTGGAGAAGATTTGGGTATTGATAAAACTCAAGGTTGACGACTTAACGTGGTTAGGGAGCCAAGGGAGTTACTTGATATCTCAACCTAGCAACGGGTCAAATTTTAACAAGAGTCAAAAAAGAAACTTTTCCGTATCGAGGTGATTAGCCACATGGTGAGCCAAATGAGGAGGAAAACCCACCGGTGGGTGGGGTTTGTAGTAGTAGTGGCGAGTGGTTCAGGTCTTAAGAGTGGGGTGCGCGATTATTCATCTGAGTAGTTTCAGGGTCTATAGCTCAACATTAATAGGAATTATGGGGATTTACTGAATGACATGAATACAGGGTTTGACCGGACATGGTATATCAAGCAGGGTATTAGGAAAATTTGGATTGGTCAAACCATTCTTTCGACCTATACCGACAGGATCTTCAACATCATTCATCCAGTTGGTCCTTCGTGGGGTAAGTGGGTACGACCAGGGAGGCCTTATCATTTCTATGATGCGGACTCAGCCTTGGCTCAAGCTCAAGAAGACCACCAAAGAGCCTATGATGAGCGACACAACCAATCGGAATAGCAGAACCCTGATGAGAATGATGGAGGAGGACCCTTTTGGGGACTCTTTTGAAATGGCGATTGATATGACCGAAATAGACAGTTTTATTTATGCGGCGTCGTTAAGCCGCACGGCATCATAATCAACTATCGAGAGGTGAGTGCAATAGTTTTAAATTTATATTTAGCGGGGCCTGAATCGTACTACTCTTATTATGGTGAGTAAGGGAAGTATTACCTGGGGTCGAATTTTTAAGATATCAGTAGAATCGAACCTATAACTAAAGCTTAAGATAATCCTAAAGTGAAGGAGTAGTGGTATATTACCTAAATTTGGGTTTTTTCTAGTTTATAAGATAAAGTAAATTAATGCGATAAAATTTGTAATTTAGATAAGGTTAAAGCAAGTGCATACTATGGTTTCGTTAGTTACTTTGACGAGATTATGGAATGCTGGCTCATGAATAGGTACTGACCTTGTATTCATTACACTGGTCCTAATGCCCCTGTCATAAGACATGTCACTGAGTAATGCGTTAGGCTTGAAGATTCAGAATAGACAGCAACGTCCCTTACCCCCGACACCCGTGCAGTCTGACTATAGGCGTACACATTCAAACGTCTTATCCAATTGAGCGACTCGATTGGGTGACGTATTAACATTCTAAAAAGGTATAAACTTTCTTAAGCACAATGAAATACAAGGTATGCCATATCCGAGAGATGTGAAATGTTTCGATACTTTCGTTAATGATTGGGTTTAAAAAAGATAGTTAGGCCCTTAAAAAGAGTTCAACCATAAAGAACACCATGGCCAAGTCGGTTTGACTTCCATGAACACGTTAGGTTATCCTAATAGTCCAATCCTTTATGTGTTTAAACAAACAGTTCCTTAATTAACTAAGAATCCCTCAATTAGGGTGTAATGCTTGAGACCACGTTATGGTGAAGTGCACTAATCAGCACTGGTCAGGTTCCATGGCCTTACTTAGCAGAGGTACAGCTTATAAGAACTGTTGTGCTTTACCGTGCACATACGAAGTTTATATGCTTGGTGACTACACTAAC
Organism: Rutidosis leptorrhynchoides; assembly: GCF_046630445.1. Lineage (NCBI taxonomy): Eukaryota > Viridiplantae > Streptophyta > Magnoliopsida > Asterales > Asteraceae > Rutidosis > Rutidosis leptorrhynchoides. Next base: position 159,846,031 of record NC_092339.1, on the reverse strand, counting down.
ATGGTCTGGGACCAACAATTTATTAGGGGCCTAGTCAGATGTTTCACTACGAAAGAGTCCTCAGTCAAAATCTAAGGCTCGGTGGAATTACTACAACCGGTGTGCCTCAGTCAAACTTACATTGTATCCGATAGACTTCTCTTACCAAAGGGTGATACAGATAGTGTACTCTGAATCAGCGTTCGCGACTTTCCAATAACAGAGCCAATAACTACGTTCTATTAGTTGAAAAAGTGATTGAGTTTAAAGCATAATCGGAAAGCATCTTGATAACATACACAAACCATAATATTATTTCAGTATTATAACTGACTACATCATAGCAGATAACTACTCGCTAATCATGGTAACAACATCACAAAGCATAATAATGAAAGACATTATATAAAGAAAAGGGATAGAAGTACCAGTAGATTAAACGAGTTCCGAATATAAAAGTGACAACTTCAAACTCCAGACTGCTCCTAATACAATCTTTGGCGTTCTTCTCCGGGTAGTAGGTTTCTCGCACGAAGTCGAAGACCTTAAAAGTATGACTAATATTGTAGAGAGAGAGAGATAGAGAGAGAGAGAGAGAGATAGAGAGAGAGAAGTGATTGATGGGAGTAGATTGTCGTGTTGGCGGAGCACGGCGTGCTAGTCTGAATGACGAAGGGCTTAGAGTACTTCGAGGCATTCCCTCGTGCTGAAGATATGCTCTGAGAGCTCGATATAGTCTCTGCTGGTCTCTAAGTAATGTCCATGTAACATCTGGGTCATTCAAGGTAGCTCCATAATGTATCACAGTCTGCGGCTCATGTGTCTCTAGTGGCTCTACATGCTCAGCGGTTCTTGAAGCTAAACGCCTGGAGCGTCGTACTGGAGGTGCTGGCAGTACCGTACCGATGTCCTCCTCAACATTCTCGAGGATCAAACGCCTTGGACCTAACTATCCCATTGAAGGCCTAAAGTGATCAGTGCTGCTCTCCGAAAGGTAAACTCTGGGAGTCCTCATGCGAACTGGAATGCAATAGGAAGCTCCTGAGCTCGCATTTCGCCTGAATACATTCAACAAACTCGTAAGTACTAAGCGCAAGTATGGCGCTTAGGGTTAGTGCACAGAGATAATATTTTTGTAGGCTGAAAATAATTTGAAATAAATATTTAAAAATAAAAAGGATAAGCAAGGGGTGCCTCCCAAGAGTGCTTTGTTTATCAAGTCATTCCAGCTCAACTTTTCCTGGAATGTCTTCTAAATAGGCTTTTAGTCGGTGGCTGTTGACTTTGAAGTTACCAGTAGGCCCTTCTAATTCTACGGCTCTGTGTGGAAAAGTATGTATTACTTTGTATGGCCTAATCCATCTTGATCTGAATTTACCAGCAAATTTCTTGAATCGGGAATTAAAGAGTAGAACTTTATCTCCAGGAGCGAACTTTGTAGGTATTAGTTTTGCATCGTGTGTCAGCTTTGTTCGTTCCTTGTAGATATATGACGTTTCATAAGCTTGGTCTCTTAATTCAGCGAGTTCATTCATCTGCATCTTCCGATGCCTAGCGGTTACTGAAGGATCAAGGTTACAGGTCTTCAAAGCCCAGAGAGCTTTGTACTCTAGTTCTAGCAGAAGGTGACATGCTTTTCCATAGATCATACGATAGGGTGTAGATCCTAGAGGATTCTTGTAGGAAGTCCGGAATGCCCACAGAGCATCATCTAGTTTCTCAACCCATTTATCCCCATGATGGCCGACAGTGCATTCTAGAATTCTCTTTAGTGCTCTGTTAGTGACCTCTGCTTGTCCGTTAGTCTACGGATGATAGGCAGTGGACATCTTGTGGGTAACTCCATATTGTTGCATCACCTTCATGAATTGGGTATTGCAGAAGTGTGTGCCTCTATCACTTATTATAGCGCGGGGGAGCTCCAAATCGGCAGAAGAGTCTCTTCAGGAAGTTGGTGACGACCTTGGCATCATTGGTTGGAAATGCTTGGGCTTCGACCCATCTGGAGACGTAATCTACTGCTACGAGGACATATTCTTTTCCATTAGACTTCGGGAACGACCCCGTAAAGTCTAATCCCCATATATCAAAGATCTCACAAGATTGGATATTAGTCCGAGGTATCTCATTCTTCATAGAGATAATACCTTGTCTTTGGCATGCGTCACAACACCTTACAAGCTCTTGCGCATCTCGAAATATAGACGGCCAATAAAATCCTGATTCGTAGACTTTTCTTGTAGTTAAGTTTGCTCCATGATGACCTCCAGTTGGTCCGTGGTTGTAGTGACCCGAACTTTTCCATGTTTATATATATTAATTGAGATTGATATTTACATGATTAAATGTTTCCAACATGTTAAGCAATCAAACTTGTTAAGACTTGATTAATTGAAATATGTTTCATATAGACAATTGACCACCCAAGTTGACTGGTGATTCACGAACGTTAAAACTTGTAAAAACTATATGATGACATATATATGGATATATATATAGTTAACATGATACTATGATAAGTAAACATATCATTAAGTATATTAACAATGAACTACATATGTAAAAACAAGACTACTAACTTAATGATTTTTAAACGAGACATATATGTAACGATTATCGTTGTAAAGACATTTAATGTATATATATCATATTAAGAGATATTCATACATGATAATATCATGATAATATAATAATTTAAAATCTCATTTGATATTATAAACATTGGGTTAACAACATTTAACAAGATCGTTAACCTAAAGGTTTCAAAACAACACTTACATGTAACGACTAACGATGACTTAACGACTCAGTTAAAATGTATATACATGTAGTGTTTTAATATGTATTTATACACTTTTGAAAGACTTCAATACACTTATCAAAATACTTCTACTTAACAAAAATGCTTAAAATTACATCCTCGTTCAGTTTCATCAACAATTCTACTCGTATGCACCCGTATTCGTACTCATACAATACACAGCTTTTAGATGTATGTACTATTGGTATATACACTCCAATGATCAGCTCTTAGCAGCCCATGTGAGTCACCTAACACATGTGGGAACCATCATTTGGCAACTAGCATGAAATATCTCATAAAATTACAAAAATATGAGTAATCATTCATGACTTATTTACATGAAAACAAAATTACATATCCTTTATATCTAATCCATACACCAACGACCAAAAACACCTACAAACACTTTCATTTTTCAATTTTCTTCATCTAATTGATCTCTCTCAAGTTCTATCTTCAAGTTCTAAGTGTTCTTCATATATTCTACAAGTTCTAATTACATAAAATCAAGAATACTTTCAAGTTTACTAGCTCACTTCCAATCTTGTAAGGTGATCATCCAACCTCAAGAAATCTTTGTTTCTTACAGTAGGTTATCATTCTAATACAAGGTAATAATCATATTCAAACTTTGGTTCAATTTCTATAACTATAACCATCTTATTTCAAGTGATGATCTTACTTGAACTTGTTTTCGTGTCATGATTCTGCTTCAAGAACTTCGAGCCATCCAAGGATCCGTTGAAGCTAGATCCATTTTTCTATTTTCCAGTAGGTTTATCCAAGGAACTTAAGGTAGTAATGATGTTCATAACATCATTCGATTCATACATATAAAGCTATCTTATTCGAAGGTTAAACTTGTAATCACTAGAACATAGTTTAGTTAATTCTAAACTTGTTCGCAAACAAAAGTTAATCCTTCTAACTTGACTTTTAAAATAAACTAAACACATGTTCTATATCTATATGATATGCTAACTTAATGATTTAAAACCTGGAAACACGAAAAACACCGTAAAACCGGATTTACGCCGTCGTAGTAACACCGCGGGCTGTTTTGGGTTAGTTAATTTAAAACTATGATAAACTTTGATTTAAAAGTTGTTATTCTGAGAAAATGATTTTTATTATGAACATGAAACTATATCCAAAAATTATGGTTAAACTCAAAGTGGAAGTATGTTTTCTAAAATGGTCATCTAGACGTCGTTCTTTCGACTGAAATGACTACCTTTACAAAAATGACTTGTAACTTATTTTTCCGACTATAAACCTATACTTTTTCTGTTTAGATTCATAAAATAGGGTTCAATATGAAACCATAGCAATTTGATTCACTCAAAACGGATTTAAAATGAAGAAGTTATGGGTAAAACAAGATTGGATAATTTTTCTCATTTTAGCTACGTGAAAATTGGTAACAAATCTATTCCAACCATAACTTAATCAACTTGTATTGTATATCATGTAATCTTGAGATACCATAGACACGTATACAATGTTTCGACCTATCATGTCGACACATCTATATATATTTCGGAACAACCATAGACACTCTATATGTGAATGTTGGAGTTAGCTATACAGGGTTGAGGTTGATTCCAAAATATATATAGTTTGAGTTGTGATCAATACTGAGATACGTATACACTGGGTCGTGGATTGATTCAAGATAATATTTATCGATTTATTTCTGTACATCTAACTGTGGACAACTAGTTGTAGGTTACTAACGAGGACAGCTGACTTAATAAACTTAAAACATCAAAATATATTAAAAGTGTTGTAAATATATTTTGAACATACTTTGATATATATGTATATATTGTTATAGGTTCGTGAATCTACCAGTGGCCAAGTCTTACTTCCCGACGAAGTAAAAATCTGTGAAAGTGAGTTATAGTCCCACTTTTAAAATCTAATATTTTTGGGATGAGAATACATGCAGGTTTTATAAATGATTTACAAAATAGACACAAGTACGTGAAACTACATTCTATGGTTGAATTATCGAAATCGAATAAGCCCCTTTTTATTAAGTCTGGTAATCTAAGAATTAGGGAACAGACACCCTAATTGACGCGAATCCTAAAGATAGATCTATCGGGCCCAACAAGCCCCATCCAAAGTACCGGATGCTTTAGTACTTCGAAATTTATATCATATCCGAAGGGTGTCCTGAAATGATGGGGATATTCTTAAATATGCATCTTGTTAATGTCGGTTACCAGGTGTTCACCATATGAATGATTTTTATCTCTATGTATGGGATGTGTATTGAAATATGAAATCTTGTGGTCTATTATTATGATTTGATATATATAGGTTAAACCTATAACTCACCAACATTTTTGTTGACGTTTTAAGCATGTTTATTCTCAGGTGATTATTAAGAGCTTCCGCTGTCGCATACTTAAATAAGGACGAGATTTGGAGTCCATGCTTGTATGATATTGTGTAAAAACTGCATTCAAGAAACTTATTTTGTTGTAACATATTTGTATTGTAAACCATTATGTAATGGTCGTGTGTAAACAGGATATTTTAGATTATCATTATTTGATAATCTACGTAAAGCTTTTTAAACCTTTATTGATGAAATAAAGGTTATGGTTTGTTTTAAAATGAATGAAGTCTTTGAAAAACGTCTCATATAGAGGTCAAAACCTCGCGACGAAATCAATTAATATGGAACGTTTTTAATCAATAAGAACGGGACATTTCAGTTGGTATCCGAGCGTTGGTCTTAGAGAACCAGAATTTTGCATTAGTGTGTCTTATCGAGTTTGTTAGGATGCATTAGTGAGTCTGGACTTCGACCGTGTTTACTTGAAAAATGATTGCTTAACAAATTTTGTTGGAAACTATATATTTTTAACATGTGAATATTATGTGATATATTAATCTCTTAACGCGTTTGATATTATGTGATAGATGTCTACCTCTAGAACAAGTCCCATTGACTCACCTAATAATAATGAAGAGTCAAATGTAAATTGGAATGATTCGTGGACTGATTCACAAGTTCCCGAAGAGGAACCGGAAGAAGAGTCGGAACCGGAAGAAGAATCGGAACCGGAAGAAGAATCGGAACCGGATGAAGAAATAGAACCGGTGGGGGAAATAATAAAACGGTTAAGTAAAAGAAAATCCTCAACCAACCGACCAAGGTTAATTATGGTCAATGGTGTTTCCGCCAAGGAAGCAAAATATTGGGAGGATTACCAATTCTCCGATGAATCGGATTCCGACGAGAATTCCGATGATGTTATAGAAATTACCCCAACTGAATTTAAAAAGGCAAAAGAAAATAATAAGGGAAAGGGCATAAAAATAGAGAAATCTAATTCCAACCCCGATGAACTTTATATGTATCGTCAACCCCCGAAGTCCTTAAGTTGTAACAATGACCCGGGAACCTCTAAACCACCAGGTTTTTCTAAACCAATGTGGAAAATGACGGCTCGTATTAGGGGAACATCATATATCCCTAGAAACTTGGCAAAATGAACCAAAACCGAAGAAGAAGAAGAAACAAGCGAGTCGGAATAAGATAGTTGTATTCGTGTGGTGTAATATATGTAATATAGTGTGCTTATGCTTTATGATATATGTAAAAATTGCTTGTATTAATAAGTATTTTTTTTTATGAATCTAACTCTTGTCTATTTTACAGTATAAAAACACAAAATGGATAGACAACCCAATATTTTAAGAGACCTACCCGGAGACATGATTGATGAAATCTTGTCTAGAGTCGGTCAGAATTCTTCGGCACAACTATTTAAGGCGAGATCAGTTTGTAAGACATTCGAAGAACGTTCCAAGAATGCCTTGGTTTATAAAAGGCTTTCGTTCGAAAGATGGGGGATATCACATTGGGAAATCCATAAGTTACGATGTGTTTACTTTGACGCATATATTGCGGGGAACCCAAATGCTATTTTACGCAATGGGTTAAGAAATTATTTTGACTCAATATATCCGAATATTGGACTTCGTGATTTAGAAAAAGCGGCTAACATGCAACATAAAGAAGCATGTTATGCTTACGGATTAGTAATGTTCGCTTCTCACCAAAGTGAACAAGAACATCGGGCTACAACTATTAAACAAAACGTTCCCACAAGTGACGGAGTCGGTAATTGGGGTAAGAAATGAGGTTTTTAGATTATTACGGGACTGTTGGACATTACGTAACCCTCGCCCCTTTGACGACGTTACAACACGCTGTCTTATCAACGGCCATAACGGTTATGTTCCACAAGACCAAGGATGGGAAGTAATCCTAGTAAAACCAGAATGCATGACTTGTTTCTGGATGTATGAATTACGTGTCTTTATTGCCTTTGCTGAACGACTTGTGTACTAGCTAGAATTATCTTCACAACCATCTTGTATCAAATTTATTGTGTGCTATATTTCATGCTATATGTAAAATAAGCGGTATTGTAAGTTTGTAAAATATTGTGTAAAAGTTTGAACGCGAAATATTATTATAATCAGTTTTTCATATAGAATTGTAGTAGTTGAATTGTATATTAGCTACTAAGTATGAACTTAACGGGTAGGTACTACCCGAATTTAAACTTATAAAACGCTAATATAAAGAAAAAGCTTTTATAAATGAGTTCATATTATGCTACGAAATACTATTAACTATTCTTAATATTCTGTATGATTAACTTGTTCCATTTGACTATTTTGAAGGAAATGGCACCGACTACTCGACACACCGTGAATATGAATGAAGAGGAATTCCGTACTTTTCGAGCTTCAAACATAGCCGCAGTACAGGCTGCGCTACATACCAACAATAACCTTGGATCTAGCAGTACAGGAAATCGTGTAGGATGCACCTACAAAGAATTTACTGCCTGCAAACCTTTGGAATTTGATGGAACCGAAGGACCGATCGGATTGAAACGGTGGACCGAGAAGGTCGAATCGGTGTTTGCCATAAGTAAGTGTACTGAAGAGGACAAAGTGAAGTACGCTACGCATACCTTCACAGGTTCTGCGTTAACATGGTGGAATACCTATCTAGAGCAAGTGGGACAAGATGATGCGTACGCACTACCGTGGTCAGCATTCAAGCACTTGATGAACGAGAAGTACCGTCCCAGAACCGAGGTCAATAAGCTCAAGACAGAACTTAGAGGGTTACGAACCCAAGGATTTGATATTACCACGTACGAAAGACGATTCACAGAATTGTGCCTATTGTGTCCGGGAGCATTCGAAGATGAGGAAGAGAAGATCGACGCGTTTGTGAAAGGATTACCGGAAAGAATCCAAGAAGATATAAGTTCACACGAGCCTGCCTCCATACAACAGGCATGTAGAATGGCTCACAAACTAGTGAACCAGATTGAAGAAAGAATTAAAGAACAGACTGCTGAAGAGGCCAATGTGAAGCAAGTCAAAAGAAAGTGGGAGGAAAATGGTGATAAGAATCACCAATACAACAACAACAGCAATTACAACAATAATCGCAACAATTATCCCAACAATCGTAACATCAATCGCAACTACAACAAACGGCCCAACAACAACCACAACAACAACAACAGCAACTACAACAATCATCCCAACAACAATAATAACTGCAATAACAACAACAATCAGAAGCAGCTATGCCAAAGGTGTGAAAAGTATCACTCGGGGTTCTGCACCAAATTTTGCAACAAGTGTAAAAGAAATGGTCATAGCGCAGCGAAGTGTGAGGTCTACGGACCAGGGGTTAATAGAACGAAAGGAACAAATGGTGTCGGAACGAGTAATGGCGGAGCAAGTAGTGTCGGAGCAAGTTATGCCAATGTAGTTTGTTATAAATGTGGAAAACCGGGCCACATTATTAGAAATTGCCCGAACCAGGAGAACACGAATGGACAAGGCCGCGGAAGAGTTTTCAATATTAATGCGGCAGAGGCACAAGAAGACCTGGAGCTTGTTACGGGTACGTTTCTTATTGACAATAAATCTGCTTACGTTTTATTTGATTCGGGTGCGGATAGAAGCTATATGAGTAGAGATTTTTGTGCTAAATTAAGTTGTCCATTGACGCCTTTGGATAGTAAATTTTTACTCGAATTAGCAAATGGTAAATTAATTTCAGCAGATAATATATGTCGGAATCGAGAAATTAAACTGGTTAGCGAAACATTTAAGATAGATTTAATACCAGTAGAGTTAGGGAGTTTTGATGTGATAATCGGTATGGACTGGTTGAAAGAAGTGAAAGCAGCCACAACAACAACAACAGCAACTACAACAATCATCCCAACAACAATAATAACCGCAATAACAACAACAATCAGAAGCAGCTATGCCAAAGGTGTGAAAAGTATCACTCGGGGTTCTGCACCAAATTTTGCAACAAGTGTAAAAGAAATGGTCATAGCGCGGCGAAGTGTGAGGTCTACGGACCAGGGGTTAATAGAACGAAAGGAACAAATGGTGTCGGAACAAGTAATGGCGGAGCAAGTAGTGTCGGAGCAAGTTATGCCAATGTAGTTTGTTATAAATGTGGAAAACCGGGCCACATTATTAGAAATTGCCCGAACCAGGAGAACACGAATGGACAAGGCCGCGGAAGAGTTTTCAATATTAATGCGGCAGAGGCACAAGAAGACCCGGAGCTTGTTACGGGTACGTTTCTTATTGACAATAAATCTGCTTACGTTTTATTTGATTCGGGTGCGGATAGAAGCTATATGAGTAGAGATTTTTGTGCTAAATTAAGTTGTCCATTGACGCCTTTGGATAGTAAATTTTTACTCGAATTAGCAAATGGTAAATTAATTTCAGCAGATAATATATGTCGGAATCGAGAAATTAAACTGGTTAGCGAAACATTTAAGATTGATTTGATACCAGTAGAGTTAGGGAGTTTTGATGTGATAATCGGTATGGACTGGTTGAAAGAAGTGAAAGCAGAGATCGTTTGTAACAAAAATGCAATTCGCATTATACGAGAAAAAAGAAAACCCTTAATGGTGTACGGAGAAAAGGGCAACACGAAGCTACATCTTATTAGTAATTTGAAGGCACAAAAACTAATAAGAAAAGGTTGCTATGCTGTTCTAGCACACGTCGAGAAAGTACAAACTGAAGAAAAGAGCATCAATGATGTTCCCATTGCAAAAGAATTTCCCGATGTATTTCCAAAAGAATTACCGGGATTACCCCCACATCGATCCGTTGAATTTCAAATAGATCTTGTACCAGGAGCTGCACCAATAGCTCGTGCTCCTTACAGACTCGCACCCAGCAAGATGAAAGAACTGCAAAGCCAATTACAAGAACTTTTAGAGCGTGGTTTCATTCGACCAAGCACATCACCGTGGGGAGCTCCTGTTTTGTTTGTCAAGAAGAAAGATGGTACATTCAGGTTGTGTATCGACTACTGAGAGTTGAACAAACTTACCATCAAGAACCGCTACCCACTACCGAGAATCGACGACTTATTTGATCAACTACAAGGCTCGTCTGTTTATTCAAAGATTGACTTACGTTCTGGGTATCATCAAATGCGGGTGAAAGAAGATGATATTCCAAAGACTGTTTTCAGAACACGTTACGGTCATTACGAGTTTATGGTCATACCATTTGGTTTAACTAATGCACCAGCTGTGTTCATGGACCTTATGAACCGAGTGTGTGGACCATACCTTGACAAGTTTGTCATTGTTTTCATTGATGACATACTTATTTACTCAAAGAATGACCAAGAACACGGTGAACATTTGAGAAAGGTGTTAGAAGTATTGAGGAAGGAAGAATTGTACGCTAAGTTTTTAAAGTGTGCATTTTGGTTGGAAGAAGTTCAATTCCTCGGTCACATAGTGAACAAAGAAGGTATTAAGGTGGATCCGGCAAAGATAGAAACTGTTGAAAAGTGGGAAACCCCGAAAACTCCGAAACACATACGCCAGTTTTTAGGACTAGCTGGTTACTACAGAAGGTTCATCCAAGACTTTTCCAGAATAGCAAAACCCTTGACTGCATTAACACATAAAGGGAAGAAATTTGAATGGAATGATGAACAAGAGAAAGCGTTTCAGTTATTGAAGAAAAAGCTAACTACGGCACCTATATTGTCATTGCCTGAAGGGAATGATGATTTTGTGATTTATTGTGATGAATCAAAGCAAGGTCTCGGTTGTGTATTAATGCAACGAACGAAGGTGATTGCTTATGCATCTAGACAATTGAAGATTCACGAACAAAATTATACGACGCATGATTTGGAATTAGGCGCAGTTGTTTTTGCATTAAAGACATGGAGGCACTAATTATATGGTGTTAAAAGTATTATATATACCGACCACAAAAGTCTTCAACACATATTTAATCAGAAACAACTGAATATGAGGCAGCGTAGGTGGATTGAATTATTGAATGATTACGACTTTGAGATTCGTTACCACCCGGGGAAGGCAAATGTGGTAGCCGATGCCTTGAGCAGGAAGGACAGAGAACCCATTCGAGTAAAATCTATGTATATAATGATTCATAATAACCTTACTACTCAAATAAAGGAGGCGCAACAAGGAGTTGTAAAAGAGGGAAATTTAAAGGATGAAATACCCAAAGGATCGGAGAAGCATCTTAATATTTGGGAAGACGGAACCCGGTATAGGGCTGAAAGGATTTGGGTACCAAAATTTAGAGATATGAGAGAAATGGTACTTAGAGAAGCTCATAAAACCAGATACTCAATACATCCTGGAACGGGGAAGATGTACAAGGATCTCAAGAAACATTTTTGGTGGCCGGGTATGAAAGCCGATGTTGCTAAATATGTAGGAGAATGTTTGACGTGTTCTAAGGTCAAAGCTAAGCATCAGAAACCATCAGGTCTACTTCAACAACCCGAAATCCCGGAATGGAAATGGGAAAACATTACCATGGATTTTATCACTAAATTGCCAAGGACTGCAAGTGGATTTGATACTATTTGGGTAATAGTTGATCGTCTCACCAAATCAGCACACTTCCTGCCAATAAGAGAAGATGATAAGATGGAGAAGTTAGCACGACTGTATTTGAAGGAATTCGTCTCCAGACATGGAATACCAATCTCTATTATCTCTGATAGGGATGGCAGATTTATTTCAAGATTCTGGCAGACATTACAGCAAGCATTAGGAACTCGTCTAGACATGAGTACTGCCTATCATCCACAAACTGATGGGCAGAGCGAAAGGACGATACAAACGCTTGAAGACATGCTACGAGCATGTGTTATTGATTTCGGAAACCGTTGGGATCGACATCTACCGTTAGCAGAATTTTCCTACAACAACAGTGTAATGACCCGCACTTTTTCGATCGTTCTATACTTATAAGATTAATATTTACATAAATTAAACCTTACCAACATGATAAGCAATCCAAATTGTTGAGACTTATGTTTTTGAAATGAGTTTTACACAACGTTTGACCGTCTAGTTTGACCGATGATATCACGAACTATATAACATATGATAATTATACGTTTGTGTATATATATATGTATATATACATATTTAACATGATCTAAGGATGTTTTAATATCTCATTTTGTATTAATAACAATAAGTTATAAGTATATTTTGAAACTACTAACTTAAGTTTTCAAAACGATAACCATACGTAACGTTATTTGACATAAATACTTATAACATATAATGTTTATACATATATCGTATATGTAATGTATTTAATCACTTTTAAAGACTTAAATACATAAAACAATATAAGTATATTCACAAAAGATAGCTATATTTGAATTCTCATTCCATTTTTCACAAGATTTTCTATACGTATATCTAGAGTATATGTACTCGTATCATACCTAGCTTCTATACGTATTTACTATTGGTATATACACATCAAATCACCACCAACCAGCCCTTGTTCATGCCTTATGTATAAGGTAACTCTCTTGTTCATGCCTTATGTATAAGGTAACTACTTTTGATGTTTAGTATGACTAATTACATAAAAATACAACATGAAATTTTGTCCATATTTTTCCATTAATCATGTTTTTATGGCCTTAAATACATCTTCCATTTTCAAATTTTATTACCTCATTTCTTTAACCAAAAACACACTCTTAAGAAACTCCATAACCATTCAGCTAGTATCCATGAAGATCTAGCCATAAAAACATCACTTAAACACCATAAGAAAAACCTTACAAAAACACTTCAAGAATCCTTTCAAGAACACAAGTTTACTTCCAATCTTTCATCCAACTCCATCACTCTTTTAGTTCTAGATTTTTACTTCTCTTTTACAGCAATCTTGTCCAAGTAACTTGAGGTAGTAACTTTGTTCATAACCTTATTCGATTCATATATATATAGCTATCTTATTTTGTGGTATAAAATTTTAACAACAAGAACATAGTTTGAATGTTTTCAAACTTGTTTGCAAACTAAATAGATCCTTCTCACTTAACTTTTAAAATACTTCAAGACCTGTAATATATCATAAATATATGCTAATTTAACAAGGTATAACTTGGTTTTTCAAAGAACACCTTAAAAACTGAATTTACGACGTCGGAGTGCAACCGGGGGCTGTTTTGGGTTGGATAATTAAAAACCATCTTAAACTTTGAATTGGAGGTTTATTTTCTGGAAAAATTATTTTTACTATGAATATGATAACACATAAAAATTTCATGATTTAACTCAAAGTATAAGTATTTTTAGAAAAATAATCATTTAAGGTTGTTTACATGATGGAAAATGATTAACTTCATAAGTTTCACTAAAGTTTGACCTATGACCTGTGATTTCGAATACAAACTAAGGTATTTACAGTTCATAGTCTTAAAGAGGGACTCGATCCAAGGAAGTGGCAAGTTGAATCAACGAAAACGGAGTTGTAACGAAGAAACTATGACCAAAACGAGATCGGATATCTAAGACTAGTTTAGCTACGAAAATAATTGGAGAAAATTAAATAAATCACATCTTTTTAAAATAACATGATATTTTATATATATGTACTCATAATTTAATTTTATATGGTTCAGGATCACCCGTAAACAATACGAGAAGATTAATCATAAGATCCCATGATTGTACGCAACACGTCATTTGACAACACCGGTACTTTATGTACGCAACACGTCATTTGACAACACCGGTACCGTGGGTCAAGATTAATCTCGACCAATACATATACGATGGGGGTTTTTATTTATTTCATTGGGGGTTTATTAAACACCTAAAAATGAACCATTAAAATTGAATTACTAACATCGGACTGCTAACTACGGACTAAGGAATTATTAAAAGTATTAAAAGTATTATAAGTATATATATGTGACGTTTGTTTAAAAAGAAAAGGTATTGATATATTATATATGGATAGGTTCGTGATATCAATCGGAGACCAAGTCAAAATTACATATCTTCAAGACGAAAGTGAGTATATAGTCCCACTTTTAAACTCTAAGTATTTCGGGATGAGAATACATGTATTTTATGTTTTACATTATGGACACAAGTAACTGAAAAATATATTCTACGTTGAGTTGTACCACTGGCATACTTCCCTGTAGCTTGGTAACTATTATTTACAGCGGTATTGTAAACGCGAATCCTGTTGATAGATCTATCGGGCCTGACAACCCCAACCGGACTGGACGACCAGTATTCAACGGTTGCACAGTACTTCGTTTTGTGACTACACTTGGTACGGTGTAGTAAGATTTCATAATAAAGGGAATATGCGACGTGATTAAATGTTAAGTATGGTTACCAAGTGCTCAACCACTTAGAATATTTTTATTAAAATGTTTATATATGAAATCTTGTGGTCTATATATATATATTGCTGCCGGCATTAAACCTATATCTCACCAACTTTATGTTGACATTTTAAGCATGTCTATTCTCAGGTGATAATTAGAAGCTTCCGCTGCAACATGTTGAATTTAAGCAGGATCTTGCGTACTCATATTTGTGTCAAAAATAAAACTGCATATCCGAGGATTTGTATTGTAAAATATGCTAGAAATCGTGTTGTTATCATCATTTGTAAAGTTTGTAAGTCTAAGATTATCGCTAAACGATAATCATCTTTATTTTGTCTAAAGCTTGTATCAAAATAAGAATTATGGTTTGTAATGTAAAATATATGCAGTTGTTCTTTTAAAAATGTCGCATATAGAGGTCAATACCTCGCAATGAAATCATACGTTATCTAACACGTTCTTATGGTTAAGGACGGGTTATGACATGTGGTATCAGAGCGGTGGTCTTAGCGAACCAGGTTTGCATTAGTGTGTCTAACTGATAAGTCGTTAGGATACATTAGTAAGTCTGGACTTTGACCGGGTCTGATTTAAAAACCATTACTTATCATTGTTGGTTAAAATTTATATGTAAATATTATGTAGTACTAATGGGTTAGTTGTTATGTGATAGATGTCGGGCTCGAAACTTATTATCACATTCAGCGACTCCGAATCAGAATCTTCAGATAGCGTTTCAGTCATTAACCTATCCGATGACGAAAATAATATCTTTGGGGAAGACTCACAAATTCCGGATGAACCAACTATAGGGAACCCGGAAAGTGAACCCGAGGAGGAAAGTGAACCCGAGGAGGAAAGTGAACCCGAGGAAGAAATACAGGAAATTACGAAAGACAAGTTCGAATTAGAAAAGAAACGAAAGGCTAATGAATTAGAAAATTCAAATCCCGAGTTTAGTGAGGATGATGTGGCACCAACTCCACTAAACACTACCACCCCTATTCCCGCTATACCTATTCATTCTATCCCGGCATCCAGTTCTTCAGCCCCACCGCCAAAATATAGGCAGACAGCTAGGATAAGCGTTAGGTCATTCCTTGAACCTAAACGTCCTAGAAAATAGACCAAACGATGCGCTGCCGTATTAAACCATGGGATCATATAATGTTTTGTATAATATTATTAGAGTGGTTTGCTTAATGTTCGATGTAAGATAAGCATATGTAAAATAGTGAAGTATGAAATGCAATAATTTTCCATGGTTAAGTATTATTTAGATTGTAGTAATTGGTTCTGTACTAAGCTATTAAGTATGAACATTAACGGGTAGGTACTACCCTAGATATAATTATAAAACGCTAATAAGAAGAAAAGGCTTTTATAATAATACCTAGTTCATATTATTAACAAGCTATAATGTACTATAAATACACACAACATCTATAATATTCCATGTGAATAATTATTTTCTTTCATTAGGAAATGGCGCGATTGAATCGAATGACGGAACAAGAAGTCGAGGAATTCATCAACCAGCGAGTCAATGACAGAATGTTATGGGTCGAAGCTGCAAGAGCTGCTGCAGTTAACCCAAATCCTTGTGTAGGATGCACCTACAAGACGTTTCAAGCTTGCAAGCCCTCATCATTCAGTGGAACGGAAGGACCGATCGGTTTAACCCGGTGGATAGAAAAGATGGAGACTGTATTTAAAATCAGTGGTTGTGTTGAAAAGGACATGACCAAGTATGCATCGTGCACTTTACAAGATAGTGCACTCACGTGGTGGAAAAATTATGTGAAGGCTGTAGGAGGAGATGTAGCTTATGATACTCCATTGGAAGAATTCAAAACAATGTTAATCAACGAATATTGTCCAAGGAACGAGGTTAGGAAGTTGGAAGATGAATTACGAAGTCTGAAGGTTGTTGGTACTGAAATCACCAACTACAATCAGCGATTCATGGAATTAGTTTTGCTATGTCCTGAATTGGTTCCAACCGAAGAACGGAAGATTGAAATGTACAAAGATGGTTTGCCCACAAAGGTCAAGGCAAACGTTACAGCATCGAGACCTAAGACAATTCATGAAGCTATAACCATGGCAAACGAGCTAATGGATCAGGTCATCTTGGATAAGAAATCATCCAATACTGATGTGAAGGTATTGGGTAACAAAAGAAAGTGGAATGGAAATTATGATCGAGGTAACTAACAACAATCTTTTAAGAAACAAGAAACCACGAAAGGTGCGGGTAGTGGTTCAGGTTTTGGTTACAAAGGACAAAGTCCTTTATGCAACCGATGCCACAAACATCATTTTGGTTACTGTAGTGTGGTATGCAACAAGTGTAATCGACAGGGTCATCTTGCTGAAGATTGTAGGGCTCTCGTTACAAATACAAATGGTACCAAGACTCCTGCCACCAATGCAAATAGAACTGCTTTGGCTACCGTTACTTGTTTTGGGTGTCGAAAACAAGGTCACTATAAGAGCCAGTGCCCGAATCCAGAGAAGAATGTTGGACCTGCACGTGGGAGAGCATTTATTATTAATGCTAGAGAGGCACGTGAAGACCCGGAGCTTGTTACGGGTACATTTACCATTAATAACTTATCAGCGTCTATTATATTTGATACTGGTGCCGATAGAAGTTACGTGTGTAGAAATTTTTACACTAAATTGAATTGTTCATCATTACCTCTAGATGCTAAGTACATGATTGAGTTAGCTAATGGTAAACTAATTAAAGCCGATAAAATTTGTCGTGATTGTGAAATAAATTTAGCCGGAGAAACGTTTAAAATTGACTTAATACCCGTAGAATTAGGAAGTTTTGATGTAATAGTCGGCATGGACTGGATGTCCAAAGTAGGAGCTGAAGTTGTGTGTGCCAAGAAGGCAATTCGCATTCCTACTAAGGATAAAATGCCGGTGATGATTTATGGAGAGAAGGGTAATTCAAAGCTAAAACTCATTAGCTGTTTGAAAGCCAAGAAGTGTTTAGAAAAGGGATGTTATGCTATTCTAGCACATGTTAATAAAGTCGAAAAGAAAGAAAAAGAGAAGTCCATCAACGATGTGCCTGTGGCAAGAGATTTTCCTGAAGTTTTTCCGGAAGAGTTGCCGGGATTACCTCCATTTAGATCTGTAGAATTTCAAATAGATTTAGTACCAGGAGCTGCACCAGTGGCTCGTGCTCCATATAGACTTGCACCGTCCGAATTAAAAGAACTTCAAAGTCAGTTAAAAGAATTACTAGACCGTGGATTCATACGACCAAGCACTTCACCGTGGGGAGCTCCAATTTTGTTTGTTAAGAAGAAAGATGGATCTTTTAGGATGTGTATAGATTATCGTGAATTAAATAAGTTAACTATCAAGAATCGGTATCCACTACCGAGAATTGATGACTTATTTGATCAACTGCAAGGATCATGTGTTTATTCGAATATCGACCTAAGATCGGGTTATCATCAATTACGTGTCAAAGAAGAGGACATTCCGAAAACTGCTTTTCGGACACGTTATGGTCATTACGAATTTTTGGTCATGCCGTTTGGATTGACGAATGCGCCAGCTGTATTCATGGACCTCATGAATCGAGTTTGTAGTCCATATTTAGATAAGTTTGTTATCGTTTTCATTGATGATATTCTTATCTATTCCAAGAGTGAGCAAGAGCATGAACAACATTTAAGGTTGATATTAGAGTTGTTGAGAAAAGAACAGCTATATGCTAAATTTTCTAAATGTGCTTTCTGGTTGAAAGAAGTGCAATTTCTTGGCCACGTTGTTAGTAGCAAAGGAATTCAGGTTGATCCAGCAAAAATTGAAGTCATTGAAAAATGGGAGACTCCTAAGACACCAACGCAGATACGCCAATTTTTGGGTTTAGCCGGTTATTATAGAAGGTTTATTTAAGATTTTTCCCGAATAGCTAAGCCGTTGACAGCGTTAACGCAAAAAGGGAAGAAATATGAATGGACCTCTGAGCAGGAGAGTGCATTTCAATTACTGAAGAAGAAGTTAACTACGGCGCCTATTTTATCGTTACCAGAAGGGAACGATGATTTTGAAATATATTGTGACGCTTCGCGACAAGGTTTTGGTTGCGTTCTTATGCAACGGAAGAAAGTTATTGTATACGCATCCCAACAATTGAAGATTCACGAGCGAAATTATACGACGCATGATCTAGAATTGGGAGCAGTCGTGTTTGCATTGAAGATGTGGAGACACTACTTGTATGGAGTTAAATGCACTGTGTTTACTGATCATAAAAGCCTTCAACATATTTTTGATCAGAAACAGCTGAACATGAGGCAACGTAGGTGGGTCGAGTTAATAAACGACTATGATTGTGAAATTCGTTATCATCCCGGGAAAGCGAATGTGGTGGCTGACGCATTAAGCAGAAAGGAACGAGAACCAATTCGAGTACGAGCGATGAACATAAAAATTCGCATGAATCTCAACTCACAAATCAAAGAAGTTCAACGAGAAGAACTTACTAAAGAAAACATAAGAAATGAAATAATGAAGAAGTATGAGAAGCAACTCGTTATACGGGAAGATGGAATTCGATATTTTGCAAATCGTATTTGGGTACCGAAGTTGGGTGGATTAAGGAAGTTGATATTGAACGAGGCACATAAGACAAGATACTCGATACATCCTGGAGTTGGAAAGATGTACCAAGATCTTAAGACACGTTATTGGTGGCCTAATTTAAAGACAGACGTTGCAACATATGTTGGGGAGTGTTTAACTTGTTCTAAGGTCAAAGCAGAACACCAGAAGCCGTCAGGGTTACTTCAACAACCAGAAATCCCAGAATGGAAATGGGATGGTATTACCATGGATTTCATCACGAAGTTACCAAAGACTACCTGGGGATACGACACCATTTGGGTGATTGTTGATCGTCTCACCAAGTCTGCACATTTCTTGCCTATAAAGGAAACGGATAGGATGGAGAAACTATTACGATTGTATATAAAGGAAATTGTTTCAAGGCATGGAATACCTATTTCCATTATATCTGATCGTGATAGTAGATTTACCTCAAAGTTCTGGCAATCACTACAGGAGGCACTAGGAACTCGTTTGGATATGAGTACCGCATATCATCCGCAAATGGACGGGCAGAGTGAAAGAACAATTCAGACTCTTGAAGACATGCTCAGGGCATGTGTGATCGATTTTGGAAACGGATGTGATAAGTATCTACCATTAGCAGAATTCTCGTATAATAATAGTTATCATGCGAGCATTAAAGCTGCACCATTCGAAGCATTGTACGGAAGGAAGTGTAGATCTCCTATCTGTTGGAATGAAGTAGGAGATCGACAATTAACTGGTCCCGAGATCATACATGAAACTACTGAAAAGATAGTACAAATCAAGGAGAGATTGAAAACAGCCCGTAGTCGCCAAAAGAGCTACGCCGATGTCCGAAGGAAACCATTAGAGTTTCAGATCGGTGACATGGTTATGTTAAAGGTGTCACCATGGAAAGGTGTAATACGTTTTGGAAAAAGGGGTAAACTGAACCCAAGATATGTAGGCCCGTTCAAGATCATCGAACGCATTGGACCGGTAGCTTATCGACACGAGTTACCGCAACAACTCGCCGGAGTACATAATACCTTTCACGTCTCAAACCTTAAGAAGTGTCTTGCAAAGGAAGATTTCACCATTCCTCTTGAAGAAATCCATGTCGACGAGAAACTACAATTCGTCAAAGAACCAATCGAAATCATGGACCGTGAAGTTAAACAGCTCAAGCAGAGCAACATACCGATCGTTAAGGTTCGTTGGAATGCTCGAAGGGGTCCCGAGTTTACTTGGGAACGAGAGGATCAGATGAAACAAAAGTATCCACACTTGTTTCTCGATGACGCAAAATAGGTACAATTTTAAAATTTCGGGACGAAATTTATTTAACGGGTAGGTACTGTAATGACCCGCACTTTTTCGATCGTTCTATACTTATAAGATTAATATTTACATAAATTAAACCTTACCAACATGATAAGCAATCCAAATTGTTGAGACTTATGTTTTTGAAATGAGTTTTACACAACGTTTGACCGTCTAGTTTGACTGATGATATCACGAACTATATAACATATGATAATTATACGTTTGTGTATATATATGTATATATACATATTTAACATGATCTAAGGATGTTTTAATATCTCATTTTGTATTAATAACAATAAGTTATAAGTATATTTTGAAACTACTAACTTAAGTTTTCAAAACGATAACCATACGTAACGTTATTTGACATAAATACTTATAACATATAATGTTTATACATATATCGTATATGTAATGTATTTAATCACTTTTAAAGACTTAAATACATAAAACAATATAAGTATATTCACAAAAGATAGCTATATTTGAATTCTCATTCCATTTTTCACAAGATTTTCTATACGTATATCTAGAGTATATGTACTCGTATCATACCTAGCTTCTATACGTATTTACTATTGGTATATACACATCAAATCACCACCAACCAGCCCTTGTTCATGCCTTATGTATAAGGTAACTCTCTTGTTCATGCCTTATGTATAAGGTAACTACTTTTGATGTTTAGTATGACTAATTACATAAAAATACAACATGAAATTTTGTCCATATTTTTCCATTAATCATGTTTTTATGGCCTTAAATACATCTTCCATTTTCAAATTTTATTACCTCATTTCTTTAACCAAAAACACACTCTTAAGAAACTCCATAACCATTCAGCTAGTATCCATGAAGATCTAGCCATAAAAACATCACTTAAACACCATAAGAAAAACCTTACAAAAACACTTCAAGAATCCTTTCAAGAACACAAGTTTACTTCCAATCTTTCATCCAACTCCATCACTCTTTTAGTTCTAGATTTTTACTTCTCTTTTACAGCAATCTTGTCCAAGTAACTTGAGGTAGTAACTTTGTTCATAACCTTATTCGATTCATATATATATAGCTATCTTATTTTGTGGTATAAAATTTTAACAACAAGAACATAGTTTGAATGTTTTCAAACTTGTTTGCAAACTAAATAGATCCTTCTCACTTAACTTTTAAAATACTTCAAGACCTGTAATATATCATAAATATATGCTAATTTAACAAGGTATAACTTGGTTTTTCAAAGAACACCTTAAAAACTGAATTTACGACGTCGGAGTGCAACCGGGGGCTGTTTTGGGTTGGATAATTAAAAACCATCTTAAACTTTGAATTGGAGGTTTATTTTCTGGAAAAATGATTTTTACTATGAATATGATAACACATAAAAATTTCATGATTTAACTCAAAGTATAAGTATTTTTAGAAAAATAATCATTTAAGGTTGTTTACATGATGGAAAATGATTAACTTCATAAGTTTCACTAAAGTTTGACCTATGACCTGTGATTTCGAATACAAACTAAGGTATTTACAGTTCATAGTCTTAAAGAGGGACTCGATCCAAGGAAGTGGCAAGTTGAATCAACGAAAACGGAGTTGTAACGAAGAAACTATGACCAAAACGAGATCGGATATCTAAGACTAGTTTAGCTACGAAAATAATTGGAGAAAATTAAATAAATCACATCTTTTTAAAATAACATGATATTTTATATATATGTACTCATAATTTAATTTTATATGGTTCAGGATCACCCGTAAACAATACGAGAAGATTAATCATAAGATCCCATGATTGTACGCAACACGTCATTTGACAACACCGGTACTTTATGTACGCAACACGTCATTTGACAACACCGGTACCGTGGGTCAAGATTAATCTCGACCAATACATATACGATGGGGGTTTTTATTTATTTCATTGGGGGTTTATTAAACACCTAAAAATGAACCATTAAAATTGAATTACTAACATCGGACTGCTAACTACGGACTAAGGAATTATTAAAAGTATTAAAAGTATTATAAGTATATATATGTGACGTTTGTTTAAAAAGAAAAGGTATTGATATATTATATATGGATAGGTTCGTGATATCAATCGGAGACCAAGTCAAAATTACATATCTTCAAGACGAAAGTGAGTATATAGTCCCACTTTTAAACTCTAAGTATTTCGGGATGAGAATACATGTATTTTATGTTTTACGTTATGGACACAAGTAACTGAAAAATATATTCTACGTTGAGTTGTACCACTGGCATACTTCCCTGTAGCTTGGTAACTATTATTTACAGCGGTATTGTAAACGCGAATCCTGTTGATAGATCTATCGGGCCTGACAACCCCAACCGGACTGGACGACCAGTATTCAACGGTTGCACAGTACTTCGTTTTGTGACTACACTTGGTACGGTGTAGTAAGATTTCATAATAAAGGGAATATGCGACGTGATTAAATGTTAAGTATGGTTACCAAGTGCTCAACCACTTAGAATATTTTTATTAAAATGTTTATATATGAAATCTTGTGGTCTATATATATATATATTGCTGCCGGCATTAAACCTATATCTCACCAACTTTATGTTGACGTTTTAAGCATGTCTATTCTCAGGTGATAATTAGAAGCTTCCGCTGCAACATGTTGAATTTAAGCAGGATCTTGCGTACTCATATTTGTGTCAAAAATAAAACTGCATATCCGAGGATTTGTATTGTAAAATATGCTAGAAATCGTGTTGTTATCATCATTTGTAAAGTTTGTAAGTCTAAGATTATCGCTAAACGATAATCATCTTTATTTTGTCTAAAGCTTGTATCAAAATAAGAATTATGGTTTGTAATGTAAAATATATGCAGTTGTTCTTTTAAAAATGTCGCATATAGAGGTCAATACCTCGCAATGAAATCATACATTATCTAACACGTTCTTATGGTTAAGGACGGGTTATGACATGTGGTATCAGAGCGGTGGTCTTAGCGAACCAGGTTTGCATTAGTGTGTCTAACTGATAAGTCGTTAGGATACATTAGTAAGTCTGGACTTTGACCGGGTCCGGAGATTATACAAGAAACTACCGAGAAGATCATCTAAATTCAACAACGGTTGAAAACCGCCCAAAGTTGACAAAAGAGCTACGCTGACATTAAAAGAAAAGATATAGAATTTGAAATTGGAGAGATGGTCATGCTTAAAGTTGCACCTTGGAAAGGCGTTGTTCGATTTGGTAAACGAGGGAAATTAAATCCAAGGTATATTGGACCATTCAAGATTATTGATCGTGTCGGACCAGTAGCTTACCGACTTGAGTTACCTCAACAACTCGCGGCTGTACATAACACTTTCCACGTCTCGAATTTGAAGAAATGTTTTGCTAAAGAAGATCTCACTATTCCGTTAGATCAAATCCAAATCAACGAAAAACTTCAATTCATCGAAGAACCCGTCGAAATAATGGATCGTGAGGTTAAAAGACTTAAGCAAAACAAGATACCAATTGTTAAGGTTCGATGGAATGCTCGTAGAGGACCTGAGTTCACCTGGGAGCGTGAAGATTAGATGAAGAAGAAATACCCACATCTATTTCCAGAAGATTCGTCAACACCTTCAACAGCTTAAAATTTCGGGACGAAATTTATTTAACGGGTAGGTACTGTAGTGACCCGAACTTTTCCATGTTTATATATATTAATTGAGATTGATATTTACATGATTAAATGTTTCCAACATGTTAAGCAATCAAACTTGTTAAGACTTGATTAATTGAAATATGTTTCATATAGACAATTGACCACCCAAGTTGACCGGTGATTCACGAACGTTAAAACTTGTAAAAACTATATGATGACATATATATGGATATATATATAGTTAACATGATACTATGATAAGTAAACATATCATTAAGTATATTAACAATGAACTACATATGTAAAAACAAGACTACTAACTTAATGATTTTTAAACGAGACATATATGTAACGATTATCGTTGTAAAGACATTTAATGTATATATATCATATTAAGAGATATTCATACATGATAATATCATGATAATATAATAATTTAAAATCTCATTTGATATTATAAACATTGGGTTAACAACATTTAACAAGATCGTTAACCTAAAGGTTTCAAAACAACACTTACATGTAACGACTAATGATGACTTAACGACTCAGTTAAAATGTATATACATGTAGTGTTTTAATATGTATTTATACACTTTTGAAAGACTTCAATACACTTATCAAAATACTTCTACTTAATAAAAATGCTTAAAATTACATCCTCGTTCAGTTTCATCAACAATTCTACTCGTATGCACCCGTATTCGTACTCATACAATACACAGCTTTTAGATGTATGTACTATTGGTATATACACTCCAATGATCAGCTCTTAGCAGCCCATTTGAGTCACCTAACACATGTGGGAACCATTATTTGGCAACTAGCATGAAATATCTCATAAAATTACAAAAATATGGGTAATCATTCATGACTTATTTACATGAAAACAAAATTACATATCCTTTATATCTAATCCATACACCAACGACCAAAAACACCTACAAACACTTTCATTCTTCAATTTTCTTCATCTAATTGATCTCTCTCAAGTTCTATCTTCAAGTTCTAAGTGTTCTTCATATATTCTACAAGTTCTAATTACATAAAATCAAGAATACTTTCAAGTTTGCTAGCTCACTTCCAATCTTGTAAGGTGATCATCCAACCTCAAGAAATCTTTGTTTCTTACAGTAGGTTATCATTCTAATACAAGGTAATAATCATATTCAAACTTTGGTTCAATTTCTATAACTATAACAATCTTATTTCAAGTGATGATCTTACTTGAACTTGTTTTCGTGTCATGATTCTGCTTCAAGAACTTCGAGCCATCCAAGGATCCGTTGAAGCTAGATCCATTTTTCTCTTTTCCAGTAGGTTTATCCAAGGAACTTAAGGTAGTAATGATGTTCATAACATCATTCGATTCATACATATAAAGCTATCTTATTCGAAGGTTTAAACTTGTAATCACTAGAACATAGTTTAGTTAATTCTAAACTTGTTCGCAAACAAAAGTTAATCCTTCTAACTTGACTTTTAAAATAAACTAAACACATGTTCTATATCTATATGATATGCTAACTTAATGATTTAAAACCTGGAAACACGAAAAACACCGTAAAACCGGATTTACGCCGTCGTAGTAACACCGCGGGCTGTTTTGGGTTAGTTAATTAAAAACTATGATAAACTTTGATTTAAAAGTTGTTATTCTGAGAAAATTATTTTTATTATGTACATGAAACTATATCCAAAAATTATGGTTAAACTCAAAGTGGAAGTATGTTTTCTAAAATGGTCATCTAGACGTCGTTCTTTCGACTGAAATGACTACCTTTACAAAAACGACTTGTAACTTATTTTTCCGACTATAAACCTATACTTTTTCTGTTTAGATTCATAAAATAGAGTTCAATATGAAACCATAGCAATTTGATTCACTCAATACGGATTTAAAATGAAGAAGTTATGGGTAAAACAAGATTGGATAATTTTTCTCATTTTAGCTACGTGAAAATTGGTAACAAATCTATTCCAACCATAACTTAATCAACTTGTATTGTATATTATGTAATCTTGAGATACCATAGACACGTATACAATGTTTCAACCTATCATGTCGACACATCTATATATATTTCGGAACAACCATAGACACTCTATATGTGAATGTTGGAGTTAGTTATACAGGGTTGAGGTTGATTCCAAAATATATATAGTTTGAGTTGTGATCAATACTGAGATACGTATACACTGGGTCGTGGATTGATTCAAGATAATATTTATCGATTTATTTATGTACATCTAACTGTGGACAACTAGTTGTAGGTTACTAACGAGGACAGCTAACTTAATAAACTTAAAACATCAAAATATATTAAAAGTGTTGTAAATATATTTTGAACATACTTTGATATATATGTATATATTGTTATAGGTTCGTGAATCAACCAGTGGCCAAGTCTTACTTCCCGACGAAGTAAAAATCTGTGAAAGTGAGTTATAGTCCCACTTTTAAAATCTAATATTTTTGGGATGAGAATACATGCATGTTTTATAAATGATTTACAAAATAGACACAAGTACGTGAAACTACATTCTATGGTTGAATTATCAAAATCGAATATGCCCCTTTTTATTAAGTCTGGTAATCCAAGAATTAGGGAACAGACACCCTAATTGACGCGAATCCTAAAGATAGATCTATCGGGCCCAACAAGCCCCATCCAAAGTACCGGATACTTTAGTACTTCGAAATTTATATCATATCCGAAGGGTGTCCCGGAATGATGGGGATATTCTTAAATATGCATCTTGTTAATGTCGGTTACCAGGTGTTCACCATATGAATGATTTTTATCTCTATGTATGGGATGTGTATTGAAATATGAAATCTTGTGGTCTATTATTATGATTTGATATATATAGGTTAAACCTATAACTCACCAACATTTTTGTTGACGTTTTAAGCATGTTTATTCTCAGGTGATTATTAAGAGCTTCCGCTGTCGCATACTTAAATAAGGACGAGATTTGGAGTCCATGCTTGTATGATATTGTGTAAAAACTGCATTCAAGAAACTTATTTTGTTGTAACATATTTGTATTGTAAACCATTATGTAATGGTCGTGTGTAAACAGGATATTTTAGATTATCATTATTTGATAATCTACGTAAAGCTTTTTAAACCTTTATTGATGAAAAAAAGGTTATGGTTTGTTTTAAAATGAATGCAGTCTTTGAAAAACGTCTCATATAGAGGTCAAAATCTCGCAACGAAATCAATTAATATGGAACGTTTTTAATCAATAAGAACGGGACATTTCAGTGGTGGCACTGGTGAAGAATACCTGTTGCTTATTTCTCATCTACACACCTCCTGATTATGTGATCAGGGCAAATTCTGAACAGGTACGGATCTTACCAGTAGTAGTACTTAGCGTCCCTGAAGAACTTCCTTCTCCAGGATGTGCTCATTCATTTTCGTACCACTCCAGTAACTAGGTAGTTGGCTATGTCAGCATACCAAGGAGTATCATTGAATTGTGATCCTATGTTAGCTTGTCCTAAGCTCATAAGTTGTTCTTCCGGAAATTTGTCTCTGATATCTTGTTCATCAAGTTGTTCCATTGCTGGGTTCCCCAAACGACTGAGATGATCTACTGTGACATTCTATGCTCCTTTCTTATCTTTAATTTCAATATTGAATTCTTGAAGGAGTAAGATCCATTGTAGGAGTCTTGGTTTAGCATCTTGCTTATTGAATAGATATTTTAAGGCTGAATGATCTGTGTAAACCGTAGTTTTGGACATGATGAGATAGGAACGAAATTTGTCGAAGGCAAAAACTACTGCTAGCAGTTCATTTTCCGTAGTGGTGATGATTTCGAATGGTAAACTCCAATCAAGAGCTATCATGATAGGTGCATGTGTGATTTCAGATAGTTGAATGCTTGTATACATTCTTCATTAAAGACAAACGGAACTTCCTTTCCGAGGAGATGAGTGATAGGTCGTGTGACCTTTGAAAAATCTTTGATGAAACGTAGGTAGAAATCGGTGTGTCCAAAGAAACTCGTTACCGCTTTTACTGTGGTAGGTTCTGGAAGTTTAGCGATGGTTTCAATTTATGCCTTATTGAATTCTATTACTGACTTTGAAATCTTATGTCCTAAAACTATGTCTTCTTTCACCATGAAGTGACATTTTGCCAACTTAGAACTAAATTCGAATCTTCACACCGGGTGAGCATCTTGTCATGGTTAGAAAGGCATGAATCAAAGGTGCTACCAAAGACTGAGAAGTCATCTATAAAGACTTCCATACAACGTTCGATCATGTCGTGGAATATTGCTACCATGCATCGCTGAAATGTAGCTGGTGCATTGCACAACCCAAAGGGCATGCGTTGATAAGCAAATGTTCCACAAGGACAGGTGAAGGTTGTCTTTTCTTGGTCCTTTGGATCGAGGGGAATTTGAAAGTAGCTGAAAAACCGTCAAGGAAACAATAGAACTCATTTACTGAGAGACGTTCCAACATTTGATCAATGAATAGTAATGGAAAATGATCTTTTCGGGTTGCATCGTTAAGTTTACGATAATCTATGTAAACCCTCCAACCGGTGACCTCCCGTGTTGGAATAAGTTCATTATTTACATTTTGGATTACAGTCATTCCTCCCTTCTTAGGAAAGACTTGAACAGGACTGACCACGGTGAATCAGAAATAGGATAGATCAGAACGGCTTCCAGAAGTTTGATTACTTATTTCTTGGCGACTTCTTAAATCATAGGATTGACCCTTCTTTGCCTCTGAACTGATGGTTTGAAATCATCTTCCATGAAGATCTTGTGGGTGCAATAGTTAGGACTGATTCCTTTTGTGTCAAAAATCTTCCAAGCAATTACTTTCTTATGTGATTTTAGAACCTGAATCAATTTCGCCTTCTCGTGTGGCTTGAGGTCTTTCGAAATGATTACGGGGAGTTGCGATTCTCCTTCTAAGAAGGCATACTCCAGATGTTCGGGTAACTTCTTTAACTTCAATTCCGGAGGTTCCTCGATAGTTGGTTTCATTCTAGCTATTTCTGCTCTTTCTAACGAGTCATACCTCTCCTGGAATTCTGATTCTTCTTCCTTAATAGCAGTCATTGATGCTATCTGTTCTTTGGTTCCGGAAATTGTCCTTCTTAATGCTTCCTCTTCAGAAACATCTTCTTTAGTTTCGAAGGTTGGTTCAGGAATCTCAACACAGTCCTCTTTTAACTGCGGTTCCTGAAATACCGAAATGAAATCTGTTTCTTCATTCGGTTTTCTCCTAAATAGAGGTAGGAGAATGCCTTGACCTAGCGGTGCTATTTGAATAGTCTTGCCGAGAAAGTTACTTTCGGAGAGGGGAGATTGATTTTGACCAGGATTTATGGCTGAATGGATGTCGAGATTTTCTTAAGGAGGTGTAAAGAGCATATCCTTAGAAGTTTGATCTTGACTACATATAGCCATGGCATCCTCCAGATATTCGTTGACGAGTTCTTGAAAAGAATCAGCGAGATTGAGATTTTCTTCGAGAGGATGGCTCATGAGTCGGTCAACATTGAATGTGACTTCTTCACTTTCAAATCTTAATTTTAATGATTTCTCGTGTACATCAATTATGGCCTTGACAGTATTCAAGAATGGTCTGCCAAGTATGAGGGGGACCTTCGTGTCTTCCTCATTATCCATAATGACGAAATCGACGGGGAATGCGAACTTATCCACTTTGACTAGGACATCTTCAGCTATTCCTCAAGGAATCTTAACTTATTTGTCCACGAGTTGGATATTCATTCTGGTAGGTCTTAAGTCTTCTAATCCTAGCTTTTTGAATAATGAATAGGGCATTAGGTTTACACTGGCTCCTAAGTCTGCTAACGCATTGCTAATTTGGACATCTTACAGGTAGCAAGGTACCGTAAATCTTCCTGTATCTCCTAACTTAGGGGGAATACCATGTTGTAACAGGGATGAGCATTCTTCACTTAAGGGTAAGCTAACTATCTCTCTTAATCTCTCTTTGTTTGAAAGTAGTTCTTTGAAAAATTTAGCGCAGTTTGGCATTTCTACTAAAGCATCTACTAGTCGTACATTCAAATGCAGATTCTTAATAATATCCCAATACTTAGCGAATTGCTCTTCTTGTTTTTCCTTCCTAAGTCTGCCTGGGAAAGGTATGCGGGCTTGCGGAATAATTTCCGAGGTTTTAGGAGAGATAGGTTCCGGTGGATTGACAACTGGGTCAATTGGCACAGGTTCCGTATTGAAAAAATATTGTATGGGTATATTAACAGTTGTTTTCTTCCCACCTCTAATGACTATTAGGGCATCAAACTCACTACACTCTATTCAACTTTAGTGGTTAATCATTTAAGCGTATGCTACAAATTAATTATTAATTCTTCAAAAGTCTTTAACAGAGTATCAAACTTATTTTGACGTTCTATGACCTGAAGGTTAATTGTGTATTGCTTTTTCATAAACTCAACTAAAGTGTCCTTAGAGCGGAGAGTAGGTTGGTACAATGGGAAAATTATATTAAAATCCGAGCTATTCTGTTGTTTATATGCCCATCTAGGGTAAGGATACCGTAAATTGGCTCTAGTAGCATCGGGATCTTTAAGAATTGGTAAACTTTGAAGAGTGAGGGTGAGATCTTGTAACCTGGTTTCCAGCATTTTTACCGTTTGAGTGAAGACGTCATCCTTCTCAGCAGCTTCATTACCCCAATCTTCCTGTTGTACAGCTATTGTGTCCAAAAGATTTCATGCTTCGTCTGCTGTTCGTGACATGAAATTGCCTTGCAAGGCCATGTCTAGGAGAGACTTATCATCCTTGGTCAAACCATTGTAAAGCGTGCAGATTATGTCTGCCCGACTTAGCGAATGATTCGGACATCTTTTAAGCATCACCTTTACTCTATTCCATGCTAGACACAATGACTCGTTTTCTTTTTGAAAAAAATTTGTGATGTCATTTCTTACACAGGTTTGCAGGGATAAAATCAGTTTAAAAATTTGGTGGCTAGTTCCTCCCATGAATGTATTGAATTCGGGTTAAGCTCATCAAATCATGTTAAAGCGCGTGTAGACAGAGAATATTGAAAAAGATGAAGTTTTAAAATATTTTTCACTTTTTCTTCCTTCTTAAAAGAGTCAACCAGACTCATAAATTTGTTTAAGTGAAAGTTAGGATCGTCAGTTGGTAATCCTTGATATTTACAGATCATACTGACCAGCTTGATCATATATGAACTAATCTCAGGAATTCCTTCGGTTCCTAAGGTGATTGGTCCTCCTCTTTCTTCTAAGCATGACTTTTGCATAGAAGCAAGGGTATTTTGATGTTCCATTTTTATAGATTTTCTGTTTAAAAAGACTTGAAAAGTAACTTTTAGAAAATATTAATTGACTAAAAGGATCGATAATTTAATTAAAACAATTATTCTTGAAATTCGGTCGCTAATCTTATCGGATATTCCAACTGATAGAACTTCTTACAGATTACTTCGTATCTAGGTCGCCAGGCCGACTACGGAGAGGCAGGATCCTTTTGGTTCCAATATAATTGGAGACTGTTCAGAAAATCTTACAACCAAGTCCGTGTATAATTATCTTTCTTAGACACCACCAAACAATACTTTTGTATGTTTAAAATCTTTCTCAATTAAAATATTCGATTCCCCGACAACAGCGCCAAAAGCTCGTCTCTACAATGAAATGACCAAAACGGACGGTTTTATTCGTGCGGTATCGTTAGGCCGCAGGGCATCAAAATTAGCTGATCAAAGTAGCGAACTGTGGTTTATTATTTATATTGTACTGGGCCTAAGTTTACTTTTAACTTTCTAAGATGTAGAAGGTGTAACTTAACCTAGGGTCATGTTTTTGAATGGTTTAACGAATTGAAGATCAAATGGATAATTGTCTTTGATTAAATTACCTAGATAAATGATAGTAGTGGTTTTAAGCTAGTGGTCCTAATTGCAGAAAAGTAAAGAAAGTGGAAGGATATCCGGAGTATGCAGATCAGGAAAATGTTGACCAAGATATTAGTATGGATTAGGTTAAGGTAATTATGTCTATGTTAAGGCTAAGTTTGGAATGGTGTAAATCTGGTTGGATGAGCCAATTACACAGACCAACTTATCTCTAGACTCTCGGAGTTCTCGTTGAATAGTGAAAAACATGTCACTTGGTTGTATAATTGAAAGGTAACTATACCTTGGAGGTTATCCTCAGTAAAGCACTAGGTTTATTAGTGAGTTGAGTTCTAATCCTAACCCTCGTTATCAGTTTGGATAACTAAATAACAACGTGCCGTGTTGATTGAACACTGATCACAAACGAAAGAAGTTCATCGAGTTAAGTTGACAAAACCTTAAATGAAAACTAACAACCATTTCATCATACTAGTGAGATCATACCAAATCAAACATTATACAACATTACAGTTGATATACTGAAAGTAAAGCAGATAGAAACCTAACAAATACCTAAACAGTTGAAATGATTTAATCCTAGGGCAACAATCAGACAAGAACATGTAATAGGGTTGGATCATACAGTTAAGGAACTAGCTAGATCTTAACAGCTCCTAAGAGGTCTCTTTGGAACAGTCAATAGGCATACTAGGTCATTCATGTCTCAATTCCTAGGTTTCGTGTCCTGAAGCGCATTAGATGCCTCCCGGGAACTCCGGTCATACCGAGTTCATAGAATCTTCAGATATATATAACCAGGGGTCTTAATCCTATGAAGTATCTAAGTTCATATGGGTGGACAAGTCCTGATCACAACCTAGGTTGGTCAATCCTTAAGATGCTAGCATATAAATCTATCAGACTCACAAGTTCAACATAACAATAGTAACCCTACTAATTTAAGATAACTACGCTAACCCAGACTTCTATCATGGCAACATACAGATTAATTAAGCTAACATGGTAATATCAGAAAGCATTATTAAACATAAATGGTAACATAATGTAGAGACCCATCCTAATCCATCCGGACGAAGTCCATATCGATTATAAACGATTCACAACAGTTGATTACATCGCGAGGTACTTGACCTCTATATGATACATTTTACAAACATTGCATTCGTTTTTGAAAAGACAATCTTTCATTACATCAAAAGTTGACGGCAGACATACCATTTCATAATATATCTAACTATAATTGACATAATAATAATCTTGATGAACGCGACGACTCGAATGCAACGTCTTTTGATATATGTCGTGAATGACTCCAAGTAATATCTCTAAAATGAGCAAATGCACAGCGGAAGATTTCTTTCTTACCTGAGAATAAACATGCTTTCAAGTGTCAACCAAAAGGTTGGTGAGTTCATTAATTTAACATAAATAATCATTTCATAATTTTTAATAGACCACAAGATTTCATATCTCCATTTCTCATAAACATACGTCCCATGCATAGAGACAAAATAATCATTCATATGGATTGAACACCTGGTAACTGACATTCACAATATGCATATAAGAATATCCCCATCATTCCGGGATCCTCGTTCGGACATGATATAAATTTCGAAGTACTAAAGCATCCAGTACTTTGGATGGGGCTTGTTGGGCCCGATAGATCTATCTTTAGAGTTCGCGTCAATTAGGATTTCTGTTCCCTAATTCTTAGATTACCAGACTATATAGGGTGATATTCGATTTGATAATCCAACCATAGAATGTAGTTTCGATCACTTGTGTCTATTTCGTAAAGCATTTATAAAACAGCGCATGTATTCTCATTCCCAAAAATATATATTGCAAAAGCATTTAAAAAGGGATTAATGAAACTCACCTAATGTATTTTGTAGTAAAAATACATATGACTATATTAAACAACAGAACAATGCAGGGTTGGCCTCGGATTCACGAACCTATATCATTTATATATATATATATATATATATATATATATATATATATATATATATATATATATATATATATATATATATTAACACATATAGTTGTAATCAAATAAGTTCATGTATTATATCTTAATTTATATATATATATATATTATATATTTACTTTGTATATATTTAAAATAGTTAATATTTATATAGTTTACTATTATATTTAAAATCAATAATTTTTTATATGTAAGTTTATATAAGTAATCTTAATATATATGATTAAATGTAATATTATGGTAGTTGTAATATATATACCCTTTTATAGAAAATATTTATTTTAATAACTATAATGATAATAATGATAAGAATAATATAATAATAATAATAATAATAAAAGTAATTAAATTAGATAACTACCTCAAAGAATAACTTCAAAAAAAAGTAAGTGCCCTTGCCCGGCTCGAACCCACGACCTCTCATTAACCACACACATGCCTAACCAGACCTCTGTAAACTCATTTGCATTTTAATTACAACTTATAATGTTATAAACCGTGTTATCTTCATCCTAGTTCGATATCTCCCGGCCCAATCCATTTAGACGAAATAGCAGCCCAACATCATAACAGGGACACGGCCCAACAGCAATTCTGGTTCTTTTTCAGAAAAACAAAGAAAATGGCACAGCAGGGATCGAACCTGCGACCTCTCGCTCCAAGCAAACACCCATAACCATATGACCCATCACATTTTTCTGATTTAGTTCACGAACTTAAAGTATATAATCCATTTAACTGACTGTTCTTCTTCTTCTACAACATAAAATCATAACCTTATTTAACCAAAAATCATAACTTTCATCATTTTTCCTAATCATCGTCAACACATATTATTTTGTCACCACCATCATCCTTATGATACCTCATCATCACCTTTCGAATAAATTCTTTATATTATCGTCATTTAATCATCGTGTCATGAGCAGGCCCGTAGCCCACATACACTAATCGTACTATTAACCCGTTTTTAAATTAAAAGCTTCGATCCAATACTTTCAGTAAATGAATTCTTACTTGTTTGCAAATTATAGCCTTTGGTTTGGCACGTGATCTAGAGGGAACCAACCTTAGGTCCACAATATTTGCTGGTCAAACAAGTGGGGGCACCAAAACAATTAAAAATAAAATATCGATGGTGATAATTTAGCTTTATTGAACTAGATTAAGTAATCAACAGCTGTAGCACCAATTTCTCTTCATCATTATTAAAGCATCAACATTTATTATTATTTTAAGAAGAGAATATAATAAATATAAAAGGAACGCAGCTGTAGCAGCAGTTTGCAGTGATCTAGTAGCAGCGTGATTAATCGAGTAGCAGTAATATAATGGAGGGTGAGGTTTTCGGTTTTTGCTCGTTATCAATAGAAACAGAATACTAAAGCAAGTAAAGATGATTGATTCAAGTAAAATGATTTAATATATGTTGGGTTTGGTTCTCTAAACCGATACTGAAAGATTTTTGCAGGTTATAGGTGGTGAAGTGTAGTAATTCGAAAATCAAATGAGAGAGAGAAGAGAGAGAGTAACAAAAGAAAAGAAAAAAAAATATACTTGTGTTGAACAGTTGCAGCTCGGTGGTGATGGTTGTTTCATGATCTTGGGTGCTTGTTTTGGTGATGAGGTCGAACAGAACAACTAGCAACGATAGGCCGGGTGTTTGGTTTGTGAGGAATTGGAACCATAGCCATGCGAAGAAAATAATTCAACTACAGTAGGCTAGAAGTGATTCATTGGGTGTGATTATATTTGATGATGATAGTCTTAGATGGTTGTGATAAACAGTTGAAGATGGTGGTTGAGCTTTGGTTATAGTGGTCCGTGGTGGTTAGTTGTTCATGACGAAATCATAATCATAATAGTAGCAATAATTCTCATTCATAATTGGATTTTGTTAATGTTTTTCATGGGTGATGGTGGTGGTTCTCAGAGGTGAATCATGATGGTGGTGAAAGGTGGAGAATGGGTGTTGGAGTGGTTCGATGAAGGGTGACCGGTGGTGTTTGACATGGAAGTTTGTAAGTGTATGTGTGATGTATATGATTATGCATAGATAGAATGTAATGTAATATAGATAGATAAGAAGTAGAGAGAAAACAGAATAACATTCATAAATCAAATTAACTTTTCAAATAGCGATTAGATTGATAGATGTATCAGTATAACAGAAAGCAAAATTTAATAATTTAATAATAATAATATTAATCAAATAATAATTAAAAATCACAAACGTGTTTACCAAATAGTACGGCAGCCATATTTCTTAAATTTATGTACCGACAGTTTTCATGGACTGTGTATCGTACACTATTTGAAATCAGTGGCAGATAAAAGTCTTTTGAAAAATCTCAAATTTTTAAATTAAATATATTTAAATATTCTAGTCATTATGGTATAAGATTCGATCATTAAATTATTAAATAAAAATTACATCAACTGTCCCTCTCAATTCTGGATAAAATATAAAAAGTGCTAAAATTTAATAACTAGATCCTAAATACATTTTTAGTAAGCCTAAAATTTATAGAACTCATTTTCAGACCACCGTTTATTTTAAAATCATATAAGTTCGACTTAACTTCTCTAAATAATAATCTAAACGTCACACGAGTACTACTATCATTTACTAAATGAATTCGAAACCAAATATATATATTCAATATACTTTATATAGATTTATTTTAACAAATAAATCTTATTATTACTTACATCATTTTTCATACCTATTTCTAACAATTAAGTTGTATATTATTTTACATATTTATTTACAAAAAAAAATTCATACAACTATTAATAACATTTATTATGTACATATATTTATTTATATTTATATACATATCTATTCACAAATAGTTGTTCGTGAATCGTCGGGAATAGTCGAAGGTCAATTGAATATCTGAAACAGTTCAAATCTTTTGAGACTCAAACTTACAGACTTTGCTTATCGTGTCGGAAACATATAAAGATTCAAGTTTAAATTTAGTCGGAAATTTCTGGGTCACTACACATAACATGTTTAATACAAAAGACAAGCATTTCGAATAAAAAACTGAAAAGGCTGAAGAAATCTGCCCGAGATCGCAGGGACTCACCGGGATATCCTCTGGAAAATAAAAGCTAACCTAGCTACTACTAAAAACTAACTAAAAAGCTTGAAAATATAAAGTGAAATACAAATTGAGTGTGTGTTGAAATGGATGGAATGAGCCCTTTAAATAGACTTGGATTTTTCGTGTAAACGGATGGCCGGCCGTTTGGCAAGCCGTTTAGTAGGCCGTTTGGTGCCCTGGTCAGCTTGTTTCCTGGATCGTAACTTAACTTTAACCATTTTCGCTCTAGATTCTTTGTTGTAGCTCTGTTTTACTTGATTCTTTTTGCATCGCCTTCGTAATCACTTAATCTACAAAATCAACCGACAAAGCGATAAATTTTGCGATAAATTTTGGAACTTTATGGATTTAGGACTTAATAACGGGGGTAAATGTAGTGACCCGAACTTTTCCATGTTTATATATATTAATTGAGATTGGTATTTACATGATTAAATGTTTCCAACATGTTAAGCAATCAAACTTGTTAAGACTTGATTAATTGAAATATGTTTCATATAGACAATTGACCACCCAAGTTGACCGGTGATTCACGAACGTTAAAACTTGTAAAAACTATATGATGACATATATATGGATATATATATATAGTTAACATGATACTATGATAAGTAAACATATCATTAAGTATATTAACAATGAACTACATATGTAAAAACAAGACTACTAACTTAATGATTTTTAAACGAGACATATATGTAATGATTATCGTTGTAAAGACATTTAATGTATATATATCATATTAAGAGATATTCATACATGATAATATCATGATAATATAATAATTTAAAATCTCATTTGATATTATAAACATTGGGTTAACAACATTTAACAAGATCGTTAACCTAAAGGTTTCAAAACAACACTTACATGTAACGACTAACGATGACTTAACGACTCAGTTAAAATGTATATACATGTAGTGTTTTCATATGTATTTATACACTTTTGAAAGACTTCAATACACTTATAAAAATACTTCTACTTAACAAAAATGCTTACAATTACATCCTCGTTCAGTTTCATCAACAATTCTACTCGTATGCACCCGTATTCGTACTCGTACAATACACAGTTTTTAGATGTATGTACTATTGGTATATACACTCCAATGATCAGCTCTTAGCAGCCCATGTGAGTCACCTAACACATGTGAGAACCATCATTTGGCAACTAGCATGAAATATCTCATAAAATTACAAAAATATGAGTAATCATTCATGACTTATTTACATGAAAACAAAATTACATATCCTTTATATCTAATCCATACACCAACGACCAAAAACACCTACAAACACTTTCATTCTTCAATTTTCTTCATCTAATTGATCTCTCTCAAGTTCTATCTTCAAGTTCTACGTGTTCTTCATATATTCTACAAGTTCTAGTTACATAAAATCAAGAATACTTTCAAGTTTGCTAGCTCACTTCCAATCTTGTAAGGTAATCATCCAACCTCAAGAAATCTTTGTTTCTTACAGTAGGTTATCATTCTAATACAAGGTAATAATCATATTCAAACTTTGGTTCAATTTCTATAACTATAACAATCTTATTTCAAGTGATGATCTTACTTGAACTTGTTTTCGTGTCATGATTCTGCTTCAAGAACTTCGAGCCATCCAAGGATCCGTTGAAGCTAGATCCATTTTTCTCTTTTCCAGTAGGTTTATCCAAGGAACTTAAGGTAGTAATGATGTTCATAACATCATTCGATTCATACATATAAAGCTATCTTATTCGAAGGTTTAAACTTGTAATCACTAGAACATAGTTTAGTTAATTCTAAACTTGTTCGCAAACAAAAGTTAATCCTTCTAACTTGACTTTTAAAATCAACTAAACACATGTTCTATATCTATATGATATGCTAACTTAATGATTTAAAACCTGGAAACACGAAAAACACCGTAAAACCGGATTTACGCCGTCGTAGTAACACCGCGGGCTGTTTTGGGTTAGTTAATTAAAAACTATGATAAACTTTGAATTAAAAGTTGTTATTCTGAGAAAATGATTTTTATTATGAATATGAAACTATATCCAAAAATTATGGTTAAACTCAAAGTGGAAGTATGTTTTCTAAAATGGTCATCTAGACGTCGTTCTTTCGACTGAAATGACTGCCTTTACAAAAACGACTTGTAACTTATTTTTTCGACTATAAACCTATACTTTTTCTATTTAGATTCATAAAATAGAGTTCAATATGAAACCATAGCAATTTGATTCACTCAAAACGGATTTAAAATAAAGAAGTTATGGGTAAAACAAGATTGGATAATTTTTCTCATTTTAGCTACGTGAAAATTGGTAACAAATCTATTCCAACCATAACTTAATCAACTTGTATTGTATATTATGTAATCTTGAGATACCATAGACACGTATACAATGTTTCGACCTATCATGTCGACACATCTATATATATTTCGGAACAACCATAGACACTCTATATGTGAATGTTGGAGTTAGCTATACAGGGTTGAGGTTGATTCCAAAATATATATAGTTTGAGTTGTGATCAATACTGAGATACGTATACACTGGGTCGTGGATTGATTCAAGATAATATTTATCGATTTATTTCTGTACATCTAACTGTGGACAACTAGTTGTAGGTTACTAACGAGGACAGCTGACTTAATAAACTTAAAACATCAAAATATATTAAAAGTGTTGTAAATATATTTTGAACATACTTTGATATATATGTATATATTGTTATAGGTTCGTGAATCAACCAGTGGCCAAGTCTTACTTCCCGACGAAGTAAAAATCTGTGAAAGTGAGTTATAGTCCCACTTTTAAAATCTAATATTTTTGGGATGAGAATACATGCAGGTTTTATAAATGATTTACAAAATAGACACAAGTACGTGCAACTACATTCTATGGTTGAATTATCGAAATCGAATATGCCCCTTTTTATTAAGTCTGGTAATCTAAGAATTAAGGAACAGACACCCTAATTGACGCGAATCCTAAAGATAGATCTATCGGGCCCAACAAGCCCCATCCAAAGTACCGGATGCTTTAGTACTTCGAAATTTATATCATATCCGAAGGGTGTCCCGGAATGATGGGGATATTCTTAAATATGCATCTTGTTAATGTCGGTTACCAGGTGTTCACCATATGAATGATTTTTATCTCTATGTATGGGATGTGTATTGAAATATGAAATCTTGTGGTCTATTATTATTATTTGATATATATAGGTTAAACCTATAACTCACCAACATTTTTGTTGACGTTTTAAGCATGTTTATTCTCAGGTGATTATTAAGAGCTTCCGCTGTCGCATACTTAAATAAGGACGAGATTTGGAGTCCATGCTTGTATGATATTGTGTAAAAACTGCATTCAAGAAACTTATTTTGTTGTAACATATTTGTACTGTAAACCATTATGTAATGGTCGTGTGTAAACAGGATATTTTAGATTATCATTATTTGATAATCTACGTAAAGCTTTTTAAACCTTTATTGATGAAATAAAGGTTATGGTTTGTTTTAAAATGAATGCAGTCTTTGAAAAACGTCTCATATAGAGGTCAAAACCTGGCGACGAAATCAATTAATATGGAACGTTTTTAATCAATAAGAACGGGACATTTCAGTTGGTATCCGAGCGTTGGTCTTAGAGAACCAGAATTTTGCATTAGTGTGTCTTATCGAGTTTGTTAGGATGCATTAGTGAGTCTGGACTTCGACCGTGTTTACTTGAAAAATGATTGCTTAACAAATTTTGTTGGAAACTATATATTTTTAACATGTGAATATTATGTGATATATTAATCTCTTAACGCGTTTGATATTATGTGATAGATGTCTACCTCTAGAACAAGTCCCATTGACTCACCTAATAATAATGAAGAGTCAAATGTAAATTGGAATGATTCGTGGACTGATTCACAAGTTCCCGAAGAGGAACCGGAAGAAGAGTCGGAACCAGAAGAAGAATCGGAACCGGAAGAAGAATCGAAATCGGATGAAGAAATAGAACCGGTGGGGGAAATAATAAAACGGTTAAGTAAAAGAAAATCCTCAACCAACCGACCAAGGTTAATTATGGTCAATGGTGTTTCCGCCAAGGAAGCAAAATATTGGGAGGATTACCAATTCTCCGATGAATCGGATTCCGACGAGGATACCGATGATGTTATAGAAATTACCCCAACTGAATTTAAAAAGGCAAAAGAAAATAATAAGGGAAAGGGCATAAAAATAGAGAAATCTAATTCCAACCCCGATGAACTTTATATGTATCGTCAACCCTCGAAGTCCTTAAGTTGTAACAATGACCCGGGAACCTCTAAACCACCAGGTTTTTCTAAACCAATGTGGAAAATGACGGCTCGTATTAGGGGAACATCATATATCCCTAGAAACTTGGCAAAATGAACCAAAACCGAAGAAGAAGAAACAAGCGAGTCGGAATAAGATAGTTGTATTCGTGTGGTGTAATATATGTAATATAGTGTGCTTATGCTTTATGATATATGTAAAAATTGCTTGTATTAATAAGTATTTTTTTTTTATGAATCTAACTCTTGTCTATTTTACAGTATAAAAACACAAAATGGATAGACAACCCAATATTTTAAGAGACCTACCCGGAGACATGATTGATGAAATCTTGTCTAGAGTCGGTCAGAATTCTTCGGCACAACTATTTAAGGCGAGATCAGTTTGTAAGACATTCGAAGAACGTTCCAAGAATGCCTTGGTTTATAAAAGGCTTTCGTTCGAAAGATGGGGGATATCACATTGGGAAATCCATAAGTTACGATGTGTTTACTTTGACGCATATATTGCGGGGAACCCAAATGCTATTTTACGCAATGGGTTAAGAAATTATTTTGACTCAATATATCCGAATATTGGACTTCGTGATTTAGAAAAATCGGCTAACATGCAACATAAAGAAGCATGTTATGCTTACGGATTAGTAATGTTCGCTTCTCACCAAAGTGAGAACAAGAACATCGGGCTACAACTATTAAACAAAACGTTCCCACAAGTGACGGAGTCGGTAATTGGGGTAAGAAATGAGGTTTTTAGATTGTTACGGGACTGTTAGACATTACGTAACCCTCGTGCCTTTGACGATGTTACAACACGCTGTCTTATCAACGGCCATAACAGTTATGTTCCACGAGACCAAGGATGGGAAGTAATCCTAGTAAAACCAGAATGCATGACTTGTTTCTGGACGTATGAATTACGTGTCTTTATTGCCTTTGCTGAACGACTTGTGTACTAGCTAGAATTATCTTCACAACCATATTGTATCAAATTTATTGTGTGCTATATTTCATGCTATATGTAAAATAAGCGGTATTGTAAGTTTGTAAAATATTACGTAAAAGTTTGAACGCGAAATATTATTATAATCAGTTTTTCATATAGAATTGTAGTAGTTGAATTGTATATTAGCTACTAAGTATGAACTTAACGGGTAGGTACTACCCGAATTTAAACTTATAAAACGCTAATATGAAGAAAAAGCTTTTATAAATAAGTTCATATTATGCTACGAAATACTATTAACTACTCTTAATATTCTGTATGATTAACTTGTTCCATTTGACTATTTTGAAGGAAATGGCACCGACTACTCGACACACCGTGAATATGAATGGAGAGGAATTCCGTACTTTTCTAGCTTCAAACATAGCCGCAGTACAGGCTGCGCTACATACCAACAATAACCTTGGATCTAGCAGTACAGGAAATCGTGTAGGATGCACCTACAAAGAATTCACTGCCTGCAAACCTTTGGAATTTGATGGAACCGAAGGACCGATCGGATTGAAACGGTGGACCGAGAAGGTCGAATAGGTGTTTTCCATAAGTAAGTGTACTGAAGAGGACAAAGTGAAGTACGCTACGCATACCTTCACAGGTTCTGCGTTAACATGGTGGAATACCTATCTAGAGCAAGTGGGACAAGACGATGCGTACGCACTACCGTGGTCAGCATTCAAGCACTTGATGAACGAGAAGTACCGTCCCAGAACCGAGGTCAATAAGCTCAAGACAGAACTTAGAGGGTTACGAACCCAAGGATTTGATATTACCACGTACGAAAGACGATTCACAGAATTGTGCCTATTGTGTCC
This sequence comes from Rutidosis leptorrhynchoides, assembly GCF_046630445.1. NCBI lineage: Eukaryota > Viridiplantae > Streptophyta > Magnoliopsida > Asterales > Asteraceae > Rutidosis > Rutidosis leptorrhynchoides. The sequence goes on along the minus strand of NC_092339.1, from coordinate 159,802,745 downwards.
GGGAGCATTCGAAGATGAGGAAGAGAAGATCGACGCATTTGTGAAAGGATTACCGGAAAGAATCCAAGAAGATATAAGTTCACACAAGCCCGCCTCCATACAACAGGCATGTAGAATGGCTCACAAACTAGTGAACCAGATTGAAGAAAGAATTAAAGAACAGACTGCTGAAGAGGCCAATGTGAAGCAAGTCAAAAGAAAGTGGGAGGAAAACGGTGATAAGAATCACCAATACAACAACAACAGCAATTACAACAATAATCGCAACAATTATCCCAACAATCGCAACATCAATCGCAACTACAACAAACGGCCCAACAACAACAACAACAACAACAACAACAACAACAGCAACTACAACAATCATCCCAACAACAATAATAACCGCAACAACAACAACAATCAGAAGCAGCTATGCCAAAGGTGTGAAAGGTATCACTCGGGGTTCTGCACCAAATTTTGCAACAAGTGTAAAAGAAATGGTCATAGCGCGGTTAAGTGTGAGGTCTACGGACCAGGGGTTAATAGAACGAAAGGAACAAATGGTGTCGGTACGAGTAATGGCGGAGCAAGTAGTGTCGGAGCAAGTTATGCCAATGTAGTTTGTTATAAATGTGGAAAACCGGGCCACATTATTAGAAATTGCCCGAACCAGGAGAATGCGAATGGACAAGGCCGCGGAAGAGTTTTCAATATTAATGCGGTAGAGGCACAGGAAGACCCGGAGTTTGTTACGGGTACGTTTCTTATTGACAATAAATCTGCTTACGTTTTATTTGATTCGGGTGCGGATAGAAGCTATATGAGTAGAGTTTTTTGTGCTAAATTAAATTGTCCATTGACGCCTTTGGATAGTAAATTTTTACTCGAATTAGCAAATGGTAAATTAATTTCAGCAGATAATATATGTCGGAATCGAGAAATTAAACTGGTTAGCGAAACATTTAAGACTGATTTGATACCAGTAGAGTTAGGGAGTTTTGATGTGATAATCGGTATGGACTGGTTGAAAGAAGTGAAAGCAGAGATCGTTTGTTACAAAAATGCAATTCGCATTATACGAGAAAAAGGAAAACCCTTAATGGTGTACGGAAAAAAGGGCAACACGAAGCTACATCTTATTAGTAATTTGAAGGCACAAAAACTAATAAGAAAAGGTTGCTATGCTGTTCTAGCACACGTCGAGAAAGTACAAACTGAATAAAAGAGCATCAATGATGTTCCCATTGCAAAAGAATTTCCCGATGTATTTCCGAAAGAATTACCGGGATTACCCCCACATCGATCCGTTGAATTTCAAATAGATCTTATACCAGGAGCTGCACCAATAGCTCGTGCTCCTTACAGACTCGCACCCAGCGAGATGAAACAACTAAAAAGCCAATTACAAGAACTTTTAGAGTGTGGTTTCATTCGACCAAGCACATCACCGTGGGGAGCTCCTGTTTTGTTTGTCAAGAAGAAAGATGGTACATTCAGGTTGTGTATCGACTACCGAGAGTTGAACAAATTACCATCAAGAACCGCTACCCACTACCGAGAATCGACGACTTATTTGATCAACTACAAGGCTCGTCTGTTTATTCAAAGATTGACTTACGTTCCGGATATCATCAAATGCGGGTGAAAGAAGATGATATTCCAAAGACTGCTTTCAGAACACGTTACGGTCATTACGAGTTTATGGTCATGCCGTTTGGTTTAACTAATGCACCAGCTGTGTTCATGGACCTTATGAACCGAGTGTGTGGACCATACCTTGACAAGTTTGTCATTGTTTTCATTGATGACATACTTATTTACTCAAAGAATGACCAAGAACACGGTGAACATTTGAGAAAGGTGTTAGAAGTATTAAGGAAGGAAGAATTGTACGCTAAGTTTTCAAAGTGTGCATTTTGGTTGGAAGAAGTTCAATTCCTCGGTCACATAGTGAACAAAGAGGGTATTAAGGTGGATCCGGCAAAGATAGAAACTGTTGAAACGTGGGAAACCCCAAAAACTCCAAAACACATACGCCAGTTTTTAGGACTAGCTGGTTACTACAGAAGGTTCATCCAAGACTTTTCCAGAATAGCAAAACCCTTGACTGCATTAACGCATAAAGGGAAGAAATTTGAATGGAATGATGAACAAGAGAAAGCGTTTCAGTTATTGAAGAAAAAGCTAACTACGGCACCTATATTGTCATTGCCTGAAGGGAATGATGATTTTGTGATTTATTGTGACGCATCAAAGCAAGGTCTCGGTTGTGTATTAATGCAACGAACGAAGGTGATTGCTTATGCGTCTAGACAATTGAAGATTTACGAACAAAATTATACGCCGCATGATTTGGAATTAGGCGCGGATGTTTTTGCATTAAAGACTTAGAGGCACTACTTATATGGGGTCAAAAGTATTATATATACCGACCACAAAAGTCTTCAACACATATTTAATCAGAAACAACTGAATATGAGGCAGCGTAGGTGAATTGAATTGTTGAATGATTACGACTTTGAGATTTGTTACCACCCAGGGAAGGCAAATGTGGTAGCCGATGCCTTGAGCAGGAAGGACAGAGAACCCATTCGAGTAAAATCTATGAATATAATGATTCATAATAACCTTACTACTCAAATAAAGGAGGCGCAACAAGGAGTTTTAAAAGAGGGAAATTTAAAGGATGAAATACCCAAAGGATCGGAGAAGCATCTTAATATTCGGGAAGACGGAACCCGGTATAGGGCTGAAAGGATTTGGGTACCAAAATTTAGAGATATGAGAGAAATGGTACTTAGAGAAGCTCATAAAACCAGATACTCAATACATCCTGGAACGGGGAAGATGTACAAGGATCTCAAGAAACATTTTTGGTGGCCGGGTATGAAAGCCGATGTTGCTAAATACGTAGGAGAATGTTTGACGTGTTCTAAGGTCAAAGCTGAGCATCAGAAACCATCAGGTCTACTTCAACAATCCGAAATCCCGGAATGAAAATGGGAAAACATTACCATGGATTTCATCACTAAATTGTCAAGGACTGCAAGTGGTTTTGATACTATTTGGGTAATAGTTGATCGTCTCACCAAATCAGCACACTTCCTGCCAATAAGAGAAGATGACAAGATGGAGAAGTTAGCACGACTGTATTTGAAGGAAGTCGTCTCCAGACATGGAATACCAATCTCTATTATCTCTGATAGGGATGGCAGATTTATTTCAAGATTCTGGCAGACATTACAGCAAGCATTAGGAACTCGTCTAGACATGAATACTGCCTATCATCCACAAACTGATGGGCAGAGTGAAAGGACGATACAAATGCTTGAAGACATGCTACGAGCATGTGTTATTGATTTCGAAAATAGTTGGGATCGGCATCTACCGTTAGCAGAATTTTCCTACAACAACAGCTACCATTCAAGCATTGAGATGGCACCGTTTGAAGCACTTTATGGTAGAAAGTGCAGGTCTCCGATTTGTTGGAGTGAAGTGGAGGATAGACAGATTACGGGTCCGGAGATTATACAAGAAACTACCGAGAAGATCATCCAAATTCAACAACGGTTGAAAACCGCCCAAAGTCGACAAAAGAGCTACGCTGACATTAAAAGAAAAGATATAGAATTTGAAATTGGAGAGATGGTCATGCTTAAAGTTGCACCTTGGAAAGGCGTTGTTCGATTTGGTAAACGAGGGAAATTAAATCCAAGGTATATTGGACCATTCAAGATTATTGATCGTGTCGGACCAGTAGCTTACCGACTTGAGTTACCTCAACAACTCGCGGCTATACATAACACTTTCCACGTCTCGAATTTGAAGAAATGTTTTTCTAAAGAAGATCTCACTATTCCATTAGATGAAATCCAAATCAACGAAAAACTTCAATTCATCGAAGAACCCGTCAAAATAATGGATCGTGAGGTTAAAAGACTTAAGCAAAACAAGATACCAATTGTTAAGGTTCGATGGAATGCTCGTAGAGGACCCGAGTTCACCTGGGAGCGTGAAGATCAGATGAATAAGAAATACCCGCATCTATTTCCAGAAGATTCGTCAACACCTTCAACAGCTTAAAATTTCGGGACGAAATTTATTTAACGGGTAGGTACTGTAGTGACCCGAACTTTTCCATGTTTATATATATTAATTAAGATTGATATTTACATGATTAAATGTTTCCAACATGTTAAGCAATCAAACTTGTTAAGACTTGATTAATTGAAATATGTTTCATATAGACAATTGACCACCCAAGTTGACCGGTGATTCACGAACGTTAAAACTTGTAAAAACTATATGATGACATATATATGGATATATATATAGTTAACATGATACTATGATAAGTAAACATATCATTAAGTATATTAACAATGAACTACATATGTAAAAACAAGACTACTAACTTAATGATTTTTAAACGAGACATATATGTAATGATTATCGTTGTAAAGACATTTAATGTATATATATCATATTAAGAGATATTCATACATGATAATATCATGATAATATAATAATTTAAAATTTCATTTGATATTATAAACATTGGGTTAACAACATTTAACAAGATCGTTAACCTAAAGGTTTCAAAACAACACTTACATGTAACGACTAACGATGACTTAACGACTCAGTTAAAATGTATATACATGTAGTGTTTTCATATGTATTTATACACTTTTGAAAGACTTCAATACACTTATAAAAATACTTCTACTTAACAAAAATGCTTACAATTACATCCTCGTTCAGTTTCATCAACAATTCTACTCGTATGCACCCGTATTCGTACTCGTACAATACACAGCTTTTAGATGTATGTACTATTGGTATATACACTCCAATGATCAGCTCTTAGCAGCCCATGTGAGTCACCTAACACATGTGAGAACCATTATTTGGCAACTAGCATGAAATATCTCATAAAATTACAAAAATATGAGTAATCATTCATGACTTATTTACATGAAAACAAAATTACATATCCTTTATATCTAATCCATACACCAACGACCAAAAATACCTACAAACACTTTCATTCTTCAATTTTATTCATCTAATTGATCTCTCTCAAGTTCTATCTTCAAGTTCTAAGTGTTCTTCATATATTCTACAAGTTCTAGTTACATAAAATCAAGAATACTTTCAAGTTTGCTAGCTCACTTCCAATCTTGTAAGGTGATCATCCAACCTCAAGAAATCTTTGTTTCTTACAGTAGGTTATCATTCTAATACAAGGTAATAATTATATTCAAACATTGGTTCAATTTCTATAACTATAACAATCTTATTTCAAGTGATGATCTTACTTGAACTTGTTTTCGTGTCATGATTCTGCTTCAAGAACTTCGAGCCATCCAAGGATCCGTTGAAGCTAGATCCATTTTTCTCTTTTCCAGTAGGTTTATCCAAGGAACTTAAGGTAGTAATGATGTTCATAACATCATTCGATTCATACATATAAAGCTATCTTATTCGAAGGTTTAAACTTGTAATCACAAGAACATAGTTTAGTTAATTCTAAACTTGTTCGCAAACAAAAGTTAATCCTTCTAACTTGACTTTTAAAATCAACTAAACACATATTCTATATCTATATGATATGCTAACTTAATGATTTAAAACCTGGAAACACGAAAAACACCGTAAAACTGGATTTACGCCGTCGTAGTAACACCGCGGGCTGTTTTGGGTTAGTTAATTAAAAACTATGATAAACTTTGATTTAAAAGTTGTTATTCTGAGAAAATTATTTTTATTATGAACATGAAACTATATCCAAAAATTATGGTTAAACTCAAAGTGGAAGTATGTTTTCTAAAATGGTCATCTAGACGTCGTTTTTTCGACTAAAATGACTACCTTTACAAAAACAACTTGTAACTTATTTTTCCGATTATAAACCTATACTTTTTCTATTTAGATTCATAAAATAGAGTTCAATATGAAACCATAGCAATTTGATTCACTCAAAACGGATTTAAAATGAAGAAGTTATGGGTAAAACAAGATTGGATAATTTTTCTCATTTTAGCTACGTGAAAATTGTTAACAAATCTATTCCAACCATAACTTAATCAACTTGTATTGTATATTATGTAATCTTGAGATACCATAGACACGTATACAATGTTTCGACCTATCATGTCGACACATCTATATATATTTCGGAACAACCATAGACACTCTATATGTGAATGTTGGAGTTAGCTATACAGGGTTGAGGTTGATTCCAAAATATATATAGTTTGAGTTGTGATCAATACTGAGATACGTATACACTGGGTCGTAGATTGATTCAAGATAATATTTATCGATTTATTTCTGTACATCTAACTGTGGATAACTAGTTGTAGGTTACTAACGAGGACAGCTGACTTAATAAACTTAAAACATCAAAATATATTAAAAGTGTTGTAAATATATTTTGAACATACTTTGATATATATGTATATATTGTTATAGGTTCGTGAATCAACCAGTGGCCAAGTCTTACTTCCCGACGAAGTAAAAATCTGTGAAAGTGAGTTATAGTCCCACTTTTAAAATCTAATATTTTTGGGATGAGAATACATGCAGGTTTTATAAATGATTTACAAAATAGACACAAGTACGTGCAACTACATTCTATGGTTGAATTATCGAAATTGAATATGCCCCTTTTTATTAAGTCTGGTAATCTAAGAATTAGGGAACAGACACCCTAATTGACGCAAATCCTAAAGATAGATCTATAGGGCCTAACAAACCCCATCTAAAGTACCGGATGCTTTAGTACTTCGAAATTTATATCATATCCGAAGGGTGTCCCGGAATGATGGGGATATTCTTATATATACATCTTGTTAATGTCGGTTACCAGGTGTTCACCATATGAATGATTTTTATCTCTATGTATGGGATGTGTATTGAAATATGAAATCTTGTGGTTTATTATTATGATTTGATATATATAGGTTAAACCTATAACTCACCAACATTTTTGTTGACGTTTTAAGCATGTTTATTCTCAGGTGATTATTAAGAGCTTCCGCTGTCGCATACTTAAATAAGGACGAGATTTGGAGTCCATGCTTGTATGATATTGTGTAAAAACTGCATTCAAGAAACTTATTTTGTTGTAACATATTTGTATTGTAAACCATTATGTAATGGTCATGTGTAAACAGGATATTTTAGATTATCATTATTTGATAATCTACGTAAAGCTTTTTAAACCTTTATTGATGAAATAAAGGTTATGGTTTGTTTTAAAATGAATGCAGTCTTTGAAAAACGTCTCATATAGAGGTCAAAACCTCGCGACGAAATCAATTAATATGGAACGTTTTTAATCAATAAGAACGGGACATTTCAGTAAAAACGTGACTTTTTGGCCGATATCACTAATCGTTCTAACTGGTGATTAGGGCATTTCTTCAGCAGGGTTTTGAATCGCTCTCATGAGGTGTAAAGAGATTCATCATAACTTTGTTTAAAGTTAATGATGTCATTCTTAAGCTTGGTTTGTTTACAAGGAGGGAAATATTTGGTTAAGAATTTAATAGCCATCTCTATCCATGACGTGATGGAATCTTTTTCCAACCTTTCAAACCAGATTTGTGCATGATGAGTGAGAGAATAGGGGAACAAGTATAGCCGGACTATATATCTTATCCTATCCCTGGCTGTTTGTAGGAGTTCGAAAGAGATATGAATTTATCAAGGTGAGAGTTAGGATCATCATTCGGTAATCCATGAAATTGACAGCCATTTTGAATGAGTGTCCTTGAATTTCTGGGAATTTGATTAGTCCTCCTCGACCTTCAATCGAGGGTTTGGTGTTTTCTGCTAGAGTAACGCGTAACGCCATTTGGTTTCTGATTCGTTCTTCTTTGCGTGCTTTAGAGATTATTGCGTCTGAACCAGGTACAAATAACAACAGCCCTGGTCTAGATCGGGTTTGGGTAATACACTGAGTATGCCCTTTTGTTTTAAATTTTAAGTAGATACACTAAGTTCCTAATTTAGTCTAAAAGTAAGCTTAAGTAATCGTAATTTAAGGTAATCTAAGGTAATCTAAGCCTAAAGTAATCTAAGGTAATTATCCTATGTTTAATTATGTTTTTGGCTCTTGCTACTGATTCCCTGGTATTTTGATAACACAACTTCGCAGGAACTATTCAACAAACCAAGTGGTTAGACCGATTACAGAGAGGCAGGATCCTTTTGGTTCCAATATAATTGGAGACTGTTCGGAAAATCCAACAACCTAGTCCGTGTATAATTGTCTTTCTTAGACACAACTAAATGCTTGCAAATAGTTTTGATAAAAGCAGTATTGTCTGATACCAGTTCTCCGGCAGCGGCGCCAAAAATTTGTCCTTACCTTGATATGATCGAAACAGACGGTTTTATTTATGCAGTGTCGTTAAGCCGCAAGGCGTCAGAATAAGCTATCAAGAGGTGAGAGCAATAATTTTAAATTTATATTTAGTGGTATATTACCTAATTTTGGGTTTTTCTAGTTTATAAGATAAAGTAAAGTAAATACGATAAAATTTGTAATTCAGATAAGGTTAAAGCAAGTGCATACTATGGTTTTGTCAGTTACTTTGCCGAGATTATGGAATACTATCTCATGAATAGGTAGTGACATTGTATTCATTACACTGGTCCTAACGCCCCTGTCATAAGACTTGTCACTGGGTAATGCGTTATGCTTGAAGATTCTGAATAGACAACAACGTCCCTTACCCCCGACGCTCGTGCAGTCTGACTACAGGCATACACGTTCAAATGGCTCATCCAATTGAGCGACTTGATTGGGTAACGTATTAACATTCCACAAAGGTATAAACTTTCTTAAGTACAATGAAATACAAGGTATGCCATATCCGAGAGACGTGATGTGTTTCGATGCTTTCGTTAATGATTGGGTTTAAAAAAGATATTTAGGCCCTTAAAAAGAGTTCAACCATAAAGATCACCATGGCCAAGTCGATTTGAATTCCATGAACACGTTCGGTTATCCTAACAGTCCAATCTTTTATGTGTTTAAACTAACAGTTCCTTAATTAACTAAGAATCCCTTAAACGGGGTGCAATGCTTGAGACCGCGTTATGGTGAAGTGTACTAATCAGCAATGACCGGGTTCCATGGCCTTACTTAGTAGAGGTACAGCTTACCACAACCGTTGTGCTTCAGCGTGCACGTACGAAGTTTATATGCTTGGTGACTACACTAGCATTGTCTGGGACTGACAATGTACTAGGGGCCTAGTTCGATGTTTCACTACGAAAGAGTCCTCAGTCAGAATCTAAGGCTCGACGGACTTACTACAACCAGTGTCCCTCAGTCAAACTTACGTTGTATCCGATAGACTTCTCTTACCAAGGGGTGACACAGATATTGTACTCTTAATCGGGGTTCGCGACTTCCCAATAACAGAGCATATAAGTACGTTCTATTAGTTGGAAAAGCGATTGAGTATAAAGCATAATCGAAAAGCATCTTGACAACATACACAAAGCATAATAATGAAAGACATTATATAAAGACAAGGGATAGAAGTACCAGTAGATTAAACGAGTTTCGAATACAAAAGTGACAACTTCACACTCTAGACCGTTCCTAATACAATCTTCGGCGTTCTTCTCCGAGTACTAGGTTTCCCGCACGGAGTCGAAGACCTTGAAAGTATGACTAATATTGTAGAAAGAGAAAGAGAGAGAGAGAGAGAGAGAGAGAGAGAGAGAGAGAGAGAGAAGTGAGTTGAAGTGTGCGTAAAAATGGATGACAAATCGCCTTTAAATAGAAGTGAAATTTTCCTGTATACGACTGGCAAGCCGTATGGCAAGTCGTATGGCCTGCCCGTATGGCTTGGCAGGCCGTTTAACCTGGGCGTATGATGGCAGGGCGTATCCCCTTATGGGAAGCCGTATGGAAAGCCTAATGGCATGCCCTGGTCTGCTGTTTTTGCTAGTTCGTAACTTGATTTCCGGGGTCGTAACTTGTCTTTCACCGTTTTCGCTCTAGAATCTTCATTTTAGCTCCGATTCTCTTGATTCTTTTTGCACCGGCTTCGTAATCAATTGAACTTCAATTTCTTCCGACAAAGCGAGTATTTTGGCGATAAAGCTCGAATCTTTATTTTTTTGGGCCTCAATACCGGGGTGAACATGTGACTTTTTAGCCGATATCAGCAATTTTATTATGGTGATTGATGTGTGTGTGGTTGATGGAATTTTTTTTTAATTTACTTTCATTTGGTTTGTACTATGGATAATTGTAACCCATATTTTAAAACTTTGTACTTGGATATTTAATGAGGCGTTTTGGTACCGTGGTGGTACCACCCCATCTTTGTGTGTGTGCTTTGTATGATATTGCAGGTTTAAGTGACGCACATGCTTGCGGTTTTCAAAGACTGACATTAAGTTCATCACTTTATTTACTTGTGATGATTATTGTGTGTTGATGATCGAGTGGATATCGATGTTGTTATGCTGGCAGTAAATTCAGCGTCATCGTGCACCGTCTCTTCATGATCTCCTAATCCGGGTTTCTTTTCTTTTCCCTTTTCACTTTTGCCTCTCGAATTTATCTTTTGTTATCTGATTTTATGTAAATGAGAACATTATATGATCTTAAGTGTGTGTGTGTGTGTGGGGGGGGGGGGAGATAAATTCTCGTTAACTATCACCAATTTCAACAATTTTTGCGGACTTTTTAATAAGTTTTTATTAAAATTCGAAAGTAAAGTCTTTCGCACGATAAGGTAGTTCCATTTAAAGCTTGAAAGTAAAGTCTTTCAAGTTTCGTCTTACTTAGTATAGCATCTTCCTAAACTATACCATTTCATACTAACTTCTTTTTAAGATGTAAAAGTAGTCTTGAAATCTTAAAACATATATAAGACTGATAGCAATATCGCGTCAGGGGGCACCCGGAATTTGAGGTTAAACCCGGTAAATCCGATACCGGTGATGGTTAATCTGGAAAACTTGTCTAGTGTAAAAGCTTGCTTGACATTTTCTTTTAAGCCTCAAATGTTTTTCATAAAGGTCCTGTGTCCCCTAGGGCCAAGTTTTCCAGCAAATAGCCATCTCATTATAAGTCACGTGGGACTTAAATTCCACTAGCCTCCTTCGACTGTCCACCCAGCTCTAGAGTCACCAGAGTAGTCGTTGGGGCATGAGATGAGTGTCGCAATCCTAAAACACCGGGAGAACCAACAGGATATCTTCGGATATCCCGGCACACCCACCTTTTACAACAAAGACGGAATTCATGGTAACACTTCTAGTTTTACAGCTAGAGTGTAGTTTATAACTTGTACCCGGCTCTCTTGTCATGTGTTCATTGATGGTCATACTTGAAGGCTTGAACCTTGCGATTGCTTGTTGAAGATCACATGTTTTGGATTTATTTGCTTATGAGGATTATATCGGTGCATCTTGATTCTATGATTATTAAAGACTTGTTCGGGTATGTTTATTTTTTTCACTAGTTGATATTATTTGAAGATAGACTTGCTCGAGGACAAGCAAGGTTCAAGTGTAGGGGAATTTGATATTGCTTCATTTATACATACTTTTATTACAATATTAGTTTCAATTTGTTGGTTTTCAGTGCTAAGTTGAAGATTTTATGAAGATATACGTTAAAGATTGAAGTTTTTGGTTCATGAATGATATTTGAAGAATTTTTGGATTTATGGAGTTAATTAGGCAGAAAAGTTAGCGTTTACAAGATAAGTTCGAAGAAAGGACCAACTGTGCAAATCATAAAGAAACTTGAGGGACTAAACTGGTGTAACCATTCATGGTACATTTTAGCCAAAAGGTGTAACCTTTCATACTCTATATATAGAGAGTATTTGTCTCACATTCAAAGATGATGAAAACATGAACACTCACAATATACAAATTATCTATGTTCTTGACTCTAAATTTTAATTTCCTATATTAGAGTTGTGTCTTTGTCTTATCTCAATAAAGATTTCGTGTAACCCTAAGGCAATATATTTATATAGGGTCGAAATACTTTATTAGGAAAGTGTTTACACGAATCAAATGTTTATCCGGACATTCCCTATACCCTATATCCTACAAATTGTTCTATCTTAAGGATTCAATTGTTTGAAAGATTGTTTTAATCGTGTTTGATTTCAAGATCCATTGTTATGCATGGTTTTTGATCTTAATTCAATTATATATGTAGTTAATGCTTTTAATGTGAGTTTTAAGTGTTGCAATATATACTTTAACATTTAGGTGATTTAGATAATTAAGCTAGTAAATTCAGGTGATTGTTTTATTAAGTTTAACTGGTAATTGAAATGTTTTAAGATATCATAATCGTGTAACTATTTAAGTGATTGTTATAGTTAAGATTATACGTGAGTTTAATCTAATCAAGTCTCATTATTTCAATCGGATATAGTTCAACCGTTAGAGAAATCTACGTGAGTTAATTTACTTAATTGGTTGGAATTTTGTGAATATTGACGAATAGACATAAGATCTTATATCTACAAAACTAAAATCGGGTTTAATTGTTGAGAACAATCCACATGCTTGGTGAATCGTTTAAGTGAACACTGTTTTTCTCCTATTGTTACTCCTCTTTATTACATTCGTTTTAATATAGTTAAAAACAACCAAAACTCCCCCAATCTACTTAGGATAATTATTAGTTAAAGTTTCTGATAAAATTGCTCTCTGTGGACGAACTAGTCAATTTTACCATTCAATTACTACACGAACGAGATTAATTGTCAGTATTGTGTGATAATTGTTAAATTTTTTACTAGTTATTTTTAAAGTACAAAATTACACATCAAAATTCCTACTAAAACTGTTTTATTTTTTAATAACCTGATAAATATAGTATAGTATATAAAATATAGGAGTAATTATTTTGACAATTTAATTTTGAATTTGTCCCAAAAAAAATCATGTGAATTCGCGGTACGATTAATTTGCGAAAAAGGGTAAAATCGTCATTTTAGAAAGAAAAAAAACTACAATATAACTTTTCAAGAAAAAAATTGTAACGATTAAAAAAAAAAACACAACTCATATTAAAAGTCACATCAAATTAACAAATAAAATACACAAAAGGATTCACGTGCATTTGGTTATGCCTAGAAAGATATTTTCGTAAATTATGTATCCATCAATGAACATGAGTGATTATCAATTAAAATTAAAAAAATAAAAATGGTGAAGAGACATGTGGGGTCAATTTACTACTATAATTCCATTTTTTCACTTGTTCCACGTTTCTCCGCTACTTTGATCGGAAGTCCTTTTTAAAACCAGTCTCGAGATAACTTTTTCTAACCATGAGGGAGAAATGTGATTCTCCTCTTTCTGATTAAACGACTTCTCTTTTTATTCTAAGATAGAAGAAATATTGTTTACACTCCATCTCCTTATACCTTATCTTCGTAAAATTGAGTATTTTTGTTGTTATAATTTGTCTAGAGTAGACAGAATTTGGTGTTTTTCCTCTGAAGACAAGGTCTCAAAATTTGATTAGATAAGAATTGGTAACCACTAGAGATTTACTATCATCCTAACTAATTTGGATGAAAGTGGTCCATTTTGACGATGAAAGTGACAAATTGAGATATTTTCTCGACTCCGCATTGCTATACGGTCCATTTCCTAACCCGTTTTCTCGACTTGTTTTTTGTTAGGTTTTTGACATGTTAGATGACAAGTTTTTTCCAGTTATAGATAGAAGTATCTAAAAAAAACTAACAAGCAGCTAGTGAAGATTTTGGGAGTATATTTTAAGCAACTCAAGTTGAAATTATTGTTCCTATCCTCAATCGACACAATTGATGAGCTTTGGATCACATACATAAAATATAACTAACAAGTAGTTAGTTTCGTTTCATTGTTATGTTTGTCTTTGATTCGGTCTTTGTTGTGGTCATAGACTCGGCTCGTAAGTAGATAGTTTAGAATGGTTGTATTTGTTTTAGTTTCGCGAGTTTGTTTGCTTTCTAGTTGCGAGGGTTGTCAGGTTTTTACTGTAACTCTTTTATTTTGGTTCTTCCAATTTTTAATGAAAGTTCCTCATTTAAAAAGTTATCGTTTTTTGCAAAAGAAAGCAATAAAAATATTAAAAATAAGATAAAATTAAAAAATAGAGCAAACCAAATAACCGTCATATATAAAAAATGTTTGGAACATATAAAAATGATTGTCGAGTACAAGGCAGAGAATAATTAAATAGTTTGGTATGTTACTAAGGGAGATTCTGTTTCTCTCGTGAGTGTGCAACATTATGAAAATTTTCTTGTTGTTGCAACTGTTTGCGAGAAATTTACTAACCCGCGATCGTTATTGACGAAGCAGATTAGCCAAAATCATGCTTCACACATGACTCGTTCGATAAATGACATGGAGATTCGAGATGCGATGTTTGAGATTGGAGAGAATAAGTCCCTGGGTCCGGATGGTTACACGTCTACATTCTTTAAGGAATCACTAGTGGCGGATCCAGAAATTTCAACTGTATGGGGCAAAAATTATAATGTATAAGTTAAAATATTTTACAAATGCATGTTAACAACAACCTTAAGAATCGTCGTTAGCAAAATTCTTACACAAAATAGCAGATAACTACTTATAAACGGTACATAAAATGTAAAAATAACAATTAATATAGTGGTAAAAAAATCATGATATATGTTTTTCTGATACATCGTTATAAGTTTGAAAAAGATACTGAGAAATAAAAAGCAATATATTTATAGAATATCACTTAACACATCAAATTACCAAATTGAAGTGACATAGGGAGTTGCATTATACGAGTAACTTTAAAAAGTCAAGGTCTAAAATGTATATATGAATAAACACAAAGGTTTGAAATTGAATATTTAATAATGAGTTAAAAACGTGGAACTAGAATTCATCTTCTCCGATGAAGCTGTGCTATCTCTGAAACTTCTTTTCGAAACTATTTTCATGGGAACCAAACTTCTTATTGTTTACCCATTGTTCATTAACTCTCAACCCTTCCATTTTTTCTTTGACTATAAACTTAATTAATTCACTAAATATCTCAATAATTTATGATCTTTATATTAATGGTTAAAGCTATAAATAATTAAATACGATATATATATATATATATATATATATATATATATATATATATATATATATATATATATATATATATATATATATATATATATATATATATATATATATATATATATATGGGGCATGATCAATGAGGAAGTAACCAATCGGGGGAAGCAAAAATTTTTTTTTCTTTCGTTTTTTTTGAAATTTTTTTTCCGGCATCAAGATCACACGAAAATATGAACATTTAGAAGAGACACTTCGTGATAAATGTTATTATTTAGGCGGGAAAACGATCGACAAAAATAACATTCAAGATAATATTGTTTGTGAAGAATATGAATGTTTTTTTTTCCATGTTTTGTGAAGTAAAATTTAGCCCGACTTAGAGTTTATAATTTAGGGTTTAGGGTTTGGTGTTATGGGTTTATTCCATAAACCCAAAACACCAAACCCTAAACCCTAAACTCTAAACTCTAAACCCTAAACTCTAAACCGTTCGTGTTAAAAACTCAATCTAAATCCTAAATCTAAACCCTAAACCCTAAATTTCTAAACCCTAATATCTAAACCCTATAAACCCTAATATCTAAACCCCAATAGCTAAAACCTCAACATACGCTCGAAAAACACGATAATTGTTATATATTACTTCTTCGAGCGTTTTTCCGCCAAAATAAAAACATTTATCACAAAGTGTCTCTACTAAATGTTCATATTTTCATCCCATCTATAATGTTCGTGAACAAAGTTTTTTCAAAAAACGAAAAAAAAAAGTTTTTGCTTCCCCTCGATTGGTTACTTCCCTCTTGATCATATATATATATATATATATATATATATATATATATATATATATATATATATATATATATATATATATATATATGTATATATATATATACTTTCATTTTTGTTCTAATGTAGACTATATACTCAGAAATATACAAATGTAGGCTATATAATTTCAAAAAGTGTACTCATGTTAACAAAAATGACTTGCTACCGACTAAATCGGTTAAAATGATTATGTGAATTTTTTTTTCTTTTAAATATGACATGGGAAAAAAAAAAAAAAAAAAACCTGCGACTTGTTCTTTCATAAATAGGCTATATACTTTCATTTTTGTTCCAATGTAGCCTATATACTTCAAAAAATACCAATATAGCCTATATACTTTCAAAAGGTATACTAATATCAACAAAACACAATTTTGGTGTTCTTCATGAAAACCGCTCTTGTTCTTCATCGAATTGTGAAATCGTTTTGGATTTTGAATCTTAATACTTCACAAAAGCTGTTAGTCGAGGCTATTGACATCATTTTCAAGTAATTTGAAGCTCCGATTAGATGATGATGTTGATACGATGAAGATGATGATGTTAGCAGGTTTTCAAGTTCTGCTGGTATACATCGATGCACCTTTTAAGAGTATATAGCCTACATTGGTATTTTTCTGAGTATATAGCTTACATTGGAACAAAAATGAAAGTATATAATCTATTTATGGCTTTAACCCTTATATTAAAATCACAAAAAAATATGTTTAAAAAAAATTAGGTCACCGAGGGCGGCTGACCCCGGCTGCCCCATGGTGTCTCCGCCCCTGGGAATCACGGGACATAGTTGGTGCAGATGTCATGCGTGCAATAAAAGACTTCTTTACTAACGGCCAGTTATTGAAGGAAGTAAATAATACAAATATTTCTCTTACCCCGAAGCTGCAAACCCCGAGTAAGATGACAAATTATCTCTATATATGGTGTTGTAATGTGTCATATAAGTGCACCAGCAAAATTATTACGGCAAGAGTTAAGGCGATCTCTGATGAGGTGGTTTAGTATGAACCAACATGCTTTTATTTCGGGTAGGAGGATTGCTGATAATATCCTCCTAGCGCAAGAGATCATGAGAAATTATCATTCGAACTGTGGGATGCCGAGATGTTCTTTCAATGTTGATATTCAAAAAGCATACGATACAATAGATTGGAATTTTCTTGAACCTACTCTTATTTACTCTTATTTGTTTTGGATATCCGAAGAGATGGTTAAAAGGATTATGGCATGTGTTTTCTCCCATTCGTATGTTGTTAGCAATGGGGAATTTCACGAGTTTATTTAAGGAAAACGTGATTTGAGGCAAGGTGATCCAAGGTCGCCATATCTTTTTACATTGGTCGTGGAAGTGCTCACTTTAATGTTGAAGAAAAAGATTGCGCAAATAGATGATATTCGATTTCATCTAAAGTGTGATAAGCTCAAAATTGTTAATTTTTTTTGCTGACGATCTATTTTTGTTTTCACATGCAAGTGTTGAATCAATAATTATAATCTTTTACTAATTCTCGTCAGACATTTACAGTTCACAGGGGTAAATTTGTCTTTTTAAAACTTGACAAGGGCAACATGATATACATTTTTTTAATTTTTCTCCTCACACCAGCACCACCACCACCACCACAACCACCACTATCACCACTACTACTATACCTCCTACAACCTTTGACTACCACACACAACCACCTTCGACCACCACCACCAACCACCTTCGGCCACCACCACTGACCACCTCGACATCCTCCATCAACAACCATCCACTTACACAATTTTCACCAACCACCAACACTAAATATCACCCACCTGCCACCACCACAATCTACCTCCTACCACCACCACCGTTAATTTCACCACCCTCATCGTCTTCTAACCTCGAGCACCACCACTTTCAACTTTCTGGAACCTACAAACTCTTCCTACTGCCGCTGCCATCGTCTTCCTCCTTCCAACATCAACAATAAACTCCGTCGACCACTATCTGGCAACCGCAAGGATCTAAATCCGGCCACAACGATGTTGACCGCCGACTATCACCAAACTAACCTCGTCATTCACCATGTGCGATTAATTACCACATCCAGCTAAAAACATACAAGAAACAGTTGGTGGCAAAAAGAGAAGTGTGTTGGTTTCCCCAAAAAAGAGAACGATAAAGGCGATAAGCATCGGTGGGTAGCGATGGGTAAACGATGGTGTGACAGATTTGTAAAAATAGTGGTCTTGGCTGCCGTAATTGTATGGAAGGGATGAGATAACTTTTTAATCTAGGTTTTTTTGGGAGTATTTTTGAGGAAGAGAAAAGATAAGTTTTTAGATCTAGGTTGGGCTGACGTTTGAGGAGGAAGGGATGAGATAAGTTTGGTATAGGAGGCAAGTAAAAGTAAATAAACAAATTAAATAAAACCATGAATAAATGTTTCTTTATTTCATTTGACCATGTCTACCAACCACTTATTTACATACTCCACCAATTTACTAGCAATCATGCTTCACTCACTTATATGGTACAACTCTATAGTTTTATTGCTTACCAACCAAAAAAATTATACTTTTTTACGGTTGACAAAGTTACACATTATATTTTATGATATATTTCAAAAGAAGTGTAAGATAAATTCAATTGCAAATCCTAACACTTCACACATCATCATATTATCATGTTGTTCACAATATTCCTTAATTCTTTTAAACATTTAATTAACCAACCGTCAATCGATTAAAATCGTAACCAACCGTTAACCGTTATTTTTAAAAGTTCACTTGACCGACCGTTAACTGAACAAAAGCACCCCGCAGCGAAGCGTGAGCTTTATATCCTCATTAAAATCATTTGTGATGCTTTTGATGAGTTCAAACGTTGTTCTGGGTTGTCACCTAGTTTGCCAAAGAGCACTGGCTTCTTCTCGCATGTTAATACGACCACAAAAATTCAATTATGTCCATTCTTCCATTTGCAGAGGGGAGCTTTCCTGTTCGCTATCTTGGAGTGCCTATAATATCTTTACGACATGTATACCGAGACTGTCAAATCCTTGTTGATAGAGTGTGTATTAGGATTAATGATTGAAAGAACAAGTTTCTTTCATTTTCAGGTGGTATTCAACTCATTATATCAGTTCTTACGGTTTTGCAATTATATCATTGTTCGGTCGTTATATTACCAGGCGCGATTATTAAGGATATTGAGAAGTTGTTGCGGGGTTTCCTATGTTGTCAAGGAGATCTTAAGAGGGTCAAGGCGAAAGTGAAATTGGATGATATTTACTTGCCAAAAGAGGAGGGAGGGTTGAGTGATACGGCCTAAACGTACGGTTTGTTTTGATGTAGTGTCGTTAGGTCACAAAACGCCAATTAAGAATACCAAAGAGGATTAGTAGTTTTAAATTTATATTTAGGTGGGGCTCTAGCTATAATTCACTTGCTTATTTTATAATGAGCAAGTGATAAGTATAACCCGCGGTCGTATTTATTTACATTTGTCAATAACGTGGGATTAAAGTATTGTCTAAAGTCAACTCTATCGCAAGTAAGTTAGTTTTCAAATCATTAAGATATACTATAATAAAACTTTATGGAAAACAGTAAATAAATAGATAAAGTAAAGTTGTGAATGTAATATTTAGAGTTGATTGTAAACCACTGATAAAGTACCACTTTCTAAGTTGAACTCTAAACCTCAATCAAATGGGTTAAAGCCTATCTAATTTGTCACTCAGGATCAGGTTTTGAAGATTCTGGCTAAAACAGTATGTCCATTCCCAATGTTAATCTTATGATTGGAATGACCTTTTGGATTAAATACTAGGCTCATGAATAAAGTGACATACCTTA
Source organism: Rutidosis leptorrhynchoides (assembly GCF_046630445.1). Lineage (NCBI taxonomy): Eukaryota > Viridiplantae > Streptophyta > Magnoliopsida > Asterales > Asteraceae > Rutidosis > Rutidosis leptorrhynchoides. The sequence continues at coordinate 159,782,987 of NC_092339.1, read as the reverse complement.
GAATGGTTCTGGCTTTTCTTAATCCTATATAGTTTGACTTCTACTAAGATTTCCATTTAATACCTAGTTAAGGTGTAACATTAACATATGTATAATCTTAGGGTTTCTAAGATACTGTTAATTAGACTAGAGGTTTCTCCGTTTCGATACAATTACACAACCTGGATCATTCATAACATATCTAGGATCCTTCTTCTAACGTGAACCATGTTTTTGGTAAGAAATACTCTAGTTCTTATGCTAACCACAACCTTGAACTAGACAACTGTTCCAGATAGACAACCAACTATACAAATTACAAATTCTAAAACAGTATGTCCACTCCCAACGTTAATCTTATGATTGGAATGACCTTCTGGATTGAATCATAAGCTCATGAATAAAGTGACATACCTTATAATGGTTCTGGCTTTTCTTAATCCTATATAGTTTGACTTCTACTAAAATTTCCACTTAATACCTAGTTAAGGTGTAACATTAACATATGTGTAATCTTAGGGTTTCTAAGATATTGTTAATTAGACTAAAGGTTTCTCCTTTTCGATATAATTACACAACCTGGATCATTCACAACATATCTAGGATCCTTCTTCTGACGCGAACCATGTTTTTGATAAGAAACACTCTAGTTCTTATGCTAACCACAACCTTGAAATGGAAAACTCTTCTAGATGGACAGCCAACTACACATATTACAAATTCTATCTATACGTAGGTACTAAATCCCAGTGTAGCGTTAAACACAAATAACTGCTTACCACGTAATTAGAATCGCACATGTCCTAATACTAGGTTATATCAACGTAGGTAATTGGAAAGAGTGACCCGTAAATTAGCCTTCTAAGTTGGATAAAGTTTCATCATAACAACGATATAAAGTTTAGATAAATAATCAACATACCAAAAAAGATAACTGATAGAAAAATGTATATGTTGAATGAGATTCAAAATAAGATAACCATAACGTTAGATTAAGGAAATCGTTCACTGTATACACACGAGGTCTTGAGCGTTACAAATCTTGACATTCTGTAGACATATCATGCTCCTAGTACAATCTTTAACATTCGCCTCTAAGTGCTTTTTACGCTAGAGGTGAGAAGGCCTCGAAAGTATCTAGCTTTCTAGTGAGAGAAAGCTAGAGAGAGAAACTAATTTGTAGTAGGAGAAGAGTATGAATGGGAAGTGTGTTGAAAAGGAAAATAAGTGAACCTATTTATGTCGTTTTTCTGATCTGGGAGAGCCATTTATAATCAACCACCTGGGATGAACCAGCCGTTTAATTTGCCTGCTTGAAAGGCCAGTATGGTTTGCAGGAGTTTAAACTGCACGTTTGGGAAATCCTTTTGCAATGTCCATTTAGGGCAGGCAACCATTTGATTTGCCGTTTGGAATCTGACTTGCATGGTCTCGGGATCGTAACTTGGTTTTCGAGGTCGTACCTTGTTTTTCACAGTTTTTCGCTCTAGATTCTTCGTTTTAAGTCCTTTTTCTTCGATTATTCTTGCATCATCTTCATAATCACTTGATCTACCAAAGAAAGCAAAAAAATGTTTAAATCTTCGATAAAGTTAATAAGTTGATTATTGTTGGTGTTAATATCGTGGGTATAAAACGTGAATTTATGGCCGATATCAAATATCACACACTTAGACTTTGCTTGTCCTTAAGTTAACCTTGAACGTTCAAACACTTGGGTGTTCCGTTCGTTTTAATCAAGTGGTTTTACTTTTTGAGACGCAAGAGCGAAAACGTAGTTTATTATCTTTGTGAATCTTCAATCCATCTCTTCACGCATGAGGGGAGGTTACATGACCTAAACTATCTTTACTCGGGTGACTTAATATATTAAGTGTATCGGGTTTCCTATGATTCTATAAAAATGAATTCACTCGATAGTATGTCATGTTGCACCCATCGTCATAGGCTTGATCAAGACTTAAATCTCCATTACATCAGTGGAAATGGTTCTAGTTATAATCCCTACGATATTCTCGTGAAAAACTCTTAAAAGGGCAAAATGGGATTTCTTGGTGGTAAGAGGGATAAGTTGATTTCGGAGGTTTATTTGGGATAAGTATGTACTTATATATATATATATATATATATATATATATATATATATATATATATATATATATATATATATATATATATGTATATATATATATGTATATAAGTACATATACATATACATATACATACACACACATACACACACACATAGATATATATATATATATATATATATATATATATATATATATATATATATATATATATATATAGTGGTAGGATCAAGAGGGAAGTAACCAATCGGGGGGGAGTAAATTTTTTTTTTTTTTTGTTTTTTGAAAAAACTTTGTTCACGAACATTATAGATTGGATGAAAATATGAACATTTAATAAAGACACTTTGTGATAAATGTTTTTATTTTGGCGGGAAAATGCTCGAAGAACTAATATATAATAATTATCGTGTTTTTTGAGCGTATGTTGAGGTTTTAGATATTAGGGTTTATAGGGTTTAGATATTAGGGTATAGAAATTTAGGGTTTAGGGTTTAGATTTAGGGTTTAGATTTAGGATTTAGATTGAGTTTTTAACATGAACGGTTTAGAGTTTAGGGTTTAGGGTTTAGGGTTTTGGGTTTGGTGTTTTGGGTTTATGGAATAAACCCAAAACACCAAACCCGAAACCCTAAACCCTAAACTCTAAATCGGGCTTAATTTTACTTCACAAAACATGAAAAAAAAACTTTAACATTCTTCAAGTACAATATTATCTTGAATGTTATTTTTGTCGATCGTTTTCCCGCCTAAATAATAACATTCATCACGAAGTATCTTTTCTAAATGTGCATATTTTCGTGTGATCTTGATGCCTGAAAAAAAAAAATCCAAAAAAGCGAAAAAAATAAATTTTTTGCTTCCCCCCGCTTCCCCCCGATTGGTTACTTCCCCATTGATCCTGCCCCTATATATATATATATATATATATATATATATATATATATATATATATATATATATATATATATATATATATATATATATATATATATATATATATATATATATATATATATATATAGCATCTTTGCTTGATCTTCAAGGTCTCTTGACGGCAGGCTTCTTAGATACTTTGCGAGAATGCTCATTGTTTTCTGTTGCTTTTTCTCGTCTTCGAATGATCAAGTCTTTCTTTGATTTGGTGGTGAAAAGGGAATGATTTTAGGGTAATGAATTTTGGAGTTTATTTTTAGTGGGAAATATTGGTATGGAAATGGAAATAGAAATGGAGGTTGAGAGAAGTTTTATTCACGAATATCTTGGTTTCTAAACAACCGAACTATCACAATTGTTATTCTGAAATGTAGATCAAGAGAAAGTTCTGATTCTGAATGACAACATCGGCACACACAACAGAAATATAGTGAAGCATTAAAAATGAATGCTTATTAAGCCTTTATTATAGGTGCCTCACAACAGTTATAGTGGGTTAAATGTGCTAAGTCATACAATACTCTATCAAAGAATTGATTCATTTTCCAAAGAATTTTGACTTTGTTTTCTCTATCTAATACTTGTATTACTACATCCCATATTGGATAGAAAAAGAACATACTGGTCCTTTTTAAGCTTAATGTTTTGGCTAACTAATATCCCCTACCATGATTTTAGTTGTTAACCTAAATAAACCTGGTCCAGTTCACTGCTTTATCTTGTGAGGGGCGATTGTCTCTCAAGTATCGATGAGCACTCGGCTCGTGCATCTCTTGGGGCTAATTTGAGGGCCATTTCATCTGGTATTAGAGGCATAGGTCTCTCGGGTGTGAAAGACACTCGGTTCATGCATCTCTTGGGGTATCCTCACGGGTTGTGATGTGCACAATGCTCGTGCATCTCATGAGGTATGGATCTTGAGTATTGATCATGATTTGGCCTGACGATGACATTGGGAATTTCAGTGGGGGAGTTTGTAATACCCCATCCCACATCGGATAGAAAAAGAACATATTGGTCATTTATAAGCTTAAAGTCATGGCTAACTAATATCTCCTATAATGGTTTTAGTTGTTAACCTAGAGATACCTAGTTAATTCATTGCTTTATCTTGTGAGGGCGATTGTCTCTTGGGTTTTGATGAGCACTCGACTCGTGCATCTCTTGGGGCCTATTTGAGGGTTGTTTCATCTGGTATCAGAGCCATAGACCACTCGGGGTCTGACGGACACTCGGTTTGTAAATCTCTTGGGTATCCTCATGGGATGTGATGTGCACAATGCTCGTGCATCTCATGGGGTATGAATCCTAGGTATTAATCATGATTGAGCCTGACGAGGATGTCAGGAATTTAAGTGGGAGAGTTTTTAATACTTCATTCCACATCGAATAGAAAAAGAACATATTGGTCCTTTATAAGCTTAAAGTTATGGTTAATTAATATCTCATACCATGGTTTTAGTTGTTAACCTAGAGATACCCAGTTAGTTCACTGTTTTATCTTGTCAGGGGCGATTGTCTCTCAAGTGGCGACAGGCTCTCGACTCGTGCATATCTTGGAGCCGATTTGAGGGTCGTTTCAATATTAGCAAAAGTTTCATTTTTAAACTTAATAAGATCCTTGGGATCCCTAGTCAACCTATCATGTTGAGAATCAATAATTAGCTGAAGAAATCGAGGATAAATGAGGTACGGATCAGACTTGAACTTCATGTTCTCCACCATGTAGTCAAAGATCATTCCTGACAAGTTAAAAGGAATATACAAGATGAGTGCAACCATCACCGATTTCATGACAGTGTTTAATTTAGCATGACCTTCTCGCCTTAAGCTCAAACAGTGCAAGATCACGAGAGACAGATATTTGAAAACAGGACAAAAACCTAACTTCAGCACTTTTGATTCTGTAATCTCCCAACTTACATCTTTTCAAACATCTCTTAACTAGTCCCATGTTGAGCTTGATTTTCATCTCGGGTGTATCATTAAAACCTCAAAGTCTCCTAAAGTGACTCTTAGTAACAACCAATGGTCTACCCTAAACGACACTCTCAATAACATCCACCCTACGTTCACCTTCTCGAGTCTTGGATAACTTAGAATTCTTCCAGAACTCTCTTTGAGGAGACATATAAGATGGTACATCATAAGTAATGGCCTTGTAGATTCTAGAATGAGCAAGAAAGTCCGTCATCCTGTGATCATCACTCAACACCTCAATATTGTTCAGATTAGCGATCATGTTGTTGTTCTTGCTGACTTGAAGGTCATTGTTGTGCTTTGAGGCCTTCTTAGAATGTAATTTAGTGATCCTCTTAGCCTTAGTTCGTTTATCGGCAGCAGCACGTTGCATACCACTACCAGAATCGGATCTCGTAGCACCAGCTGGTACAGTGTTGGGAGCAGCAGACGATGGAGTTCTAGACATAATGAATCTGAAAACAAATGTTAGAAATCTCAAAACCAACACTTAGACAACTAAATTTAAAATTAGGGTTCTGTCATTCCAACCGTACCGATACAGGCTATGAACACATGGTTACACCTGTAAGCGGTTACATATAAAAAATTGTTTGAGTTTCTATAACCGTGAGGATGCGCTGATAATCATTCAGATGTACCATGTAACCGGATTGTTATAGTGTGCAACTGTACAGTTATGTTCGTCAGGTTTGATGGGTTTTTCAAACCCAAAATCCAACCCAAATCACTTCTATGATTGAACAACCTGTTGGAATAGGTCCTAATACCTTCGAATAACCTGTGCCAATAAGGAATTTCAAACCAAACCAATCCATTTGACCCTATTGATCTCAGGGTTTTAAAAACCTAAAAATCATTATAACTTAAGATTAAGTGAATGAAATCATACCTTGTTTGGATGAGAATGATCACAATCACAAGCTAAACAATCGAATCAACGACAAAAACTCTTTCTAGCACTTTGCAATTTTTGATGATTTTTACACTTAATTGATTTTGGATAGCACAACTTATACGGTTCTGATTTTAGGTATTTATACCCATTCTGCAATCGTGCGGTTGCAGATGTGTATCCGGCCACAAGTCATGCAATCGTGAGATTACAATGTGTATATGTACGGATGCATTTTTTCCAGAAAACATTCTTTTATCCTTAACCATACGGTTACAATGTGTATCCGTGTGGACACTTGTTGTATTCGTACGGATGCAAATCAAGTGTAACTTTTAACCTTTAATTCCAAAATTTTCGCACACTTTCGAAAAACGCCAATACTTCATTAATCACACAATCAAAAGCATACATGTTCACACGTACCTTCATATGATCCTTATCAAGTCCAACATTTGAAAGAATGAATCAAGTAAATTAATACCCAATTATCACCAAAAGTTTTGTAGAACGTAGGTCATTCAAACTTTCAGACTCCACTTATTATGCACACTCGGAGATATAATTAGTAACTAAAACCAACTAAACTAAAATAAAGCAAACTATTTTTTTATTTCATAAATATTATGCTAAAACACACCAAAATCTTTTTGTAATTTTCTATTTATGAAGCAAACTAACTATATGCAAATAAAAATACAACATTCAAAATGAATAACGCAAACATAATTATTCAGCTAATAAACTAACTAAGAAGAAATCATAACTAAAACAAATATAGTAAACATTGAAACGTAAAGACAAGTAAATAATGAAGGACACATTAATCACATATTTTTGTTAGAAAGATGATTTTATCCACATCAGTTAGAGAAAGATATTGTGAGTCCCTTATAAGCTCAAAGTTGTGGCTAATTGATATCTCCCACCATGGTTATTACTTAAAACCTGGAGATACCCAGTTAGTTCACTGCTTACGCTTATGAGAGGCGATTGTCTCTCGGGTTACGACGGGCACTCGGCTCGTGCATCTCTTGGGGCCAATTCGAGGTTCGTTTCAATAACGGGCACAGTCCTATACCACAGACATTAAGAGAATCATCCAGCTAAGAGGTAGCTGGTGTGGACAGAATGATTCGAAGCTCTTCAAATTGAGGTAACTTATTCAATTCATGGTGATGCGAATAGACAATCTTCTGTTCTTGAAACACTTCATTGTCGCAGACTTTTTACATTCATGATCTCTGAATTTGTGATGCATCAACCCGAAATACAATTATTTATTTATTTTTTTTCATTTTTTTCTCTTTTTTTCATTTATGCGATGATGCACCATTCTCTTTGACATTAAGTAGATTCTTGAGTTGTCGGCTGTATTCAAACTTTGGTTTTGACCTATTTTCCTTAGTTGTGATGTTGCATACTCAAATCATTCATTGTCTGTGACACATGGCTTCACTTTTTAACCCGTTCATAGGAAAGAGACTCCCCTTTAGATAAATTAAATTTTGAGTTATTAGTTTAGAGTAAAGCATTAAGAGTAAATAGAAGTTGGTATTCATCCTAGACAGGGTAACTCATGATCTTGCGGACAAACTATGTCATCCTTCTCTACAGAGTATAAATCTTAGTAGAGGAGACCTCAACCTCTGTTGAGTTCCTGAACAATTATTTCTCAATACATTGTTAGTGATAGTTAGGTGACTACACTCAACCGCAGTAAATCTTTTCATGATTTCCTTGTAAAGATATTTTCTTTTTATGTGTGAGATCATCTCATTCTAAAATTTAAACGTCTAAGCCTACCAGCATATCATTAACTAATCATGAATTACCTACTTCATACGTAGAATGATAAACATGAAAGTTCAGCAATACAGTCATTTCCTTTCCACATATCAACTTCTCGCTTTTATGTTCTTCTACTTTTTATGGTTTTTCATTTTATCATTTTTTTGTATTTTCCATTGTTGCTTTTTCTCCCCCTAAAATACTAAAAACAAAAATATTTTTTGTTTTTTGAATTTTATCTAAGCTAAACATAAGAAAATATGCAAAACAGAAAATAACATGATCATACAAAGCTGGAAATAAACTAAACATGCAACCAGATAAAAACATGCAGATGCAAAATATATAAATGATACACAAGAGTTGGTTACTTCAAAATCTTCTTATCATACACAACCTCAGCCTTATCTTCCACACCAAGCACAGTTAGTAGATATAGAAAACGAGGTCGATCAAAAGCCTTGGTAAACAAATCAGCACATTGGGTTGTGGTGCCTATTTGCAGGACATCAATTAATTTCTTTTCATAACAGTCCCTAATAAAATGATACTTTCTCCCTATGTGTTTGGTCTTAGAATGATTAACAAGGTTCTTTGTAACAACAATAACAACATTATTATCAACAGAAACAAGAGTGTTAGAAACATGCAAATTGTAATCGCGTAGTTGTTGCTTAATCTAGACAACCTGAGAGGTACAGCTTGCAGCAACAAAATATTCAGCTTCACCCGTTGATTATGCAGTGCAGCAGTCTGTTTCTTACACTGCCTGCTCACTAATCTGCTCCCCAAAAGCTGACATCCACCAGATGTAGATTTAAAATCTCTTTTGCATCCCCCATAGTCAGAATCACTATACGATGTAAACTCAAACCCATCATTATGCAGATACGATAAGCCCAAACTAGGAGTCCCCTTGAGATAACACATGATCTTTTTTGCTACTAACATATGGTTCACATTCAGATTAGCCATATAATGAGCACACAGGCAAGTAGCAAACATGATTTTAGGGTGTGATGCTGTAAGATACATAAGGGAACCGATGATAGCTCTATATAAGGTCTGGTTGACTTTCTCCCCTTGATTTTCAGGTGAAAACCCATGATTCACTGACTATGGATTCTTGACAACTCGTTCATCTTCCATCTTGAACCGGCCTAAGATGCCAGCTATATATTTCGTTTGATGTAGAAAGATACCCTTTTCCGTCTGATCATCATGTAACCCCAAAAGAAGCTAATAGTACCCAATGAACTCATCTTAAATCTTTTTTGCATTACATCTTGAAATTCATCTACCATTTTCTGATCTGTAGATCCAAAGATGAAATCAACCACATATACCTGAACCAGCATAATATCATCACCCTTTTCTTTAATAAAATGAGTCTGATCGATGACTCCCCTTTTAAAACCATTCTCTATCATGTAATTTGACATAGTACCATACTAAGCTCTCGGGATTTGATGAAGACCATAAAGTGCTTTCTCTAGGAGTGTTGGTCCCTTGATTAATGATGATACGTATAATGATCCGTCTCAAAAAGACACTAATTAGCAGCATCCCGGCTAGGGTTTTTACCGGGCATAAGCCTATCCCAGAAAAGGATGTCTTCCCGGCATCACCTCAGTAATCTTACCAGAAGGTTACTCATGCATGCACCCGAGAAGGACCACGACGGACAACGGCTAGCCCGGAACGCCACGTAAAAATCCAGCCCAGATAAGCATACACGCTACCGGCATCACCTATCCGGATGCAGAGGCGTTAAGAAGATAAGGATTATATCAACACAAATAAGCCTGTTGATAAACCGACAACAATTCTTGCCCGGTCATGACAAACACCGTAAAGAAACACTTTAAGTAAATACGAAGCAAAGCCCCTTCCGGCTAATCAAGGCATTCACCTAAAATGACCTAGTCGGAGACACCACACTACCGGGATTACCACAGCTTCCCGGTTTAATATTTTTGAGCCGGTACAAGGATAACGTCCCGGGACAAGCACCTGTCTCGGAGCAAGTGCGTTGTCCCGGAGCAGCCACTTCATCCCGAAATGAGTGCACTGTCTCGGAATGAGTACTTGATCCTGGAACAAACATACAAACAAGCTGCACGCCACGTCAGCCCATGAATCTAGGAAAGTTTGTTAGGATTTGCTCAATTACTCCCATGAAAGGGACAGGTGCCACGTCACCCCTCGGGATTGGTAAAGTTTGTTACAACCATGAAAGTGACAGGTGCCATGTCACCATTCCCTCATAACATCTATAAATACGTAAACAAGATCATTTATTCCACAACACTGGATGCATTAATGTTACTATGCCCAAATTAATTATAGTAGCACCTCTCCGGTCGTTAATACAATTCCGATTGATAATCTGGTCATTATCGAAATTAATCCTCACCTTAAGATATTAACTTATTCGATTCCGATCTAGTAAGGTTAATCTAATCGATTGTTTTACGCCCTGGAAATCCAGATTTCAAATCGGGGTTCGCACAATTATTGGAGTTAAGACATTCGATCCACTCTTTTCCCCAAATCAAGCACTCAAACTCGAAATCTATTCATACTAAACGATTTTGGTTTGATCAAATGGCGCCTCCTAAAGGTAAAAACAACACAGTGAAACCAAGTAGCGAAACGACAAGTAAGAAAGGTGCGACCGACAATGTCCAACCACCTTTGAACAAAGGAAGCTCGCCAACGGTGGAACCACCTCAACCCCAAAAGCAATCAATCGCTCACATTCACTCCGGTGAAGCGTCGGGAGACGAGATGAATGTCTCCGATGACAACGAGGACACATACGAGGGAACACCACCTAGTGGGGAGAGATTGAAGCTCGACACCCTTGGTCTAAAAACCGACGGTTCGTATGGCATCGGATCATCTCACAATGAAACCGACATGATCATCAAGATGATCTCAGCTGACGTCGAAAAACAAGTAATCGAAAAGCTAAAGGCCATGTTGAACGACAACAATAGTCTAGCAGAAAGGTAGCAATTGCAAACTCTTGATGTTCTGAAGACCAGCCCACTGCTAAACATTGGTGCGGGAAGCGAGGGTGTCACCAAGGCTGCCGCAAATGCATGATTAACCGAGCTCCTCGTGCAGGCTGCACTGCTGGCGTATAAGCACTTTCTGTCACAACCCGCCGTCCAGGGGACTGCGCTTGAGAATCTGTTCGCCCTGATAACCGGTAATAAAGCAAAGCGATCGGTTGAGATGTCGGCTACTAGCCAAAAGCTGTGCGAATGGATTGCCGGCTGTAAACTTCCTGCTAACATCGTTATACCGGTCACTTTGGGGGTGTACAACGGCACAACTGACCCACACAATTTCCTGCAAATCTTTGAGAGTGCCATGAAAACCCAACATTGGAGTGATGAGGTAGCGTGCCATCTCTTTCCGACTGTTCTATAGTAGGCTGCAAGGCAATGGTTCGCCAAACTACCACCAAATGGAATCACATGCTTCGCAGACTTGCGAGAAAAATTTCTCATGCAATATCAAAACCTCTACCGACACACGTTTACACACCTGTATGCCCTCGAAATACCAATGTACCGGGGGCAGAAAATTGAAAGCTTCGTCACAAGGTATATGCTGGAGTGCCAAAAAATCCCAGGACTCCCGAAAACACAGCAGATTTCTAGATTTATAATGTGGTTGGACAAAGACGCACACCCATCGCTCGTCTCTGAACTCCGATGGAACATCCCGAGTACATTTGCGGATGCCGTGATGGTAGCAAGGCAATACCAACAATCTGGATGAGAAAGGCAAGCTGGGTACCACCGAGATGAGAAGAAGTGAGACAATGAAAGAAGAAGCGATAGTAGGCACCGTCATGATGAAAGCCGATGCAGTGGCAGTCACCACAGAAGTCATAACGGTCACGGTAAAAGCCATGACGGTCACAGGCATGACAAAAGCAACCGAAGACCATACGATAAGGGCTCTCTACTTGACAGCTTGACCAAAACTCCAAGGGAGATACGGCTAACAGAGCCGGTGAAAGCCAAATTCACTCCTCCGGCACCGCTTGAGAAACGGGAAGGTCAAAAATCTGACAAGTACTGTGAGTTCCACGAGGATCACGGTCACGACACTGACGAATGTAAATCGTTAATGAGAGAGATAATTGCAAAAATAAAGGCTGGTGAACTCAATCACTTGTTGCAGGGCAGGAAATTCAAGAAAGTTGATCCAAATAAGACATTCAGCTAGCTGAAAGAAGACGGTAAGAAGCGTGATAAAGCAAAAGATAAGGTTGTAATTAACATGATCAGTATTGAAAAAGACGAGCCCAACCCCTAGAGAGACACCGCAATCACGTTCCCAAAGCTACAGGCACGCTACGCTTGAGATGAGCCTGTGGTGATTGACAGCTTGATAGACGGCTTTCGGGTCCGAGAAATGTACACCAAAACCGGGAGTGAGGTTGATGTCTTGTATGCCCATTGCCTTTCCCAACTCCCAAAGTGTGTCGGAAGGAAAATGAGGTAGTACAACGTTATCATTTCTGGGTTCATGGTTCCACTAATGAACCCATAGGTAAACTCAAGGAAACGGTCACGGTGGGTACTCAATCCTACCTCCGTAGTGAAGTCATCGAATTTTATGTCATCAAATCTGTGACTGCTACAAATGTGATACTAGGAAGACAGTTCTTCAGGAAGTTCGGTGCAATAGCCTCTACCGCTCGCGGTGTACTCAAACTCCCAACCCGGCGAGGTGTGGCAACGGTCTAGTCTACCCGACACCACGCGTCCTGGAAGACACCACGCGTCCTGGAGGAAAAACATGTGTCTGTTCTTAAAAGGCTAACTTACTTCTCCCCACCGGCACGTTCTACTTGCAAAAATCCAGTCATTGCCTACGAGGCAGAAAGGGTGGCTACCGGCTGGTGTCACAGGCCAGGATAGGAGAAACCATTTAATGATGTGTACGAAAAGGCTGAACCCCTCAACCCGGCACTCAAACGTTCCAGGACTGAAAGCTGTGAGAGCTCCAACCGGGACAAGACAACGGTTGAAGGAAACAAAAGTGGCTAGATGCAACAACTGAGATTTAGATGGATACCGTGATTGAAACTGATCACTTCAACTCATGGTTATTAATGATACATATAATGATCCGTCTCGAAATCACACTAACAAGTAGCGCCCGGTTAGGATCTTATCCCACACGGTCCATCCAGGAAGAAGGACTCATTCCCGACATCATCCGGCATCATCTCAGTAACCTGATCAGGAGATCACTTATGAACATACCATGAAAGGGACCACGCTGGACGAAAGGCTAGTCGGGAGCATCATATAAAAGCCTAGCTCGGATCGCATGCTCGTTACCAGTATCGTGTAGCTGGTCATAGTGACCAGCACCGTAAAGAAACACAGAGTAAATAGAAAGCAAAACGTTCCCAGTTAGACTAAGTCCTACGCGACATCCTAGCCGAGACCAACATGCTGCCGGTACCATCACTACTTCCCGGATTCAGTATTCATACCGGTATAAAGATACCTTCCCGGGACAAGCACGCTGCCCCGGAGAAAGTGTACTGCCCCGAAACAAACACTTCATCCCGGAACGAGTACTCGATCCCGAAACAAATATACAAGCAAGCTACATGCCACGACAACCCATGAATCTAGGAAAGTTTGTTAGGATCTGCTTGATTATTCCCATAAAAGGGACAGGTGCCACATCACCCCTCGAGATTGGAAAAGTTTGTTACAACCTTGAAAGGGACATGTGCCACGTCATCATTCCCTCATAACTCTATAAATATGCTAACAAGATCACTTATTCACACAGCACTGGATGCATTAATGTTACTCTGCCCAAATTAATTACGGTAGCATTACTCTAGTCATTAACTCTTTTCCGATCAATGCTCCGATCATCGTCGGAACCGATCCTTACTTTTAGATACTAACTTATTCGATTCCGATTGAATAAGGTTAATCTAATTGATTGTTTTACGCCCTTGGAATCCAGATTCCAAATCGGGGTTTGCACAATTATTGGAGTTAAAACATTCGGCTCACTCTTTTTCCCAAATCAAGCACTCAAATTCGAAATCTATTCATGCTAGTCGATTTTGGTTTGATCAAATGGCGCTATCTAAAGGTACGAAATTAATCACTACTTACCCTAACGAGCTAGAAGACGAAGAAGCAAGCCTGAATAACACAGCCGATGACGATGTGTACATGATTCACTCATGGGTCGCCAGACAATGACGCGAATCAGGAGTGTTAGATGAATGGAAGCACGAACCAATCGTATTCCCGTTGTTGTTCAATATTAACCCGTCTTCAGATCCTGTCATCATTCGGGCACACATCTCTAATTGTCAAATTGGACGAATTTACACCGACACAGGTGCAGGTGCAGAAGTCATGTTTGAACACTATTTTCTGCAGCTACCAGAGAGCATTCGCCGGCAAAAGAAAGTCGCGACATCCCCGTTAGTAGGGTTCAACAGTGCCGCAACCTGGCCAGTAGGTTCCATTACGCTGAAAGTTGTACTAGAAAAATTACCTTTTCATAGCACTGCGGACATAGAATTCTCTATTGTCAAAACAGACTCCCGATACAACGTCATCCTTGGGCGTAACGCCATGCAAAAATTTGGGGCAATCACGTCCACAGTAAACGACATGCTAAAATTTCCAACCCCAGCCGGCATAGCAACCATCCGGACACAGGAGATGGAGCCGATTGAGTGCTTGCAAATATTTAAAGGCGCAAATCACTTCACAGTGCATGATGACAGCTATGTATCACCGAACCCTAAATACCCGAAGCAAAGGATCCAAATCGGGACGACTTTGAGTGGTAACGCAAAGGATACACTTTGCAAACTCCTAGCAGCAAACATCGATGTCTTCGCCTGGGAGCCATCTGACATGACAGGAGTCCCTGCGAGATAGCACAGCACCGGCTAAACGTGAACCCAAATATTACACCGGTTGTCTAAAAGAAAAGAGCAATGGCATTAGAACGGAGTGAATTCCTGGACAACGAAGTACAACGACTGGTCGATTCCGGAATAATGAAAAAAGTAAAATACCAAACATGGGTGGCGAACCCCTTGATGGTAAAAAAGGCGGACGGATCTTGGCGCATGTGCGTCGACTACAAGGACATCAACAAAGCATGCCCAAAAGACAATTACCCTCTGCCAAAAATCGACTGGAAGGTGGAGTTCCTCTCAGATTTCCAGTTTCTAAGCTTCCTGGATGCATACAGGGGTTACCAACAAATCCCAATGGCAGAAGTCGACGAAGAAAAAACTGCATTCTTCACAAATAAAGGCATGTTCTGTTATACAAAAATGCCATTTGGGTTAAAGAATATCGGAGCAACATATCAAAAGGTAATCGACAAAGCATTCCAGGACCAAATCGGACAAAATATCGAAACATATGTAGACGACATTGTCATCAAAAGCAAAACGGAGGAACAAATGATTTTGTACATCATTGAAACGTTCGATTCACTACGCAAAATCAATATGAAGTTAAATATGTCAAAATGCTCTTTCGGAAAGGCAAAAGGCCGTTTCTTAGGCTTCACGATAACTCCGAGAGGAATCAAGGAAAACTCGAAGAAAATTCAAGCAATCGAAAACATGCAGTCGCCCAGGAGTAAAAAAGATGTGCAAAGTTTAAACGGAAAGCTAGCGGCACTCACAAGGTTTCTGTCACGGGCCGCCGACAGAGCCTTTGTAAGACCCGAATATTTTATTGTACAGACGTGTAAATAGGATACTTGAAGTGTGGATTGCAATGTGTAATTAAACAGAGGTTAGGTTCTACCCAGATCCTTGTGTGCGCCGCGCAAGGGTATGTGTGCGCGCCGCGCACGGCTGCTGTTGGCAAATTCCTGCTTTTTAAATTAAAGTCTAATGAAGGGTATTCTTGTCTTTTCATACAGGGACGAGTTAGGGCATTAGAGGCCAGATTGGATGGTGGTTGAAACACTCTTAACTTTATCACCAACCACATCATCTCTTCCAAATTCAATTTCTAGAGTGAGAAACCCTTTGAGAGAGAAAAAGCTCAAATCAAGGAGGAAGAAGTTGATTTAGGGCCAAACCGTGTGTGTTAAAGTTGTTCATCTAATCACTAGCTACGTTGTGATTGTGGTGGTAAGCTCTAACTTTGACTTCCTTATTTTAATTTGTTTAAGGGTTAGGGTTTGGGTTAGTGATGAACATAAAACCCATATTTGGTGATTTTGGGTGTTCTTGGGTAAGATTGGGTCATGAGGACCCAAGGATGACTAACCTAGGGTTTTGGAAATGTTAAATGGACTTATGAGTCATAATTTATTGGTTAATTACTAGCACACCTAGTTATTAAGTAAATGGGTGTTAATGGGGTTAGTGGATGACCCGAAATAGGTGTGTGACTTTAAATTGGTTAAATGGGTAATAATTGACCTAGTTGGGAAACATGGGTATGAAATACCCTAATTGTGTATTAGTTAGTGTTGTTGGACCTTAGTCACTAGCTTTTAGTGATATGTGATGGTCTTGACCTTAAATGGACGGTTTTGGTGAAAATGGGGCATTTAATGCATCTAAGTCATTAAATGCACATGAGTGAATGGTTGGTGTTTAGTCCAACTAGTTTGTGTGTTGATTGAGTACTTATTGTATTAGTTACTTTGCCTTGAAGCTTGTGGAAGTATAAAACATTCACCGAAGGCATTAAGGTGAGTGGAGTAATTATATCCGTATGTATATAATGTATTTATTTGTATACTATGGTATGAACCAAAGAGCCGGTAGTGCCATAGTATGTGCGAGCGTGCTATGATGTGAACCAAAGAGCCAGTAGCATCATAGTACGTGTGTTGTAGTGTGAACCAAAGAGCCGGTAGCACTACGGCACGAGTTATTAGAGTGTGAACCAAAGAGCCGGTAGCACTTTAGCGCGAGTATGACTCGGGTTGTGATGTGAACCAAAGAGCCGGTAGCGTCATAACCGATACGTATGGTGTGAACCAAAGAGCCGGTAGCACCATGACGCGAGTATGGTTAACCATGGTTGTGTATTGTAGTGTAGAATATTGTAATGTGTCAATTATATGCTATTGATTATGCTAGTTGTGGTTTTGGATATTATTAGCTTCGTACTTGAGATGGTATGCTAATTATGTTGCTAGCTTGTATGCGGTATGTGTGTAAGTGATTGCAAGTAGGTATATTATATATGTATGTGTATAATTATTGCATTCACTAAGCGTTTTGCTTACCCTCTAGTTGTTTACCTTTTTATAGGCTCCGGCGTGGACAAGGGTAAGGGCGTTCGTTTGGATTAGTGATCCCGCTTCATTATATTAGGAGAAGCTTTTGGACGTATAGCTTTTGAAGTTTGACCAAGATTTGGGTAGTTTAACCCCAAACACCATGCTCAAAGTGTAGTTTGGAATTTAAACTAGTGTGGTCGAAACTTATATTTTGTACGAAACTCGTATTACGGCATATGTGGGCCCGGTTTCGTAAAACTTATTTTATTATTGAATCGTGTGAGTTTTAACTATTATAACATGTTGTGAAAAGCGTTTCGTCTAAATGTGTCGGAAAGTGGGGGATCTTTATTTGAAAATTGGCAAAACCGGACAGAAGCTGATGGAGCTCGTGCGCGCCGCACACAAGGGGTGTTGCGCGCCGCGCACCCCTTTGTAATTTTTTTTTATTTGCACGTATTCGGTTGGATAACGGGTTGGGTTGTTACAGCCCTCCCCTTTTTCTAAACTTTAAAGGGCTGTTTGAGCAAAAAAGATTTCATTTGGACGGATGAGGCCGAGAAGGCCTTCCAGGATGTAAATGCATTCTTAAAAGAACTGCTAACGTTAATGGCACCAATACCGGGTGAAACCCTCACGGTATACCTTGCCGCCTCCTCTGAAGCAATCAGCTCAGTTCTAATTGCCGACAGAGGTAATATCCCAATGCCGGTGTACTTCGTAAGCAAAGTATTAGAAAACTAATTTATGCCTTAGTCCACACAGCCAGACGGTTACGACGATATTTTCAAGCACATCAGATACAAGTCTTCACAGACCAACCGATCAAACACGTCCTGACTAGACCAGAAATTTCTGGAAGAATGGCGAAATAGGCAATAGAACTTGGTGAGCACGAAATCACCTTCCTCCCGAGACATTCAGTAAAGGGCCAGGTCATAGCCAACTTCTTGGTAGAGTTCCCGTCCGACATGGTCAAACAAGGAGAAACCACTGGTACAAGAAGGGAAAGGGACGAATTTTGGGAACTATATACGGATGGAGCATTAAGTGAGGAGATGGCCGGCATAGGCCTACTCCTCGTTTCCCCAAACGGAGAATAAATAACCTACGCTATCCGGTTGAAGTTCTTCGCCTCAAACAATGAGGCCGAGTACAAAGCACTAATAGCCGGATTACGCTTGGCAAAAAGTATTGATGTACGACAACTTACAGCTTATGTCGACTCACAACTGGTAGCAAGCCAGTTAAACGGCAGCTTTGAGGCAAGAGATACATCGATGCAAAAAATACCTAGAGCTTACGAAAGCACTAACTAACACCTTCGTAGCATTTGAAATAAAGCAAATACCCCGTAACCGTAATAAGAAAGCAGATGCTTTGAGAATGCTTTCCTCTCTGCTCTATGACCACTTCACCAAAAAGGTTATGGTTGAAGTACTGGAAAGAAAGTCAATCGAAGAGGATACTCTCATGGAAACAATCAAAACGGAAGAAGAGTGTTAGATGACACCTTTCATAAAATACCTTCCTAATGGTACCCTCCCGGAGGACAAACTACAAGCCCGCAGGATACGAATGCGGGCACCAATGTATAACTTTAAAAATGGCATCATGTATAGGAAATAATTCACAGAGCCTTACTTAAGATGCATTGGGCCAGCGCAGTCCAAAGAGATCATACAAGAAATGCACGAACGAGCCTGCTCCACGCACTCCGGCTACCGAACGATAGCCAGTAGGATCAAAAGAATGGGTTACTTTTGGCCACACATGTACCGTGACACATATGACCTGATCGTAAACTGTGAGGCATGTCAAATACACGCTCCCGTCAATAGATCCCCTCACCGTAACATGATTCCTATACACGCTGCTTGGTCATTCTGCAAATGGGGAATCGACATTGTCGGCCGATTCCCAAGAGGTGTCAGAAAAGTTAAATTCCTAGTAGTCGCAATCGACTACTTTACAAAATGGGTCGAGGCAAAACCGTTAAGCACGATCACAGGAAGAAAAATCTTAACCTTTATATGGGAGGATATTGTCTGTCGTTTCGGTTTACCACGAGAGATAGTCAGCGACAACGGCACACAGTTTGCACACAATCCATTTAAGGACTGGTGTGCAGACATGGACATTCAACAGTCATTTACTTCCGTGGCCTACCTACAGGCCAACTGACAAGTCGAGGTCACTAACAGAGACATCATTGCCAGCATAAAAGCAAGACTAGGTAAATACCGACAAGGATGGGTGGATGAGCTCCAACATGTACTATGGGCACACCGGACAACACCGAAACACCGTACGAATGAAACACCTTTCAGCTTAGTGTACGGCACCGAAGCGGTTATCCCGGCTGAAGTGCTTGTCCCAACCTACCGAATAACAACATTCGATGAACAACAAAATGATTAAGCTTTACGAGAAAACTTGGATGCTCTAGAAGAACGGCGGACGATAGCACATATCCGGCAAGCCGAAAAGAAGCAAAAAATCACAAACCACTATGACAAAAAAGTTAAGCCACTGGACTTTCAGTTAAATGACTTGGTGTTACGAAGCAACGAGGCCAGTCGATAGCAAGATGTCGGAAAACTGGGCCCAAGATGGGAGGGACCGTACAGGGTTGTCGGCATAACTGATTATGGTGCATACCACCTGGAGACACCAGACAGAGTTCCGATACAATGCCCTTGGCACACCTTTCATTTGAAGAAATATTATGTGTAACTTATCTGCAAACGGGAGGACTGATTACCCACTCGGATAGCAGAAATGCAAAACACTTATGTACTCAAATCATTTATATGTATAAGTCATCAATAAAGTTTCATTTTATATACTTATGCATTGTAACGACTCTGAATATGACGCAAATAAAATCAAAAGTTTTTTGGCATATTTCAGACCTACTGTCAGAAGATGCCTTCTAGCTTTCGTTGGTAGGAGGGCACCTCTTGAAGAACCTTCTCAGATAATGAGGGTGTCCGGCCATATCATTGATGGTCCGGTTTTACCGTATAAACAACTCGACCATACTCACGTGTAGTCTAGATATCTATGTTTTTGTCATGACATCACACGCAACTCAAAGCAAAATAAAATAGTTTATACACAATACGTAACAAAATATAAACACATCACATTAATAATATAAAACACAACCGAGTGCATATCTCTACGGTTGGTAATTTACAATGTCCTTTATGGATGAGTTCGCGTCCCTACAGATTTTTTCCAACTCTTCAAAACTAATCTGGCCGAGAGCCTCATGTGCTCGCTGGCAGTCCTGGACACAGGAAGCGCTCAAATCAGTCTTCATCTTTTGGGCTGCGCTACCAGACGACAAGAAACACTGCGCTGCCCTCAACACCTCAAACGTAGTCAACTTCTTGATAGCCTCAATAAAGGCATTGAATGGCTGATGCACAATGGATGACTTCAAAAGGTGGACAAACGGCACAGGTATACCATGTTGAAGGCGGGTAAGTTCGCCTAACATTGCCGACACCTTCTATGATAACTTCTTATTGTCATTAAAAAGCAGCGCGACCTTCTCCTGTTCCTGGGCAAGTGCCGCCTTCAACGCTTCCTGGGCTTCCCGGGAAACACGTAACTCATCCCGGGTGGGCTCCAAGGCCTTCTTTGCCGACGCTAGCTCCCTTTCAAGGCGAGTAATCATCCCTGACAATTTTGCCTCGCAGCGGTTATCATTCTCAAAGATAACACAATGCTCGTAAATGCAACGAGCAACAGCCTCGCTCTGGTTCAATTCATCCGCCGTAAGATGCTGGGCAAACACGACAAACTGAGAACGCAAGTGATGTGCCTGGGTGGCGGAAAGGGCGGCCAACGCCTCTTTCAGGGTCGAAAAGTTATGAAGTCTAGATAATCCCTATAAATCAGGTAGTCTGAATCATCATAGTGTAAAAGATCACAGAATGGCTCGACATTACAGTCGGGCAGGACGTATACATTCTGCCCAGCATTTGTTGTCAGCCGGGGGTGAGCATCCGAGACCTTCACGACGGGTTCTTTGACAGGACAGTTCCCTCGAACCGCCTCCCTCTCAGTAACCGGCTCTTCCTCAGCCACCTGCCTCTCCTCCATAACCGGCTTAAGTCTCTCCCGGGGAGCAGCCCCCTCCATCAACGGAACCATTGGTGTAGATACCTGCATCCCCGTGGAAGTAACACCAGCATTACCTATGCATACACGAAAGAAAGCAACGTTGTCAGCACAAGATATTACTAGATAAGAAAAAGTGAACATGAGTCAAAGGCATACCTTCAGCTGCTGCAGATGGCTTAATCCGACGCATGGTGCCACGGGTGGCACCATATGGTGGCTAGAAGACGCCGGTGGCATACCCTCAACCACCTTGTCGGTAAAAACCATGCCATCCAGACTCGTTGCCCTCAGAACCTCCGACACGATTAACTTTTCACAGATCATAAAACGTCATTCTATAAATAATGACTACGTAAAAAAGAATAAAGAAAATTGCATGGGTACATACCCCTTCCACCTCTACGAGCAATAGGGACCCTGTCAGAATGCCTTCAATTGTTGCTAACATTTGCCATCACCAAAACGTTCTCATTATATACCCTTTGAGGCATTTTCAGGCCCCTCAATTGATCCACCATCTCCTCACCCAGCTCTTATAGCTATCTCGATTCTTGCACAGTCACGGACCTAAACAGATAAGATTGTTCATCCCTCATTGGAAAATCGGTACACTTCGCAAAAACAAACGATTGTATCCAATTATCTGCAACCACCGGTGGCTCCCCAAGAAAATCAATCTCGTCGGTAAAAGTATACGACCCTCTACGGTATGACGTCAGTCGAAATATACTTCTGAATATATTCATGCTCAAAACCATCCCCAAACCGTTGAAATACATTTCAAACAAAACAATTGAACGAACACCGTTGGGATGTAAATGCGCGATGCTGAGATGGTAAAAGTTAAGAACCTTCATGAAGAAATGCGTAAATGGATACATAAGATTTGACACCTCGAAAGGTCTCAAATAAATAGCACAATGATTTGGTGGAGGCCCACACGCACGCTGTTGCGATCTGGGTATCACCAGCCCCAACTCTCGTAATCGAGGGCATATATAGTAAATCCTATCAAGATAGGCTTGATCAATATTGCTAGGTGCACATAATACGTCATGAATATTAGCAGGTCTGGGAGGCATATTGAACGAAGAAAGAAATAAAGAAAGATTCAAATCGAAGAAGATAAGAAAACTATTTCACTCTATTATGCAAAATGAAGACTATCGAAAGTAGAAAAACATGAATGAAGATAAATGATCGTTTATATAGGCAACAATCCTATACGGGTCCCATAAAACTCAAAAAGGTGCATTGAAACACGAGAAGCACTTAACTATGACTAAGACAGCATGCAACGCGAATTAATTGCATGTCAAATCACGCGCGTAGGTCATGTTACCTTAAGTTTGGCAACGCAGCTGTCCCAGCCGACCTCACCAAACTGGGGGGACTTAATGATACGCATAATGATCCGTCTCGAAATCACACTAACAAGTAGCACCCGGTTAGGATCTTATCCGGCAAGGTCCATCCCGGAAGAAGGACTCCTTCCCGACACTCAGTAACCTGATCAGGAGATCACTTATAAACATACCATGAAAGGGACCACGCCGAACGGACAGCTAGTCAGGAGCATCATATAAAAGCCCAGCCCGGATCGCATGCACATTACCGGTATCGTGTAGCCGGTCATAGTGACCAGCACCGTAAAGAAACACAGAGTAAATAAAAAGCAAAACCTTCCCAGTTGAACTAAGTCCTCCGCGACATCCTAGCCGAGACCAACATGCTTCCGATACCGTCACTACTTCCCAGATTCAATATTCATACCGATATCAAGATACCTTCCCGGGACAAGCACGCTGCCCCGAAGAAAGTGCACTGTCCCAGAACTACACTTCATCCCGGAACGAGTACCCAATCCCAGAACAAACATACAAGCAAGCTGCATACCATGACAGCCAGTAAATCTAGGAAAGTTTGTTAGGATCTGCTCGATTATTCCAATGAAAGGGACAGGTGCCACGTCACCCCTCAAGATTGGAAAAGTTTGTTACAACTGTGAAAGGGACATGTGCCATGTCATCATTCCCTCATAACATTTATAAATATGCTAACAAGATCACTTATTCACACAGCACTGGATGCATTAATGTTACTCTGTCCAAATTAATTACGGTAGCATTACTCCCGTCGTTAACTCTATTCCGATCAATGCTCCGATCATCGTCGGAACCGATCCTTACTTTTAGATACTAACTTATTCGATTCTGATCGAATAAGGTTAATCTAATCGATTGTTTTACGCCCTTGGAATCCAGATTCCAAATTCGGGTTTACACAATTATTGGAGTTAAAACATTCGGCTCACTCTTTTTCCCAAATCAAGGACTCAAATCCAAAATCTATTCATACTAGTCGATTTTGGTTTGATCAGTTATCTTGATGTTTATATTGTTTTCTTTTCAAAAAAAAAATCTATGTATGTTTTTCCTTCTTAGGAATGAATAAAAGCATTTTACCGTTTACAATAACTTGTTCATTATGTTATTTACAAATGATGTTCATATAATAATAACCGGCTAGCGGCAGACGGATTCCAGCATCCACGTAAGTCTCACACTAGTTATTCTGTACCCCCTTAAGAGGTGATTGTCTAGCCCTCATCGGTACAAGTTTATGCTGATAAACGGCCAATGAGTATATGGCATAGACACGCTTGACTGCACGGTGTACACGCCACAACTAATGTAAATGTAGTCTAGACCTACATATGAAGATACGAAGAAAATTCATCACAAAATACTTGAAATCAAACTTTCATTAATTACATATGGTTTCATTACAAGATACTTCAAAAATGTGCAACAACGTGCAATACAACAAATTAATATTCAAAATCTAACAGGTGCTGGACGGTTATCGCCTCATCCGAGCAGAGATCCTCAAAGCTATCGAATCGAATCTACTTCAATACCTACTGCACGGCCTGGAGCTCCTGCACGGCGCCCGTGTTCACCTTTTCGGCAATATCCGGGTGCAGAGAGACGGCCCTGCCGGTATGATGTTTTTGCATCAACCGCACAGCCCGAGTAAAGTTGGCCGCCCCAAAACTATTCAGATAAGCCTCGAAAGGCGCGTTCACGGTGCTGAAGTTGATAGCCTTCTTCAACACGGAGGGCAGACCACCCTGCAAATGCTTACACTCCGCCAAGGCCGCCTCCTTGGCAGAAACAACAGAAGAAACCTCCTTATCCTTCTCAGCCACCACCCGTACAAGCTCCTCCTTGACAGCCCTAAGGTGGCTCTCCAAGCTTGTAATAGCCTCCCGGGCCATGGATGTCCGGGATAGCTCATCCTGGGCAGCTTTTAGCTGACGCTCCAAGTCCATCATCACCTGCTCGTCATGGTTAAAGCTGTCATTCAGAAAAGTGTTTAATGCCACGATTGTTAGGGTGCAAACAACCTTGACGTCACCCACAGGAAGGGAAGAGAATGCTTGATGGAGATCTGAAGAGGACCCCTTCTCCAGGGCACTCATGCAGGTGGGATAATCAATATCCAGCTGAGAAAAAGCGCAGACGAGGTCATCGCCCGCAGGGACATTAAAGTGAACATCGTCAAAACTCTCCAGGGAGAAATGTTCACCCTCTCCACCCAAATCTATGGGCTCCATCTCAGTTGCGCTATCACCGACAGAAGGTTCGGCAACAGCTGCAAAAATTAAGGTGTTCAAACATAAGACAAGTCACAAAAAAAAAAGACTAGCTTGACGAAAAAAGGAGATTACCTTTGACCTTCTTCGTCCTCAGATGAGGGAGCTCGTGAATTCTCCTCTTCACAGCCATGTGCCCCTCCGACACATTCTGTCTCGGGAGGACCAAGTCGGCCCCATCATCGGCACTCTGTGCCAGGTTCCGTGGAACGATATCCGGGTCGCCTCCCAGGTTAACCGGGACGCTCTCAACCTGGATCTCTTCCAGATCACCAAAAGACATTGTGGTAGCAAAATCCATCACTGTTGCATAAACATAAACAAAGATAGTATACAAATGATAATCTATGCGACATAACAGGTTGGCTAGGATCAGTCTCCACCTGCTCCATTAAATCAAATGACAGGCTTAGTGTTTGGATCCGGCCACTGGTGACCGACTCCTCCTAACACAAGCATGGCCTTCGGGTATGGCCACTGGGGAAATTTGAATTCGGGGATGGCCAATATACATGCCTTCTCGGCAACATTCAAAGTCGGGATTTTATTGGCTCCCTTCTTCACATTGACTGCCCATTCACAAAGCTCAACAAACCGTGCTGGCAGCCCCTTACTATCAACAAAAAAGAACGACTCCCGCTACTCTTTTAAAGTGGTACCTATATCGCCAGTAAAATTGAACAACGCTCTCCGTTTAATGGAGAACCATCCAATCTCAGACCTTGAGACGGAGAAACAGTATTGAAACATATGAACGGTAGAAAGTATATGATAATGATTAAGTTACATCTCCCACATTACCAATTTATGGTACTCATGGAGATGTACCTGAGCAGGCGCTATTCCGTAATGTGTAAAGAATTGATATATAAACTCAGAATAGGGCAACCGAAAATTGCCCACGATGATGGTTGCACCGTACATGGCAACCATGGCCGCTGGGGGCTTATGGACCCGATGGACGATGTCAGGTACCCTCAAAGTATAACGGGTCAAAAATGGATACTTACGTACCAATTCGTCAAGGTATTCATCGCACACCCGACTCATAATATTACTAACGTCTACATAAGGCCTGGCTGAAGATTCAGGAGCGTCTACACTAGTAGAAGTGGAAGACTGATCCGCCATATATACGAAAATACAAAAATACAAAGTAATAAAAAGAAGGAAGCAGAAAAGGTACCTTCTTTCGTGAAAAACTGTTGGTTTTTTGAAGAATAAACGTTTAGGGTATGAAGGTTGTAAAAAGTGAAAATATTAGAAAAAGAAAGCTATTTATAGGTTTCAAGGAAATTGATCCAATGGCTTAGATCAAAGGATGGATCAACAAAAGTAATGATTAAAATTGCAAAAAGAAGATCCTCGAACGCCGTTCTGAAAAGTTGAAAAATGGAAAAAACACAAAAAGGGGGCGTATTTGCAGAAACTGTCTTTTCACCCTAACAAGCATTAAATGCACATCCAATCAGAAGCATGGCTTCTTTTTAAAAGTTTGATGACGACAACCGTTCCGGCTACCATCATCAAACTGGGGGGACTTGATGATACGTATAATGATCCGTCTCAAAAAGACACTAATTAGTAGCATACCGGCTAGGGTTTTTACCCGGCATAGGCCTATCCTGGAAAAGGATGTCTTCCTGGCATCACCTCAGTAACCTGACCAGAAGGTTACCCATGCTTGCACCCGGGAAGGACCACGACGGACAACGGCTAGCCGAGAACGCCACGTAAAAATCCAGCCCGGATAAGCATACACGCTACCGGCATCACCTAGCCGGATGCAGAGGTGTTAAAAAGATAAGGTTTATATCAACACAAATAAGCTTGTTGATAAACCGACAACAATTCTTGCCCGGTCATGACAAACACTGTGAAGAAACATTTGGAGTAAATACGAAGCAAAGCCCCTTCTGGCTAATCAAGGCATTCACCCATAATGACCAAGTCAGAGACACCACACTACCGGGATTACCACAGCTTCCTGGTTTAATATTTTTGAGCCGGTACAAGGATAACGTCCTGGGACATGCACCTGTCTCGGAGGAAGTGCGTTGTCCCGGAGCAGCCACTTCATCCCGGAATGAGTGCACTGTCCCAGAACGAGTATTTGATCTCGGAACAAACATAAAAACAAGCTGCACGCCACGTCAGCCCATAAATCCAGGAAAGTTTGTTAGGATTTGCTCGATTACTCCCATGAAAGGGACAGGTGTCACGTCACCCCTCGGGATTGGCAAAGTTTGTTACAACCATGAAAGGGACAGGTGCCACGTCACCATTCCCTCATAACATCTATAAATACATAAATAAGATCATTTATTCCACAAAACTGGATGCATTAATGCTACTCTGTCCAAATTAATTACAGTAGCACCTCTCCGGTCGTTAATACAATTCCGATTAATACTCCGGTCATTATCGGAATTAATCCTCACCTTAAGATATTAACTTATTCGATTCCGATCAAGTAAGGTTAATCTAATCGATTTTTTTACGCCCTTGAAATCCAGATTTCAAATCGGGGTTCGCACAATTATTGGAGTTAAGACATTCGATCCACTCTTTTCCCCAAATCAAGCACTCAAACCCGAAATCTATTCATACTAAACGATTTTGGTTTAATCAATTAACAACAGGAGTATTGTAGGGGGTGAATACAATTCTTTTGATTAACTTAAGTGTCATCACAGTTTAGTATTCAAGCAAGTAATTTAAATAAGATTCAAAGGTAATTTTCAACAGTTATTCTTTATTGATATGAATCACAAAGAATTACAACTGTTCTTGGTGGAATAACAGTTGGTTGATGCAGATTATACCTAAGTTATAGCTATTGAGGATATCGTAAGCTATTACACATTTGACTCTAAATAAATAAACCCACACCACTAGTTATTACAATAGTGGATACTTCTATTTATAGTAGTCCTAATATCCATGTAATTGCTCTATTGTCCATGGGTACATAGGATGTCTGTATTTGTGGGGACAACTGCATCAGAGAGCGTGCTCTCTTCTTTCCTCTTTGGTAGCTATTTACAGGAATACCCCAATTCGGTTTGGCACCACTATTTGAACAAACAAATAGAATGTTGGGTTTCCTAGGTGTTGACAAAGTATTACACATGTCTGCACATGCGTTAAACTTCTGCATTCCCACGTGGTCTTGTAAGGTCACTTGTCAGCCGCCGACGCGTGTCCTTTTCTATTCAACTTTGTCTTCGACTTCTGTTGAATAGTACAATTGATGTAGACCACTCATGAAACCACTATGCTTATAATGGAGCATAGCTGTCTTTGTGTAGTATGCTTCTTACCAGCTATGCTGGTTCTTCTATGCTGAGTCACTTGTTCTTCATGATTTGCTGGGCACTCATCCTGTGCTAATTAAAGAATACTGTCTACCTTGTGTTGGTAGACCAGGCAGCATATTAAAACACTCGACACGAGCAACATTTTCTTTTTATACATAAATAAACCTATGATGGTTGCACATAACATTTTAGTGTACATAATTGCTGTTTTATCATAATTAAATCCTTAATTATTTTGGGGACTCAACAATCTCCCCCTATTTGATGATGACAAAACTTATGACATATAGAGAAAACACTAAAGCCAGCACTAAGGGACCTAACGAAAATAAGTAGTAAAATTTGTCCCTTTTTGGTTTGTTTTGTGATCTTTTGTTGAGTTATATGTATCTTATAAATTGATATGATTTTTGAAGATTAACCCATTTCACATTCATTACATGATATATACAATAATTACAGGTCATACAGTGAAATGTGAAATAACAAAAGATACAAGTTCAACAAAAGAAGGCTATCTATATTTATCTTTTTCGTTTTCCTTTTCTTCATCAGATAGCTCTTCTTCTTTTACTTTAACAGCTGCTCAGGCTTCAGGGAATAGCTCAGGCAAGTCTTTCATATCGAATACTAGTATTTGAGGAGGTATAATGATGGGAGCTCTTCTGTGTAGACCAGCACCAATAGATTTCTTTCTTTTATGCTTTTGAGCCAGTACTTCTTCTACTTTTACTACTAGTGCATCCCCATACTTGACTGCTTTATCAAATAGGTCTTGTAACTCAGGTTTCAATGTATCTCTGAGATTACTAATGAAATACTGCAGCATCTCCATCCATTCACTAAATCCAAAAGTTCTAAGATTTGTGTCATCTACCTTCTCATAAACGTTGTTGTCCTGGCTGATACTGAAGGTGTGACAACCCAGAAATTTCCGACCAAATTTAAACTTGATCTTTATATGTTTCCGACACGATAAGTAAAGTTTGTAATGTTGAATCTCAAAATTTTGGAACTACATTCATGTAATCAATCACCCTTTGACCGTGCTCGACGATTCATGAACAATATATATATATATATATATATATATATATATATATATATATATATATATATATAACTGGATGTGCATATATGATTATATATATATAAATATCAATTGAAAACTTTAACAAAAGTATTAAATGTATAATACTTTACTTGAACATAATTGTTTCAATAAATGTTTAATATATTTATCGACGGGATTAAAAGATAATATCAAATGATTGAATTATCAGATACATGATGAGCTTGTTACGGGTCTCCGTTATGAGGTCCACGTTGATTTGAGAAATCATCTTTTTTTTAACGATATTCGGAAAATGGTAAAGTGATTTACAAGTATAAAAAAATGTGTCAATTAACGAGAACTAGACAAGGGTTAGTGGAGATTTCTATTTGAATCTCAATTCAGGCTTTATAATATTTTCCTCGAGACTTTGATAAGATAACTACTTTAGTTTTCATTTTAATTAAAGTGAAAGTAAGAACGTGGAGTGTGAATAACTTAGATGTTGAATACCGGCGAGTAATTAATTTGACATTTTACCTTAAAATGATTTCATACGTTCATTTAACCTTTGGACTTTATCTCACGTTTCATTAACAAATGGTAATTCAAAAACTTGAAATTTATTATGAGTACATATAATTTTACTTTTCTAAAACGTTGTATGATATAACGAATTCCATAATTTTAACCTTTTAAAATGATTCTTATATATATTTAGTTTGGAAAACAAAATTATCATATTTATTTGATATAGCTTCGAACGTACAAAAAGTTTTCAGAGAACTTTATTATTAAAAACTTTATAAGACAACTTATTTATGAATTTTAAAGAACTTAATTATAGCTTGTATTATAAATTTGTAAATATATTGTTTCAAAAAGATAAGAGTATTACTAAATAATAATTTCGAAACAATTTTAAATTATATATATTGAACTTTGAAATATAATGAAGTTTTGAAAAACTATATATTATATTGTTAAATAAATATTTCAAATTTATATTTCAATATATATATATATATATATATATATATATATATATATATATATATATATATATATATATATATATATTTCAATGTAATTAAATTTAATATTAAGTTAATTATAAAATGTTTTGAGTTAAAATAATATTATTATATATATATATATATATATATATATATATATATATATATATATATATATATATATATATATATATATATATATATATGTTTATATAACGAGACGTTGTTTTATAAAAGCTAATGACCAAAACACTCTAACATTCAAGTTACACTTCGAATGATTTAGTTATTGATATGTTGAGTCTATATTTTTGGTAAAGGTACACATCACGAAACATAAAATGCTAGTTTTCTGAGAGTATGAGATAGCGTTCGGGAAACCCAAACCGGAACGTAAGTCGAGTGAAAAGGTACGAGACATCGGAACGAAAATTATAAGTTAACTATACACGTAAATATAATATAATATATAATTAGTTATATAAATTAAATATATTATATATATAATAATAATAAACCGATAGCCACCCCAATTATTGCGTATATGAGCTGGAGAAAGAGGCCATGCGATCGCATGGCCAAAGGGCTTCGAACCCATGCGATCGCATGGGTGTGGCTGGCCAAAACTTTCTATAAAGCTCAACGAATTCTGGTTCAGTTTTCACACACAATTCATATCTCTCGCATCTCTCTACACATATATATATTTATATTATTATTATTATTATTATTATTATTATTATTATTATTAAGATTAATATTATTATTAATCTTAATTAGTAGTATTAATATTATTATTAGTAATCTACATAAAATACTACAACAAGGGTACGCGCGAGTTATTTTAAAATGGGTTTTCGAGAGGGATAGAGCTAAGGAAATTATGAGATATAGCTATGGAGGTTATGGGTATTGTTCGGGGGTATGCTTGTGACGACCCGGAAATTTCTGACTAAATTTAAACTTAATCTTTATATGTTACCGACACAATAAGAAAAGTCTGTATGTTGAGTATCGAAAACTTTGGAACTATGTTCATATATTCAATTGACCCTTTGACTATTCCCGACGATTCACGAACAATTGAATTATAAATAAATATGTATACATATATATATATATATATATATATATATATATATATATATATATATATATATATATATATATATATATATATATATGTAAGTATATATATTAAATTGAAATTATAAAATATAACTTAAACATTAAAATGAAATATGTAAAAATAAAGATATATTATTTTCATTATAATTGCTAATATTAATATTTGTATTAATAATATTATTATTTTTATATATATAAATATATAAAATTCAATATGTACTAGTAATATGATTAAGATTATTGATAATCCTAATATTATTATTATTATTATTATTATTATTATTATTATTATTATTATTATTATTATTATTATTAGTTTCATTATTACTAATAAAATTAATATTAAATATTAATGATTATATAATAAATGTCATTTTGTTCTTTATATACAATCGATGTATATTGATACAGATACAGTTACATACATAAATACAGATACATATACGAAATTCAATTATGCATATATCAATACATATACAGAATATATATATATATATATATATATATATATATATATATATATATATATATATATATACACTCAAATAATGATATATATTTAATTACGTAATAATATTTAAGGAATCCAAAGTCAAGTTGAATCTTTGTCAAACTGTTTTAGATTGGTACTGTTTGATTCTAATTGATGAAATCACAACTAAAACAATCCAAATTTTGTTATCAATCCTGTATCTGATTTTCTTATATCTTAGAATTTGTTAAACATCACATTCAACTTGTACAAACCAGATTCGATCCATATAGTATATCCAAAATCAGTTTGCCATCTCTTTCAACTTTTTATTATTTTTCTATATTTCTATACTAGCTAATTCAACCTGTCTAATTCTTGAATCCCATTAAATTCATGTAGTTCATTGATATTAAATCATGCAACTCTTCCACCATGAGACGATCATTATATTTTTCGACATCAACAACCAACACTATCACCATTTCCTTTAAACATCATCAATCATCAACATGAACACCATCTAATACTATTGTTACTACTATTTCTTTTCCAGCTAAGAACACCATCAAACACTCATCGATCATCACATAAAATCACCATAACTTACTTGTTGTTACAGTCGTCCGATCAACCAATATTAATGTTATTGTTTCTTGTTCAAACGCCAACCACTACCTCTCTTCACCCTTTGAAACCTCCTACACGATACAATCACCACCCAACAACCCCATTAATCACCAATATCCACCATCCCAATCCACCATTATAAACCGCCACCTTCTCTATCACTTCACTATTGCTACTGCTATCGTTCATTATACCTGCTACTATATTCAGTGGTAACCATAAATCACTAACCCAACATCACCATGTTCGATCAACCTTATAACCACCACTTTACCACCCTCACCGCCACTCTCTATCTCATCTCTCTTTCTTATTTAATGCCACACTTCACCATGGAACTCCTCTAATTCCATTTCTTATCGTGATCACACCACCACTACCAATCAACCATTGCTATCACCTGCTGCTACGTCCATTACTTCTGTTTTATCCGAAGACCCAAACCCACCTGCTTCATCTCCTATAATTTTTCTGTTTTAAGATTTATTCGACCCACTTGTTTGTTGCTATTTAATCTGGATATGCAGCTACTCGTTCCCTTTCGATTGTTAGACGATTATGAATAATGATATACGATTTAATAAAGATGAATGATGATAGTGATATAGAATGATGATAAGACATAGATGTCAATAATTCAACAAGGATGATGATAAACGGTACCTGTTTAAAACAAACCCACCAGAAAATTTTATGTTTTTGTTCCGGTCACCAACAATCGAACCACCTACCTGCTACTTCTATTCCTATTTCTGTTTCAGCCTGAGAACGAACCCAAATACCATCAAAATATCCTTGCTATTGTACCTGGTGGCTGGTCGACAACTATAGGTATTGCTGCTATACGAATTCTACTTCTTCTTCTGATTTAAATAACGATGATACAATATTGATGATAACGATTGATGAGGGTGTCACGATGAGATTAAATGATTAATAAAACAAGGAGTGCTTCGTGAGCTGTAAAGTTCAATTAAAAAAGAAGAAGGGATACACGACCCAAACACAGAAACCCTACTTGTTACCCTCCGTTTTATTTATTTATTTTTCTCTCAGTCGAGCATAGGATGGAAATAGAAACAGGCCACAGATTTAGTGGGTTATCTAGGTTGCTAAATGGGTTTCCCTAAAATTAACATGTTGGGCCGTGTGCATGTTGGGCCAAGTTGAAAGACGAAAACGGGTTAAATATATATATATGATGCGGATTATATCTGAAAAACATGATGGTGTGAATGGTTAAGGGTGTGAAGGGTTAGCGAGAGGTCTCAGGTTCAAGCCCGGGCGATGGCAAATCTTTTTAAATCTTAGTTCTTTAAAAGTAGCTATTTATTATTATAAATTTTAATATTATTAACATTTTATAAATACTACTCTTATCATTATTATCATCATCATATCATTAATGAAATTAATACAAGTATTATTATTATCATTGATTATAAAAATTATCATTTTTATCATTATTAATAAAACTATACTTATTATTATTATTATTATTATTATTATTATTATTATTATTATTATTATTATTATTATTATTATTTTTATTATTAGTAAAATCATTATTTTTATAGTTATTATTATTAGTAGTCATTATTATTAAAATTATCATTTTCAATAAAGTTATCATTATTACTATTATTATCATTAATAAAAGAATTTTAAATTTTCATTATTCCTATCATTAGTATTAAAAGTATCATTTTTATAAAAAATTATCATTATTATTATTATTATTATTATTATTACTACTACTATTATTATAAAATAAATTTTTTTATTATTATTATTATCAATATTATTTTATCAAATAACTGTTAGTTATATAAAACCATATTTATTATAGATAACATACATATATTAATATTTTTATAATAAATGTTAATAAATGTAATTAATTAAGTTATTAATGAAACACATAATTAAAATAACAATTAAATCATTAATCATACATAAAATTTATTCGATTACCATTATATGTGTTAATATATATATATATATATATATATATATATATATATATATATATATATATATATATATATATATATATATATATATACATGATATAGGTTCGTGAATCCGAGGCCAACCCTGCATTGTTCAGTATCGTCGTATGCATATTTTACTACAAAATATCGTATTGTGAGTTTCATTTGCTTCCTTTTTAAATGTTTTTGCAATATATATTTTTGGGACTGAGAATACATGCGCTGTTTTTACAACTGCTTTATTAAATGCTTTTGAAATATATTTTGAACTGCGAATACATGAACTACTTTTATAACTATTTTACGAAATAGACACAAGTAATCGAAACTACATTCTATGGTTGAATTATCAAAATCGAATATGCCCTATTTATCATGTCCGATGTTTTCCCGGAATGATGGCGAATTTATCATGTCCGACGTTTTCCCGGAATGATGGCGAATTTATCATGTCCGATGTTTTCTCGGAATGATGGCGAATTTATCATGTCCGATGTTTTCCCGGAATGATGGCAAATTTATCATGTCCGATGTTTTCCCGGAATGATGGCGAATTTATCATGTCCGAAGTTTTTCCTGGAATGATGGTGAATTTATCATGTTCAAAGTTTTCCCGGAATGATGGCAAATTTATCATGTCCGAAGTTGTCCCAGAATGATGAGAATATTCTATATGCAACTTGTTAAGGTCGATTACCAGGTGCTCAATCCATATGAATGAATTTTATGCATGATGTTTATGGGAAATGGGAATATTAAATCTTGTGGTCTATTAAAATGATGAATTTTATTATTTTTGATAAACCTATGAACTCACCAACCTTTTGGTTGACACTTTAAAACATGTTTATTCTCAGGTATTAAGGAAATCTTCTGCTGTGAATTTGCTCATTTTAGAGATATTACTTGGAGTCATTCATGACATATTTCAAAAGACGTTGCATTCGAGTCGTTGAGTTCATCAAGATTATTATTAAGTCAATTATAGTTGAATATATTATGAAATGGTATGCATATCGTCAACTGTCGATGAAATGAAAGATTGTCTTTTAAAAACAAATGCAATGTTTGTAAAATGTATCATATAGAGGTCAAATACCTCGCGATATAATCAACTATTGTGAATCGTTTATAATGTATATGAACGGATCCTTTCAATGCTCGTGAGTCAAACATAGTGTTTATCATCTCCGTTGTGTCTACGTACTTTCCTACAATATTGAATCACAATATTGATACGTGAGCACTCATAACTTAACTTTTATATATTATTAGTGTATCCCTGACCAGTGCTCGAGTATATAGGATTATGCATGCTTGTACGCTTAATATTGTCGTTAGATAGTTTATGATGAATCCTGAATTTAATACATATAATACTGAGATAAGGTATATGATATGCATGTCGTTGGAAAGCTGGCGAAAAATTAATAACTTTTCATTTAGAAAGCGTATGATTCCGATGAACGGATTAAAAGATATTGTTAATTGAATTATCTATAATTTTAAGTATTATTGTTAAAATGATTATTATTATCGTTATCGTTATCGTTATCGTTATCGTCGTTAGTATCATTATTATTATAATTATCATGGTTGTTAGAAAATATCATTATAAATCTTAAAACTTATATTTTCATTTAAATTATCATTTTTATTATTATTAGTATTATTAATAACAACAATATTATTAACATTGTTATTATCATTAACATGATTATAATATTTTTATCATTATTAATAATATTATTATTATGACATTAGTATTATTATAAAAGGTTATTATTAATTATCAAAATTATTATTGTTATTAGTAAATATAAATATTGTTATTATTATAATTAATATTATAATTATCACAAAATAATACAACTTTTACTCATTATTATTATTAATATTATTTTATCAAATAAATATGTGATACAAAGATATTTTTATCACACGTAATATAATTACATTTATAATACATACCACTATATTTTTATGATATTAAGTGAGCTTTATAAATTTTAGTACTTAAGATATATAGAAGTATATTTTTTTATCATATATAATTTTTAATATAAATTTTTTATTAATAAATTACTTGTATTATTTACTCTAATACAATCTGATAAATATATATTATATATAAAAAACGACTATTTTTAAGTTATATAATAAACATGTATAAATTTTGGAAGCCGTTTTGGGTCAAATTGACTTTTGTCAACTTTTGCATATCAGTCTCGAGCATTAGGATTGTGATACACTACGACTTGACCTAAATTGTTAGATAGTTATTGACCAATATATAATTATATATACTTATTATAGGTTCGTGAATCTGAGGCCAATCTTGCATTTGTCAATGCCGTCATATGTATTTTTACTAATGAATACAGTATTGTGAGTTTCATTTGCTCCCCTTTTAAATGCTTTTGCAATATATATTTTTGGGACTGAGAATACATGCGCTGTTTTATAAATGTTTTACGAAATAGACACAAGTAATCGAAACTACATTCTATGGTTAGATTATCGAAATCGAATATGCCCCTTTTTAGCTTGGTAGTCTAAGAGTTAGGGAAATGGCCCCTAATTGACGCGAATCCTAAAGATAGATCTATGGACCTTGACAAGTCCCATTCGGGTTACGAATGCTTTAGTACTTCGATTTATCGTATCCGATGAGAGTCCCGGAATGATGGGGATATTCTATACGCATCCTTTTAGTTCGGTTATCAAGCGTTCACCATATGAAAGATTTTTATCTCTATGCAGTGCGAAATGCCTGATATGAGATGATGTTTATGAGAAATGGAAATGAAAATCTTGTGGTCTATTAAATTAATGGAAATGATTGTTTATGATAAACTAATGAACTCACCAACCGTTGGTTGACACTTGAAAGCATGTTTATTCTCAGGTATTAAAGAAATCTTCCGCTTTGCATTTGCTCATTTTAAAGATATTACTTGAAGTCATTCATGGCATATTTCAAAAGACATTGCATTCGAGTCATTGAAGTCAACAATATTATTATTAAGTCATTTATAGTTTGGATATTTTATGAAATGGTATGCATGCCTGTCAACTTTCGATGAAATGAAAGTTGTCTTTTAAAAGCGAATGCAATGTTTGTAAAACTTATCATATAGAGGTCAAATACCTCGCAATGTAACCATATGTTATTGTATTCGTCCTTATGGATTAGGACATGTCGTCTCAGAAGGACCTTTTTGTACCTTTATGAACCTTGATGATTTTACCAGGGTTAGACCTTCTGGTCATCACATCAACATATTTGCTCCTGAAGAAATGATCAATTAATTCTTTTGTTCTTTCAGTTTCTTCTAGAGCTTTTGGAGGAACCTTCTCAACAGCTTCAATTCTATCAAAGACCTTATCATGAGCTTTAACTATGGCTTTCGCTAATTTGAGAGATTCAGCTTATTGTTTTCTATCAGCAACCAGTTCAGCTTCCTGCTCCCTAAGCCTCAACCTTTCAGCATATTCATCATCATCTCTTCTTTGTTGTTCAAGTTGAATACTTGTAATATATTCATTGATTGTGATGTTCAGGGATTTTGCTGCAGCTATCAATTTCATACCTTCATTAGTAATCATGGCATTGCAATATTGTTGTAGATCCATACCCAGTTGCACAACCTCATAAAAGAGTGCCTTCTCCTCATTAGTCTGGAGTCTTTGGCCACTATATATATATATATATATATATATATATATATATATATATATATATATATATATATATATATATATATATATATATATATATATATATATATATATATATATATATATATTCTCTAAGAAGACACCAATAGAAATGTTGCAATCTATAGCATCAATGTAGAATTGTTGGTCAAGAGGATGATACAGCATTCTAATCTAGCGAATTCTCTCTGTTCTTCCTACTGCCTGTGTGCTAAGCAGCTCATCAACAGAAATCTCAAGCCTGTAAGCCTCCCTTTCATCTAGATTCATCTTCCTAGGATCAGGCTTCTTTCGTGTAACTGGTTCATCTTCCCAAGTAGTGTGTTTATCATTTTTCTTTAGGGAAGTTGGAGGATATTGATATGGTAATTCTGCTAGCCAGAAGGACCCACTGGTTCATAAAAATGAAGATCACTTAGTGTCCTGTCAAAGTGAGTGCGAATGCTTACTGATAGTGGTGATAGCACAAACGTTGAGTTGCCACTACCTCAGACAGTATAATCAGCAGCAACAGCAGAATCATTATCAAGTTTAGCTCCCAGCTCATCCTCCTTTGCTGGATCTTCTACACTTCTATCTCCCAGCAGCACACTACTGGCTGGGTCTTCTGTCACAGCTCTCCTTGCTGTGCCTTCATTACCAACTGACTGATTAGTATCAGCTGGTACAACTGCCACAGTATCTTCATTAGCTGCCTCGAATAAGAGCTCTTTCCTTAGGGGCTGGTTGTCCCTAGGGGTAGATTTTACCCTTTGTTTATCAATTGGTTTGGGTTCAGCTAATGGTTCTTGTGTGGATACTGGTACTTGTGGAGGCAGTAGGGGAGTTATTGCAAGATGTTTTCCCTCAGTAGAAGACAGATCTGTCTCTACTGGCTTCTCATCCTCACTATCGAGGTTAATAACTTCAACTGGCTTTAATTGTGTAGCTGGATGAGCAGGAGTTGCTGGTTGAGAGGGTTGACTGGATTTCATCATACTAGCCATCCATTTAAGAAATACATCTGCCCCCTCTCCCCCTGACATATTAGAGTTTAAGTATCTTTGAATCCCTTCAGGTGTCATGTTCCTTATTCTTTATGCTGGCTCAGCATACAGTTTTGCCTTCTTCTTGTCATATTTTACCATGAGCTTAGCATTTATTTTTCGTGCATCTTTATTATATTGATTAATGTTGAGCAGCTCATTGTGAATTTCAAGTTGATCACGAGAGAGACCTCTTCTATGCTCAATTCTATGCTTTTTCTTTGCAGCATAGGCCTCAATTCTGGCATTAAAGGCATCATTCAAGTCCTGCTATTTCTTCTGGTGTCTCTCCATTTCTCATTTTAACTTCTTTTCAATGGATTGAGAGGCAACAAAAGATTCAGCCAAAGCCAGTTCAGAGACATTATCACTGGGCTTACTGCCAGAACCAATATCATTAACAAGTGTGGCAAGAATGTTGGGCTAAGATCTACCAGCACCCTTAGCACCTGCTTCAGTATGAGCGTTGATGGGCTTAGGGCCAGCTCTTCCTTGGACATCATCACCATCACCATCTCTCCTCTGCTGCTTAGGAGCTTTCTCATGTTCATGCTCCCCCTCAGATTGTTTTCTCTTTTTTGACATTTAGATATCTCTTCCCCTTTTTGTCATCAGCAGGGGCAGAAGTAGAGCCTGGAGGAACACTTACATCAAGATCACTATCAGAATCAGGCATTAAAAATGCAAAGTTATTCCATTCAACATCATAGGAGATAGGTGAGCACCAGGGTCAACACCATATTGTTGAAGACATAGTTTGGACGTTCGTACTTCATTTTAGCAACACCCATGGCTATCTGATTAACACCAGCTCTAACATCAGCTTGAAGATCAGCCATCCGTTGCATCGTCTCAACCATTCTAACATAAGCAGTAGTAGGAATCATTGTAGCCATCTGCTGTTCATATGCCTCTACCCTCTCTTCCAACATTCTATTCTCATCATTGAGGAATCTATTCCTTGATCTCTCAAGATCTAATTCAGCTTGAAGGCGAGTGATATGATCATTATACTCGTTATGAGAAATGATCCTCTACTTTAGTTCTTCTTCTTCTTCATAATGTTGCCTGATAGCATCAACTACCAAGTCAGCAAAGGCATTGGTCTAGTTGAGGTAGTAATACAGCCAGCACGTCGAATTTCTTCAGCTACATTATCAATGATGGTGTCCCTGATGGTCCTTGTAATATCAGGTGTGATTCTGGCAACAGTTCGGTAGATGGCAAGGGTAGATAACCCTTCCATTTTGGAAACATCAACTACACTGGTTGATGGTTGTGCAGTAGCAGCAATAATAGGACTACCACTGTGGGGTGGTTGAGGTGAAAGGTCAGAATCTGACTCATCACCATGATCACCATCATTTTTACCTTCACCCAAAGGCTTAGAACCGCTAGTATCCTTGGTAGGAGAATCAGCTGCATCAGTATCAAGATCCACTGGTTTTTCTTTGAAGCCAGCAGTATTATCAGGAACTACTGGCTCGTCCTTACCAGTACCTTTATAAACATCACCATCAGATGAAGTAGATGATGAGGACGAAGCTGATGAATCAGAAGGTACTGGTGAATCAGGATTATTTTGTATTATAACCTTACTAGTATCTGGATCATAGATAAATTTGAGAGGCCTCCATGTACCAGGCCATGGGGAGGCAGCGAGCCATATGAAAGAAATGGTAGTATGGCTGCTCATTAAAGTTATCAAGTGTAGCCAGCCTCTCATATACTTCTTCTCTTGCTGGTTGGTCCATTTGTGCAAGTAGCTGAGTCAGCTCCTCATCAGGCAGCTTGTTGGCTGGAACTAAAGCACTTTGTGGATCAATAGTCAGCTGGCCTACCAGGAGATCAACTTTAGGAGCAATGGATAGTCCCCTATAAACAAATTTAGGTACAACCTCCTCTGGATCTGGTACCTGGAAAACCTACATAGGCTTTTCAGTAGAAACGACGGCCTTAGAAGATTCAGTAGTGGCAGTAGCCTGGGTATCTGCATCCACTGGTGTTTCCTGTAAACTAGTAGCAGCAGATAATGGTGCAGTAAGTGGAGCAGCAGTGTCCACATCACCTTGAAAGAAGGTATCTAGTGTTGTATCAGAAACGGTAAGATTACCAGCAGCATCCATAGTAATGAATTCGCTGGAGGCAGTAGGAGCAACATCCGGAGTACCAATAGAACCAGTAAGATCAGTAACCATAACCTACTCAGGAAAAATAACATGAGCTGCGTCCTGAGTACCATCAACAATGGTAGTATCAACAACCCTGTCAGCAATGACCTCATGAGCAGGAGGAGGTTCAATAACCACATCATTAACTACATCAGGGCAGTAGTTGAAGCAATATCACTAGGGATAGGAGGAGGAATAACAGAGTCGTCAGCACTAGCCATCTCCTCATTAACAATTGGAACAATGGAACCAGCAACCACTTCATCCCCAGTATCACCAGCAGTAGTAGGTTATCAACAGCTATATCAGAACTAGTACCAGCAGCAACAGAAGGCTCACCAATACCAGTTACAGCACCAGTAGATACAATATCAGCTGCCCTGCTAAGATTTGAAATAATGGAACAAATTAAGTTAACAAGAGTAGAATCAAATAAATTTGACTCAACAATTGCATCTGATGTTGGTCTCTGGGGACAAACGTGTGTTTTAGTTAGCCCTTCGATTGAGATAGAGTATGGTGTCTGTAAGTGCAGCCATAACTCTGCTGACTCATTGGTAACACATGATGACTCAGATGGTGTAAGAGTTTTAGCTGGTTTAGATATATTAGTGTGACTCTTATCATGATCTAAGTTATAAGTGGGCTGAGCAGTAGCGTGAAATGGTTCAACATGATGAGGACCCAACGCAAGTCTTCTTTGGGAGTTAAGTATGTTCTCTGCTCGTTGTGCTATCAGCAAAGGATATTTCTTGAAGTATGATTTTGAAAAATGTGGAAGTGCCTGGTTAGAAGATTATGGTTGCTACTCCTCTTAACACTAGTTTTAAAACCAGTCAGCTTGAGAACATTTAAGTGAGCAGATAAAAGATTTTTAATTATGTTAGTTATTTCTGCTGTGTGGTCTAGAGACGCACCAGGTTCCATAGCAGCATCCTTTGCAGGAGCAGCAGTTAAGACTGGTGCTTTTTACCCTGTGGCCTGCTTGGAGCCAGCTTTCATACATTTAGCTTTCCTGTTACTAAGAAATGGATTAGCAACGGATTTCAAAAATAGAAGTGGGTAGTCAGTATATAAGACTAGGGCTGTTCTTTATGATCAGAGAGCATTAGATTCTAATACAACTACTGCTTTACCAGTTTTTGCGACGGTGACTGTTCCAGTTGTGGTAGTTGGCTGCCTGCATTTCCTGGCTAGCTTTCACTGAGCTCCCTCCCCCTCAGCTGGTGCAGTACCAAAGGCAGTCATTTGGGTAGCTCCACCCCGAGCAACAAGATACTCGAGCATCCCTGGGGTCAGACCAATGTATGGAGCAGCTGGTGCTTCTTTAGTCCTCCCCCTTGTTTTAATGGCAGGTCGATGGAAAGATCAGTAATTTGCGTGTAAGAATCACCCAACTCATTTTCAAAAACAAGGCTTAAAAACCTTTGGAAGGGGATCAAATTGCTTCTTTTGGGTGCAAGTACCATTTCCCTTATCCTTAAGAATATCTCAGCAGCATAATCAATGTTGCGATTGAATAACAACCCATGAACAATCTTGAGCTCAAAGTTAGAGCACTGGTCAAACAGGATTCGCCTTTATCAAACTCGGATGCAGGGCAAACAATGATTCAGGTTCATTGTGTTCTTCAGGTTGG
Organism: Rutidosis leptorrhynchoides; assembly: GCF_046630445.1. Taxonomy (NCBI): domain Eukaryota; kingdom Viridiplantae; phylum Streptophyta; class Magnoliopsida; order Asterales; family Asteraceae; genus Rutidosis; species Rutidosis leptorrhynchoides. The sequence continues at coordinate 159,740,067 of NC_092339.1, read as the reverse complement.
GATTGTGGTTGTTGTTCAGGTTGTTGCTGCTGAGGTTGTTCAAGTTGCTGATGTGGTTGTTCAGGTTGCCGTTATGGTTGTTCTTCTTGTTGGTTCAGAATACGTGGTGATTGTTGTTCTGTCATTATTGAAGATTGAAGATGGAAGATTGAAGATTTGAAAATTAAAGGATTTTGAGAGAAAAAGGGAATTTTGAAAGTTTAATAACTAAAGGGTATTATGGAAAATGGATCACTCTTTTTAACCTTTTGGATTGGTGGAAAAAGTGCAGGAGAGAGAAAATGTCAACTGTCATCTGCAGGCGCGTGAGCAGATTTGACAGACTGACATGTTTTCGAGGGACATCAGATTGTTGAAATGACGTTTAATCGTCTTGGACACTCATCACTCCCATTAAGCATTAAATGCGGTGGGTTTTAATTCAAAATTGAAGTTAAAGACCACAAAATAAATTTCGTATTAACTACAAAAATTCTTTTGTTTTAAATGTTGTGTATTTAATTTAAATCATTGGAGTTAAATGTGGTTCACTTTTTAAGGTATCAAATTAATGTTGTGAGCTATTTATTACTTCATTTTACACAGAATATAACCATTTTATAAAAGACCTTGTTGTGCTGAATGTTTTGCATATTGGCATTAAGCAAAAGATTGTGCCTTACTGGTTTGCCCTATATGCTCTTGAACCAGCACACCAACAAAGTTGTCTTTTATTTAAAGTTCAAGCATACCCAGCTCAGAGATGAGGTAGTTAAAAAGTTTCTCATCTAAGGGCTTTGTGAAAAGATCTGCTAACTGCTGGTCTGTTGAAATAAAGTGAAGCTCCACATCTCCTTTTTGAACATGATCCCTTATGAAGTGATATCGAACATCAATGTGCTTTGTTCTTGAGTCCATCACAGGATTGTTTGTAATGGCAATTGCACTAGTGTTGTCACAGTAGATTTGAGTTTTTTAACATGAATACCATAGTCCTTCAGCTGGCTTTGCATCCACAGTACTTGAGCAGTACAACTACCAGCAGAAACACATTATGCTTCAGCAGTAGATGTGGACACAGTATTTTGCTTTTTGCTGGTCCAGCTGACTAGCCTACCACCCAGTATCTGGCAATCACTAGTAGTATGTTTCCTGTCTATTTTACATCCTGCAAAATCAGCATCTGATTACCCAATTAGTTTAAAATCATGGTCTTTAGGATACCAAAGACCACGTTTAGTGGTACCTTTTAGATACTTAAATATCCTCTTTACTGCCAGCAAATGTGACTCTTTAAAATCAGCTTGATATCTAACACAGAGACATGTGGCAAACATAATATCTGGTCTGCTGGCTGTGAGATAAAGTTGGAACCTAATCATACCTCTATATTTAGTGATATTGACTGGTTCACCATTGGGGTCAACATCTATTTTGATGGATGCTGCCATTGGAGTTCCTATATCTTTTAAACAGGTCAGACCAAATTTCTTTAACATATCATTGATATATTTATCTTGACTTATAAAAATCTCATCATCAAGTTGTTTAATTTTCAATCCTAAAAAGTATTGCAAATCTCTTTGTAAGCTCATTTCATATGTCTTTAACATAAGTTTTGAAAACCTTTGACAATGTTTTTCATTTTTAGAACCATAAATAACATCATCCATATATATCTTTACCAGCAAGAGATCACCATCTATCTCCTTCGAGAATAGAGTGGTATCAATTGTTCCAACTTAAAAATCTAAACCAGTGAGATACATATGAAGTGTCTCATACCATGCTCTTGGTGCCTATTTCAGGCCATATAGAGCTTTGTCTAACTTCTAGACATGGTCTGGATAGTTACTGCTTACAAAACCAGGTGGCTACTTGACATAGACTTCTTCTTGCAGCTTCCCATTTAGAAATGCAGATTTAACATCTATCTGAAATACCATAAAGTTCATCTTAGTAGCATATGCCAAGAATATTCTGATAGCTTCCATCCTAGCTACTAGTGCATATGTCTCTCCATAATCCAACCCTTCTTCCTGTCTAAACCCTCGAGCTACCAATCTAGCTTTGTTTTTGACCACAATCCCATCTTCATCCATCTTATTCTTAAACACCCATTTGGTACCAATGATCTTCTTTGATTCATCATCAGGTTTAGGTACCAATGTCCAAACCTTATTCCTATCAAACTGGTAGATTTCTTCTTGCATAGCTCCTGCCCAGCTAGGATCTTTCATTGCTTCTTCAGGACACATAGGATCAATGGTCGACACAAAATTTACATGCATACAAAAGTTGCTAGTTGCATGTCTCCTTGTCTTAACACCACTAGCTAGATTACCAATAATCTGCTCAATGGGATGCTCCCTTGTCCATCTAGAGTTATGAACAGGTGAGCTTGTTGTGGAACACACAACATCTTGATCATCAGCTGGTTCAGCAGTATGTACAGCTGTAGGAGACAATTGTTCATTATTAGTGGAACCAGTACCAGCTTGTGATCCTTCAGAACCAGTAGACTTATGCTCTATTTGTAGAACTTCAGTAGAGCCAGTAGGTCCACATGGTTTAGAAACAGATGGAACTGAATATTCTATCTCATCTTCAGAGAACCCAGTAGCATGGATTGGAGAGGGAATAACTGCTGGTTCTACTTCATCATTAAGAGCTTGTTGAGATGGCTCTTTAAAAAGTAACTCCTCATCTTCTTGAATAGAAAGTGAAGTAGGGACAGTTTCATCAAATGTAACATTAATGGATTCTTCAAAATAGCCCTTCTTTTGTTGTAGACCCTATATGCCTTTGAGATGTTGGAATATCTAAGAAATATTCCCTCATCAGCTTTAGCATCAAACTTACCAAGATGGTCCCTATTATTTAGAGTGTAACAGGTAGTGCCAAATACATGGAGAAATGAAATTGAGGGTCTTCTTCCTTTGAGAACTTCATAACCAGTTTTTTGATATCTTTTCACTATCAAAGATCTATTCTGGGTAAAACAGGCAGTATTCACAGCTTCTGCCCAATAGAAATTTTTCAACCCAGACTCAGCCAACATAGATCTTGCTGCTTCAATGAGAGTTCTGTTTCTTCTTTCTGCAACACCATTTTGTTGAGGTGTTCTCACATCAGAAAAGTTTTGTGATACCTTTGTCAGCACAAAATTCTTCTAATGTTGCATTTCTGAATTCTGTACCATGATAACTTCTTAGCTGCTTCACCAATTGCCCATTCAATAATTCCATTCTTTTGATAAAATTGATAATTTCATCAGTAGTTTCACTATTTTGCTTCAAAAAGAATACCCAAGTGTATCTGGAATATTCATCAACAACAACCAATGTATACTTCTTCTTACTACAGCTGGCCATATTAACGGGACCAAAAAGATCCATATGAAGTAAGTGAAATGGTTTCTCAACAGATGAAATCTGCTTTGACTTGAATGATGCATGATGATGCTTCTCCTTTTCACAACCAGGACACAATCTATCCTTTACATAAGACATTGTGGGTAGCCCAAACACCAAACTTTTACTTGATAATTTGTGAATATCTTTGAAGATGAGATGTGAGAGTCTCTTGTGCCATAACCACTTGAGGTTGTCTGCTGCCATTGAATAAAAACACGTATCTGTGTTGTGACTGCTGTGTTCATGTCAATTTGATACATGTTCTCATTTATTTTTGCTGTCAGCAGTGGCTTCCCTGTCTTATCATAAATAGTGCCAATTTTCCTTCTGAATTGTACTATCTTACTTTTGCATGCCAGTTGGCTTATGCTGAGTAAGTTGTGTTTAAGCCCAACGACATATGCTACATTTGAAAATGTAACATTCCTATTTGTTAAAGTGCCAAAACTCTTTGTGTAACCCAACAAATTATCTCCATATGAAACAACTGGACCATCTTTTTCTTGATAGTCCATTAGCAGGGACTTACATCCGCTCATGTGTCTCGAACATCCACTGTCGAGATACCAAATTTGCTTGTTTCGAATGCCCTGTACAGTAGCTAAGAGATTAGTTCATTTTGGGAACCCATCCGAGGATGGGTTCTGGAGGGGCCATTTTTGATGATCTCTTCCTTTGTGTTGGTCTGCTTGAAGAGGCAGCAGTAGATGGGGGTTGGGTTTGAGTACACTGGTTGTCCAAGTGAAACTTGCTGCCACATTTGTAGCATTTTCTCGCTTTCGGTTTTGGTGACTGGTCATACACAGACTTAATGGGGACAGTAAGATCAGGTCTACTTTGGGATATAGCTTCTATGAGCTGGTCAAGCTTAACAGTCATTATCTCAGTGATAGATGATCCAGCACATATTTCCACAATTTGGTCCACTTTAGATTTTCCCTTAAGGGCAGCTTTCTTCTTGAAACCAGTACCATAATCATGGTATACTGCTTTGCCTTTGTCATTTGACGATCCAGGGTGGGAAATTACTGGCTTGTCTGCTGATACTGGTTGACCAGTATGAATTCTAATTGCTGCCTTGGACTTTCCAGTATTGCGTTTTGCCAGTTTGTCTGCAGCTACTGGTTGAAAAGTACGATTTTTATCAGCAGGCTCAGCATTGGTGGAACTTGAACAAGAAGGGGAATCAATTGATTTTAACCTTCTTCGATTGTTTTCAGTGATTTCTCTTTTTATGCGTCTTTCTTTTGGAGTCATGTAGTAGATGCTAGAGGGGTCAGTAGTCTCATCAGTTGAGGTACCGGCTTCTCTTTCTCATTCTTCATCCTCCATTATCTCTTTCATGGTAGGTGGTGGGTTAGTAGTAGGTCTTACAAACTTATTTGTGAAGACCTTGTTACCATTAACTATCTTAGCAAAAGTATTTGGCAAGACAGTATCAGGATCAGTTTCAAGCATAGGGTCCATGAAAGCGACTTCAGCATGGGCAAAATTATCAACCTTATACAGCATTTCAGATTTCCATTAAGGTGAATCCCTTTTCTAATTAGCTTCCCTCATATCAGCTAAAAATGTGCTACCACTTTCTTCCTCTACCAACTCCTCTACTTCTTTAGCCATTAAATACAGCTTTGTGCCAGTAGCATAACTAGCACACTCTTCATCTGTTTCACTATCAGAAGATGAAGATGAGCTGGTCTCATCCTAGTCATGATGTTCAGCAACTAGCACCTTCTATGGTTTCTTCTCCTTCTTATCAGTCTTTGAATTTTCCTTCATTTGGTCCTTCGTTGCTTTGTACTTGTTCTTGTACTTTTCAGCTTTTGAAAAAGAGTTAGCATGTGAAGAAGGCTTTCTGGACATGCATTCAGATGCAAAGTGTCCTACCTTTCCACAGTTGTAACACTCAAATTTAGGGCCCTTGACTGATTTACTACCATACCTAGCACTTGGCTTCTTACTCACTTTGTATGGCTTGCTAATTTTATTACGATTGAATTTTTTGAACTGCCTAGCCAGCAAAGCCATACCTTCAGCAAACCCTTCCAAATCATCATCATCACTGCTTTCATTAGACCCAATACCACTACCCTCATCATCTTCAGCTGTTTCTTCTTATTCTACCATCAACTTTTGAACCAGTAAAGCTTTTTAAGCTTTCTTTTTAGCAGCAACTACAAGAGCAGTATCATCTGTCTTTACAAATTTTAAAGTGGTGGGGGTAGACTTGAAGTTTTCTTTTAAGTTAAGCTCAAGTTTGGCCTCTGCCTTTTCATGGTTCCAAAGTGTACAATACATAGATGACATGTTAAAATTCTTTAAGGTCTGAGTGGTTCTTAACGGGTCAATAACATGTTTCCATTTAGCAGGCAGTGAGTCAATGAATTTGTTGACTTGTTCAAAATCATTATAGGTAATATTTTCAAGGTAATCAAGTCAGCAACTAAGGAATTAAACCTAATGAAGGTCTGCTTAAGTGTCGTACTCTTGTAGGCAAAGAACATTTCATACTCTATTTTTAAAGCAATAATCTTCTTTTGCCTAACCTCATCCATACCTTCATATGTAACATCAAGATAGTCTAACATAGCTTTAGTATTCTGTTTTCCCATAATCGGTTTGAACAAATGGTTCGGTAATGTTATAGCTAATAAGGTTCTGATCTTAGGGTCAAGTCCAACACATCGCTTGTCCTCATCACCCCATCTAGATGAGGGAAGAACGACCTCTCTGCTAGGGATAGCAGGGGTGTCTTCTGTAGTAGGAATGCTATAAAGTGTTTCAGTAGGATGAATGAGAGAATTCAAATCCAAGATATGAGATTATCAATAATGAAGCTCTGATACCAGTTGTTGGTCCCTTGATTAACAATAGGAGTATTGTAGAGGGGGTGAATACAATTCTTTTGATTAACTTAAGTGTTATCACAGTTTAGTATTCAAGCAAGTAATTTAAATAAAAGTCATAGGTAATTTTCAACGATTATTCTTTATTGATATGAATCACAAAGAATAACAACTGTTCTTGGCGGAATAACAGTTGGTTGATACAGATTATACCTAAGTTATAGCTATTAAGGATATCTTAAGCTATTACATGTTTGAACTCTAAATAAATAAACCCACATCACTAGTTATTACAATAGTGGATACTTCTATTTATAGTAGTCCAAATATCCATGTAATTGTTCTATTGTCCATTGGTACATAGGATGTCTATACTTGTGGGGACAACTACATCAGAGAGCGTGCTCTCTTCGTTCCTCTTTGGAAGCTATTTGCAGGAACACCCCAATTCGGTTTGGCACCACTATTTGAATAAACAAATAGAATGTTGGGTTCCCTAGGTGTTGACAAAGTAGTACACATGTCTGCACATGCGTTAAACTTCTGCATTCCCACGTGGTCTTGTAAGGTCACTTTTCAGCCGCCAACGCGTGTCCTTTTCTGTTCAAGTTTGTCTTCGACTTCTGATGAATAGTACAATTGATGTAGACTACTCATGAAACGACTATGCTTATAATGGAGCACAGCTGTCTTCGTGTAGTATGCTGGTTCTTCTATGTTGAGTCACTTATTCTTCATGATTTGCTGGGCACTCATCCTGTGCTAATTGAAGAATACTGTCTACCTTGTACTGGTAGACCAGAAAACATACTAGAACATTCGACACATCAACATTTTCTGTCTATACATAAATAAACCTATGCTGGCTGCACATAACATTTTAGTGTACATAATTGCTGTTTTGTCATAATTAAATCCTTAATTATTTTGGGGACTCAACAAAGAGATACATCTTCTCTGGATGATGTAGATTAGTAAAACCCAATGGCTGAGTCACATACAATGTTTTTTGTAGAGTGCCATACAAGAATGCACTCTTCACATTCATCTGAAACACTTTAAAAACTCTGAATGAAGAAAACGCCAAAAACATCATAATCGCCTCCAGTCTAGCTACTGAAGCATACACTTCATCATAGTCAATGTATGGTATCTGTTGATAACCCTTGACTACCAATCTATCTTTATTCCGAATCACGATCCCTTGATCATCTTTCTTATTTTTCAAAACCCACTTTTAACCATACGGTTTACAGCCTCTTGGTGGACTCACTAGACACCAAACACCCAAATGATTATTTTTGTAAAATTACTTCTTAGATAGGTGTAACCCAAGCATCATACTGCAGAGGTTCTTTGACTCTTCAGGCTCAATTTGTGAAACGAAGCATGAATGCGCATTCTTGATGATTCTTTTGGTCTAATTCAACTGCGAATAAAACGCAGTCACAACATTAGCAGTGGGTGTAACTCAAATGTCCGAGGTAGAAGATATATCGCCTGCATCACCTGAAACTCCTGCATGATCTATTACATAGTCATCATAATGCTTAGGAAGAGACACAATTTTACTCGAACGTCTTAAATCTTCAGTGTCAGTAGAATCTTCAGTAGTGGTCAGAAGTGGTTCCTCTTCCACTACTTCTTATAACTCCTCCTCCCCTTTATGTGAGACAATCTCCTCCAATTATGGGATAGATTCATCCGAATCGGATTCACCATTATTAGGGCCAAACTCAGGAGTACCAGTCTCAGTTTCTATCGGAATATCAGATTGTACAAGCATATCAGATGCGTTCTCAAAAGAGATACGCATGTTATACATCATTTGTGCAACAATCTCATCGTCAGAGTTCTCTCTAGGAAGATGGAATGAATCAAAAATTTCATCATAATCCAACTACCATTTATTGCCTTTACCGACAGGAATAGGAGCATGTCTTTGAATATCTATTTCAGTACGCTCTTTAACACATCGAGAATCAAGATTGAATACTCTCTTACACGTATTCCAATAACCCAAAAATCTCCCTGTAACTGCCTTTGGATTGAATTTACCTCCAGTGTCTCGAATCATAATAGTACAAAGAGCACCAAACAGTTCAAGATGCTTGATCTTAGGTTTCCTTTTAAGTAGCATCTCATAACATGTCTTGCCTTGTCGTTTGACAACAAGAAATCTATTCATCGTGTAGCATGCATTAGAAATCGCTTCACTCCAGAAAGTAACAGGTAATTCTGATCTAACCAACATTATTCTTTCTTTCAGCAACTCCATTCATCTGTGGAGTGTAAGGAGAACTAAACTGTTGCTGAATGCCTTTTTCATTACAGAACTCCTCCATCTTCTGATTCTTAAATTCGGTCGCATTGTCAGTTCGAATTCTTCTTACCTTTAGCATGTATAGAGTCTCAAGTCTTGTGATTAACAACTTAATTTTTTCAAAGGTATCAACTTTACTCTTTAACATGACTACCCACGAAAAACCGAGTATTCATCAGTAACAACCAAATAGTAAGAATGACCAGTGATACTCTTCTTGTTTATTGGAATAAAAAGATCCATATGAAGAAGCTCAAGAGGGGTATCAATGGAATGATGCTTCTTGATTTTATGTAGCTTTTTGGTTTTCTTTCCTTTGTTACAAGGCAGACACCCTTCTGGAACATGAAAACCTTTAACATTAACTCCTTCAACTAAACTATTGTTTACTAAATGGTTCATCTTCCTGAAGCTTAAATGACCCATCCATTTATGTCATAAGATAAATTCTTGCTCAGTAGCTTTAGACACAAATACTTGATGCCTTGTAGTTGCTTAGGCATAATCCTTTGACATATCCAGAATATACGGGTCTTGACTTCTTGGTTCCGTCATAAGAATCATCTCTTCTGGGATCTTATAATCTTTTCTCATAATGTAACACTGCCGGTCATCGAATAAAACTTTATGTCTCTAGTCACACACTTAGGAAACTGACAGCAGGTTATTCTTTATTTTCTTAACAAAGCTCACTTTATCAAAACTAACAGAGGAATTTGAAATCATTCCTTGAGCAGTAATAAAACCACCCTGATCTCCTGCGAGAGCGAAAATGGTCCTCCTTTAATAGGTTTAACATCTTGAAGTAAGGACATATTTCTTGTCATGTGCCGGGACGCCCCACTATCAACAATATAGGTATTGATACATGGACTGTAGGTGATCTGCACAAAAATTTTAAAAGATTAGTTTGAATGGGATACACATACCTTGATAGCAATGGGTTTCCCTTCGACACCAACTATCTCAACATCCCTCCATTTTCCCATTGAACCCTCAGCAGTTCCCGAACTGCTAGCACCATTCACATGCACCTTTCATACCTACATTTGATTTTTATGGATTGATTTCTTAAAATAAAAATTGGTGTGTTCAACCTTTAAATCACTTGTTAATTTAGTTAGATGTGGAGGAATCACTTATTTTTCAGACTTACGAGAAGTATGTCTGAAAGACATTTTATTCTTCTGAGGAGAAACTGATCTATTATTCTGAAAACGTTTTGGTGGAGTTAGTTCAACTCTCCTACGGGGTGCTGAAACTTCCGAGGAAAATTTAAAACCTGATGACCCACCATCCCACAGTGAAAACATGGACATGTTGCTAAGTCATTTCCCCGATAGTTAGATTCAAACCTTGGGTTACGTCTATTAGGGGATATAGGTCTTTGGTATCTAAGAGGTTTGGGAGTCCTAGTAGGTGCGAGTGTTCTAGCAGGAGTCTTAATAGGTGACCTACGGGCAGGAGGAACATACTTTGATGGTGAATTATTGGGTGGTTTCATGTAGTCATCCTCTTCAAGATTAGGGCCTTTTGAAAATTTAATCGGGGATCTATTTATAATCTTGATAGGTTTCTTTTTCAAGGGGTTCTTCAATATAGTAACAGGCTTGGAATTTGATCCACCATTACTATTAACCTTATGTTTGTTATCCTTTACCACCTCTCCTTGAAAAATCTTAGGAGATTCCATCTCAACTACACATTTACCCTTATCATGTTCAGTCACGTTCGGTGGAGGTATAATGATATCATCTTCATAAGGATTCTCAGGTGGCACGACAATGTAATCATGTTTAAACAGAGGTGGACATTCATATTACCCAATCCTGCCCACCTTTTCGACTTTTGGTTGATAGTATTCTATCAAGAATCCTGACCGCTTAAAAGTAAATACTTTATCTCTTTTTGTTTTATAACTAATCATAAGGATTCTCTCTCTCTCTTAAGGGTATCTTAAATTATGGGGGACTACAAATCTGTCACCTAATCTTCCAGGGTCTTAATGATATCCGTAAGTTTCGTCTCCCTATTTTTGTAAAACATGTTATCATCATATTGCCTCCTAAGTTGTAACAACCCAAACCCTTTATCATAAAACGACATAAATTTTTTTCTTTTTTAAAACACTTCCAACATATCACTTTAGCATCAATTTAATTCATAACAACCAAATCTTGAATAAACGACTTCAAAATATTTATTACGTATGTTAAAGTATAAAAATGGGTATAACAACCCATGGACTCCAACGACCCATTTAATACAACCGTATGGTAATTTCGACCCGCGAGAGTTTAACTTCCAAACAAAAGGCGAGCATGGTGTTTGAGATTAAACTACCCCAAACCTACGTCGATATCCAAAAGCAATCTTCTAGCAATCAACGAGAGGGAGTTCTTAAGTCCCAGAGCTTACCCTTGCCTTTATCCGCGCCCAAATCTAAAAAGTAAACAACGAGAGGGTAAACATAATGCTTAGTGAATGAAACAATTATACATCTACATATATAACATACTTATTTGCAAACATTTGCACATTTACCACTCACAAGCTAGCAATCCAATTAGCATACTATAACAACGTATAATGCTAGGCACACATAACAAAACAAACATGGTTAACCATAGAAAATTGGGGAAGGTAAACGCTACTACCGTTATTGTTCATACAATGTACACGATGAAACACTAACCCTCATGGGTGGTATCGGATGCACGAACTTAAAACCCACCCTTCATGCTCAATGTGGTATCGAACGCACGAACTTGAGTGAATCCAACGTACATGGATAACACTATACTCACATTTCATGCCACAACACAAATAAATAGATCATATACATACACTTATAATCGTTCCACTCACCTTATCGCTTAGGTGAACGCTAGCAAAAAATCCCGCAAACTTCAATGTAACGTACCTATTACATTATCACAACAATCAATACACAAAACAAGTTGGACTATATAACAACCCTTAACCCCTAGTGCAATTACGACCCATAGTGCAAAGGCGACCCATTTTAACTACTATCACACACTCTAGGCCAAGACCAGCCTAATCACTAATAACTAGTGATTATGGTCCTAATATACCAACTAACACAAGGTTTGAGTATTTACATACTCATCTTGCAAGTTTGGGTCTCAGCACACCCAATTGACCCATTTTAAGGACAACACCCACATTTTAGGTCAAATATGAATCCAAGCAACACCCATACACTAACACATAGGTGTGCTAGTGATTTAGTACTATTTCAAGGCTTACTAACCCAAATCACAACATCAAACCCTAGATCATGTATCTTAGGGTCTACATACACAAATCTTACCCAAATTGCCAAAGTCTCAAAAGAAATGGGGCTTAAACCTAATACTAAGCCAAAACCCTATGCATAACTCAAATTAAACAATAGAATATGAATTTGAAACTTACCACAATACTAAAACGTAGCTAGCAAGTGGATTCAACAAGATCTAAACTTTAAATGATGAAATTTAGCTCCTTCCTCCTTGATTCAAGATTTCTCTCTCTAGGGTTTGGCTCTCACTCTCTAAGTGGGAGTGTTTGAGCTAGTAGATGAAGAATGAGATCTAGATAAGATTCGGATCAGATTTAAGGCTTAAAACTCATCACCCTAGTGAAATGACCATTGTGCCCGTTTTTAGATAAACCAAAAACAAACCCCACCAGCTCGCATATGCGCCGCATATATGCATTATATGCACCGCATATGTCCTTTAATAAAGTTATGTGCCGAATATTTATGGCCTTCTGCGCCGCATATTATCGTCAGACTTCGGATAACTCAAAATTACACTACATATCCGCCGCATATGGTGTTTATATGCGCCGCATTTGGTCAGTTTGCAACATTTCCATTATTTTCCCGCTTGGTTCAATTTTGTGACAACCTTGGTCAATTTTATACGCTGATTGATCAAATATTCACATTGCAAACTCAAACGGAGTCTAACAGCCTGAGACAGCATTGTATAACGTGTATATGAAAAAGGGAGTTACAACTCTCCCCCACTTGAACCAGAGCGCGTGCCTACAATCCAAGCCCCATGACAAACATGAAGATACACCAACACGAACTCTCCGGATTCCAACAGAAACTCGGAACCCCTTCGATGTCGCCATTGTACCTTATAAGTTCTCACTTCTTTATTACACAACATCTTGACTTTTCATCAAGGATTGCCACCGGTTCTTCAACGTATTCCAATTTGTTGTTTATTGTGATTTCATCAAATGGCACCCACGTCGAGTCATCTGCAAGACACTTACGGAGATGAAAAATATGGAATATGTTATACACACTCACAAGTTCTTCGAGTAACTCCAATCTATAAGCAACTTCACCAACACAAATCAAAATTTTGAATGGCCCAATAAACCGAGGAGCTAATTTTCCTCGTTTTCGAAACCGTATAATACCCTTCCATGGTGAAACCTTAAGCATCACCATGTCACCTTCTTGAAACTCAATTGGCCGCCTACGTTTATCCGCTAAAGAATTTTGTCTATCTTGTGTCGCTTTAAGTCAAGCTCGAATCATTTCAATCTTACTATTCATCTCTAGCACCAATTCGGTACTCCCGACTTTTTTTTACCCACTTCGCCCCAACAAAGGGGGGTTCGGCACCTTCACCCATGAAGTATCTCATACGGTGTCATCCCAATACTAGCATGGTAACTATTATTATACGAGAATTCCACCAAAGGTAAGTGCTCATCCTAACTACCACCAAATCAATAATGCACACCGTAACATGTCTTCTAATGTTTGATTCGTACTTTCGTTTTGACCATCCATTTGAGGATGATACACCGTGCTCATTTTCAATTTTGTGCCCATATCTTTTTTATTAAATAGTTACCAAAATCGAGATGATCTTTATTAAATTTATTCCAAAATCAAGATGTAAAACGTGTATCCCGATCAGAAACAATTGATATAGGAACCTATGTCCCAATATCACCTCCTTGATAAACAACTTCGATAGTGCCACCGTCAAAATTGCCTATCGTATGGAAAGAAATAATGCACTTTTTGTCAATCTATCAACGATTACCCGACTTGTGTCGAATTAGGTTCTTGCTGTCTTTGGCAACTTTGTAATAAAGTCCATGGTAATGTGCTCCCACTTCCAATTCGGGATCTCTAATGGTTGCAACTTACCATATGGATTTTAGTGTTCGGCATTAACTTATAAACATGTGACACACTGTTCAACGTATTTAACAACGTCCCGCTTCATGCCAGGCCACTTGTCAGTAGCATTTTTCATTATCCATCCAATTTTAGCACCCACACCCTTCCTTGATACGACAACAACCCGTGCAGGCCTAACACAATAGACTTCGTTTGCCCTTAAATTCGCTCCTCAAATTTATTATTAACAAAATCTTCAATTTGAATCTCACCAAGCTTCACGAGGAAATCGTTAGTAATCATCATGCGTAATGATTCCACTCGTATTGCCGGATATTGACTTTTTCAACTTAATATATCCGCATCAACATTTTCTTTACCCGGATGATAAAGTATATCGCAATCAAAATCCTTCAATAAATCGATCCGCCGACGTTGAAGGTTGTTCAATTCTCGTTGATCAAAGAGATATTTCAAACCCTTGTGATCCGAATAAATCTTGCACTTGACACCATATAGATAGTGACGCTAAATCTTCAAGGCATGTACCACCGCCGCCAACTCAAGATCGTAAGTCGGGTAATTCATCTCATGCTCCTTTAACAATCTAGAGTGATAAGTGAACACACCTGATGTAACACAATACCTTTTTTTTCAATCATAGCGGAACTTAATTATTATATTTATAGACCAATTTAAATACTAACTTACAACATAGTTATTACAGTTATTCAGGTGTTACGTTATTACAAAACCAATTATATAATGTATTAAGATATGCACATCAAAGTAAGCATATCAAAGATATCCAACATATCTATTCTTCTCCCAAAACCCAGCTAAACAAAGCATAACCTGCAAGGGAGGAAACTGTAGGGAGTTGGCACAAAGCTAAGTGAATAGAAATATCCTAACAGATATAGGTATCTAGCATCAAGCTAATAATAACAGCATAACAGCAAATAACCAAACAACACAGTAACAGAGGATCGTCGGCTGTAGGGACCATTCCACACCTAGCTGATCGGGCTAGAGTTTACCGATAGTTCCGGTTACGGTCTCCCTCGTATAGCAATCCAGACGTATGGGATACGTCATTCAAACTATACTACACAAATAGTAACCCTTGAACCCAACCTCACTATTCAAGGTTGACCCCTGCCCAACTTTAAAACACAAAACTGGATATCGGTGACCAATCACCTTCGACATTACCCATGTGCACATAATCATCTCAGACACATAAACAATCATATGCTATCACAACAGTTATAACATGGAAAGACAACAGTAGCATAACCTGCTACTACATACATATAACAACGGTTAAGATAGTTCCACTCACCGATACCCACAAAACTCGATAGTCTAATGTCACCGAGTCATCTCCTCTTCTGTATCACCTGAGAACAAATACTTAACGAGGCAGTAAATCATATTCCATTTACTAACGATACAATATTATCAAATTTACTTATCATGACACAGAACGATACACACGTTTCACCATAATACACAAACACACACACACAAACATATATATATATATATATATATATATATATATATATATATATATATATATATATATATATATATATATACACTTGAATAATATATACATATATACACTTGAATAATACATATATATATATATATATATATATATATATATATATATATATATATATATATATATATATATATATATATATATATACACACACTCACTTGTATAATATATATACACTTACGTAATATATATATATATATATATATATATATATATATATATATATATATAAATATATATATATATATATATATATATATTATTACACACTTCATGTCAAATGGGCTTGTTAAAGTCAAAATGGACGAACACACCTCGCACGAATTAAAAATACATATATACGGGTCTTCGGGAAATGGGTCATAATTTCCCACTTTTAACCTAAATAAGTCCTAAGACCCAAATTTAAAATATCATAACATGTGCATGTACTTATTATGAAATAATCAATCAATAACCAAGTTGATACAATTAGTCCAAACGGGTCAACGGGGTTACAATGACCGATTCTCACATATATATATATATATATATATATATATATATATATATATATATATATATATATATATATATATATATATACACGCAGCCACATATATATTCATACATATATATTATTTATTCGCAAACTAATAATCCAACAAACAGGTCGCAAACAATATAGGTCACGAGCAAAGCGAGCATTCCAAACTAAAAGCATAATTACATAGTTACAACCCAAATCTAAAACTTACAAATGGGTCAAGGTTAAAATGGGCGGAACCTCATCACTCATAAATTAACATGAACGAGACGGGGTCCAAACGAGCAAACCGAAACCTCACGTGTACTAAAAACAACAAATACCACAACCGGCCGCCAACCGCCACCGTTGACTGACTGCTGTAGCTGTAGTAGCAGCGGCAGCCGCCAGAAACAGCAACAGCAGCAGACGTAGCTGCTGCCCTCGACAGAAACAAAAATAGTGGCAGCGATAGCTGCCGCCAAGCACCACCATAGGCCGCCAGCAACTACCGCAAGCCACCAGCAGCAGCGGCAGCCACCGTTGGCAGATGCTGTACCTGCATGGCTGTGGTGGTGCTGCAGCAAACAACATCAGTAGTAGCAATAGCTGCTGCCCCATGTTGGGTCACCAAATTTTGGGTTGTTCTTGCTTTATTTTTCCAAATCCAAGTTCACAATAAGCATAAACATGTTATATGTTAGCAATCAAACACTAAAACAAGATTACAACAAGGATTGAACAAGAATCAAGCCCTGATTGCAAATTTATAACATTTATCTAAAAACCCTAAGTTTCAAGAATTAAGCACAAGATTGAGAAAAAAAACTTATAAAATCGACCATAGGTACACAAGAATGAATTTAGGTCTTGTAGTAATTACCATCTTCGTTGAAGATTAGAAGCTGGGGTTTATTTTGGTTTTGGGGTCGTGCGATCGAAGAGAAAAGAGGGGAACCAGTGAGTCAAACAAAACACTGAACCCCTATTTAAGGTGGTTTTAATAAATTAAATGGGTATTAAACCCATACCCGATAAAACACGGGTATTTACTAGTTTCTAGATTTCTTTCGTATTCGATTCGGTAAACCAAATAAACTCTAAATTTAACAAATGAAATATTTCTGTGACCCTTGTCACAAAATGAACCCACTGGACCAATAATATATTATAGCAATTATTAAATAATTATTTCACTAACAATCACTTAAAACCATTTTAAGGGAAAAATGGTGGTTTTATTCTAGGCCCAATTCAAGGGTGTTACACCCGAGCCCATTGATTGAGGCATCACAATACATCGTCATGTTTTCAACCCCTTCGGGTATCACCAACACTGGAGCTTGACACAATTTCTCTTTCAACAATTTGAAAGAAATTTCTTGTTCATCTCGCCAATTAAATTTCACATTCTTTCTCGTCAATTTGGTTAACGGAGAAGCTATCATAGAAAATTCTTGAATAAATCGATGGTAGTAACCGGCCAATCCGAGAAAGCTTCGAATTTCCGTTGGCGTAGTCGGTTGTTCCCAACTCTTCACTGCCTCTATCTTCCCCGGGTCCACTTGAATGCCTTCTTAATTGACAATATGGCCTAGAAATTGCACCTCCCTAAGCCAAAATTCGCATTTAGAGAATTTTTCATACAACTTCTCTTTTCGCAACATTTTCATCACTTCACGTAGATGGTGTTCGTGTTCCTTCATACTCTTAGAATAAACAAGTATGTCATCAATGAATACAAATACCGATTTATCTTACATTGGTTGGCACACCTGATTTATAAGGTCCATGAATGTCGCAGGTGCATTCGTAAGACCAAAGGGCATCGTAACGAGTTCGAAAGGTCGTCTTCTCAATATCCTCATCACGGATCCGCATTTGGTGATAACTGGACCTTAAATCAATTTTGAAAAATAACACGCACCTTGGAGTCAGTCAAACAAATCTTAAATCCGATGTAATGGATAATGATTCTTGATCGTCACTTTGTTCAATTCCTGGTAATAAATGCAAATCCACATGCTACCATCTTTCTTCTTCACGAACAAGACCGGAGTACCCCATGGCGAAGTACTCGGTCGGATAAAACCCTTCTTTAGAAACTCTTGGGTTTGATTAAAAAATTCTTGCATCTCTGTTGGTGCTAAACGATAAGGCATCTTAGCAATGGGAGTAGCCCCTGTAACCAACTCGATGCGAAATTCAACTTGCATTACCGGAGGAACACCCGATAAGTCATCCAGAAACAAATCTTAAAATTCATTTACCACAAGAATACTTCGAATGGATGGAGGCTCTTCTCGAGTATCGGCTACATGTGCTAGAAAAGCTATACCTCCACTACAAAGGAGCCGAGATGCCCGTGCATAAGTACATAGTGGCACAAGTGTTCTCTGTTTTTCACCATGGATGATTAATTCTCCCCTACTTAGGGCCTTCACCCGCACAAACTTTTCATGACATGCAATGTGGGCTCAATAATGATCGAGCCAATCCATGTCAACAACAACATCGAATTCACCTAATGTCATTGTTATGAGGTCAATCTTAAAGTTTTCGGCACCAAACACAATATCACAGTTTTCGCAAACATCAACCCCTAGTATAGTTTTGCCATCCACTATTTCGACTTCTACTGGATTTCCCAACTTAACTAGAGGTCTATCAAGTTTATTCACAAACTTCGGAGAAACAAAAGACAAAATAGCACCACAATCAAAAAGCACTTTCACAGGTTTAGAGTTACCACAAAAGTACCTGAAACAACTTCATTGAACTTCCTCGCTTCCTCACTAGTCATCAAGTAGTTACGCCCCTTTGCCGTACCCACCACTTTCTCTACTTTCTTTGTGTGATCCCCATACAACTCGTGACACTCCGACTTTTGGCGCTCCTCTTTTTGACAAATAAAGCACGTAATGTTGTTAGAAGGTGGATTTATACAATCTCGAGCGAAATGACCCCATTACCCGCAATTATAACATCATGAGACAAAACCTTCTGACCCACCCTTCTTTACACTACCACACTTTCGGTCGCACCTTTGGTCCTTTTGTTGGAGTGTCTTGTAGCTTCAAACTTCCTTTTGCTTGAAGCGTAATCAACCATCCTCGGAGCAAGTGGCTCAAAACCCTTTGCCACCTCAAACATCCTAGTGAAGATGTCCACCTGTCCAAGACTAATCTTCTCGCGCAAGTTTTCATTCAAAGTGTCATAGAAACTCTCCATTAGTACCCAATCATTACTGGAGAACTCGGAGAAAAATCGTGCCTTTGCTAGGAATGTAGTCTTAAGAGTATTTATGTCTATAGACCCTTGTCACATATTTCATAACGCATTCCATAACCTTGTAAGATCGGCTTGAGTTCGGAATTCCTTGAAAAAATCCATCTTGAAGTCTTCCCAAGATAACCCAACGATTTTTGCTTCGCCAATCGTATTAATTTTATCATCTAACCAAGTCTTAGCGGTTCCCCTCAAAAACTCTTAGCGGTTAACCCCAACGATTTGTGCTTCACTTGTTCAGAAACACCCCTCGATATTTGACACCCAACTTTTACTCTTTAACATATCAGAGTCCCCTGCATAGGCAGGAGGTTTAGTTAACATGAAGTTCTTGTAACTAAACTCCTTCTTATTTGTGTTGCCTTGAACCCCGTGATCATGAGAACCCTCTTCTTCGCCGCCTTCGACTTGAGGTTTGGAAAACCTCTTTTAAAATTCCGTCTGAACGGATATAATCATTTGCTCCCGAATGGGATCGGTTATTACACTTGCATAACGCATCAAAATGATTAGTACAACAACTATCTTGCTCGATGTCGCACGCACACATCACATATCTATTTACTAGTTAGTTCGCCTACACCCTAAGGTACTAACAACTCCCGGTCTGACATGTATCCCTACAAGTCCCGCACACAATGCAAATACAATTAAGCCTAAGTCTAGGCATCTATCTCAAGTCACCTAAATCCCTTAGACCATGTTCTGATACCACTTACTTGTAATGACCCGAACCTGTTATCATAAAATGACATAGATTTTTTTTAAAACACTTCCAACATATCACTTTACCATTAATTTAATTCATAACAACCATATCTTGAATAAACGACTTCAAAATATTAATTACACATGTTAAAGTATCAAAACAGGTATAACAACCTATGAGACTCCTACGACCCATTTAAAACAATTTTATGGTAAATTTGACCTACAAGAGTTTAAATTCCAAACAAAAGGCGAGCACGGTGTTTGGGATTAAACTACCCCAAACCTAGGTCGATATTCAAAAGCAATCTTCTAGCAATCAACGAGAGGGAGTTCTTTAGTCCCCGAGATTACCCTTGCCTTTATTCGCATCCGAATCTAAAAAGTAAACAACGAGAGGGTAAGCATAACACTTAGTGAATGCAACAATTATACATCTACATATATATCCTACTTATTTGCAAATACTTATTTACAAACACTTACACATTTATCACACAAGCTAGCAATCCAATTAGCATACTATAACAACGTATAATGCTAATCAATGTAACAAACAAACATGGTTAACCATAGAAGACTTGGGAAGGTAAATGCCACTACCGTTAGTGTTCATACAACGTGCACGACGAAACACTAACCCCCATGGGTGGTATCAAATGCACGAACCTAAAACCCACGCTTCACGCTCAATGTGGTATTGAATGCACAGAGTTGAGTGAATCCAATGTACACGGATAGTACTATACCCATCTTTCACGCCACAACACAAATAAATAGATCAAATACATACACATATAATCGTTCCACTCACCTTATCTCTTTGGTGAATGCTAGCACAAAATCCCGCAACCTTCAATGTAACGTACCAATTACATTATGACAACAATCAACATACAAAACAAGTTGGACTATATACGAACCCTTAACCCCTAGTGCAATTACGACCCATATTGCAAAGGCGACCCATTTCCACTACTAACACCCACTCTAGGACAAGACCAACTTAATTACTAATAACTAGTGATTATGGTCCTAATACACCAACTAATACAAGGTTTGAGTATTTACATACTCATCTTACAAGTTTGGGTCTCACCACACTCAATTGACCCATTTCAAGGTCAACACCCACACTTTAGATCAAATATGAATCCAAGAAAAACCCATACACTAACACATAAGTATGTTAGTAATTTAGTACTATTTCAAGGCTTACTAACCTGAATCACAACATCAAACCCTAGATCATGTATCTTATGGTCTACATACACAAATCTTACCCAAATTGCCCATGTCTCAAAAGAAATGGGGCTAACACCCAACATTAATCCAAAACCCTAACCATGACTCAAATTAAACAACAGAACGTGAATTTCAAACTTACCACAAACTAAAAATGTAGCTAGCAAGTGGATTCAACAAGATCTAAACTTCAAATAATGAATTCTTGCTCATTCCTCCTTGAATCAATCTTTCTCTCTCTAAGTTTTGCCTTCTCTCTCTCTCTAAGTGGGAGTGTTTGAGTGGATGAAGAAAGAGATCTAGATAAGATTTGGATCAGATTTAAGGCAAAGAACTCGACACCCTAGTGAAATGACCATTGTGTCCCTTTTTAAATTAACCAAAAACAAACCCCACAGCTCGCATATGCGCCACATATATGCATTATATGCACTGCATATGGCCCTTAATAAAGATATATTATGGCCTTATGCGCCGCATATTATCGTCTAACTTCAAGTGACTCAAAATTACACTGCATATGAGTCGCATATGGTGTTTATATGCGCCGCATTTGGTCAGGACAAAATTTCCATTATTTTTCCCTCTTGGTTCACTTTTAGGCCAACCTTGCTCAATTTTACACTCTCATTGATCGAATATTCACATTGAAAACTCAAACGACGTCCAAAATCCCGAGACGGTGTCGTATAACGTGTATCTAAAATAGGGCGTTACATAAGTGTCTAACTACTTTTCTTGAGAAAGGCATTGTCCTGTTCAAAGTAGCACATTTATTACACTTAAGGAAAATTTCAGTCAATTGTTTAACCTGCTCTTCTAAATTAGCACACTTAACACAAACAGAAACAGATTCACTAAGGTCCTTAAGCTACTGTTCTAAACTAACACAATTTTCAAAAAAAGTATTAAGTTAAGCTTGTACCTTAGACTTATTTGAAGAATCAGCCATGAAAGCATAGGGATGCTTTACTCTTTTTCCATCAGGTCCAGATTTTGACTAAGACTCCGACTCTAATGCTGAACTAGAACTATCTGACCTGATTCCCAAATTTTCAAACCTTTTACCACCAGCAGCATTAACGACCTCATGAACCATACCCTCACCATTATCTGAATCACTACTAACTGATGAACCATCTTTCCCTAAAGATTTCCAATAGAATTATGAACATGACTCCTCATCTGAAGATGCTAAATCACTCTCATCAGTCAACACATCACCATCTTTGTGCATATCCCACTTAAATTTCTCTGTAACTCTTTTGTTCACAATCCCTCGATGCAAATAGTTTGCCATTAGCATGATGATCATAAGCATCTGTCACAACTCTTTTTTTCACCCAACTCTCTCTCTCTCTCTCTCTCTCTCTCTCTTACAGCTTCTCTTTCTCTACATCCTCTTCTGATTTCTAAACTCTCGCAACATTAGCATGATGATCATAAGCATCTGTTACATCGATTGACCATTTAAAACCTCATCTTAATAAGTGGCAACTAAAGCTTTGGTAGACTCATCAACAATTGGAATATTCACTTTGATTTTGGGTTCTCTATTCTGATTATGAAACGGATTATGAAAACCTGGTTTTTTCAGCTTACTGCAGTTTCTTTTGAAATGGCCCAAATCATTACAATTGTGACATCTCACTTTCTTCATATTGAAACCAAACTTAGTATTCTTGTTAACTCCCAAGGTTTTCTCACCAGTCTTCTGCATATACTTCTTTGCTCTTCCAATAACACTACCTATGGCCCAAATATCCATTTTCTCCATATCATTATCGTCAATCTAATCATAGTCATCATCTTCTAAATGACTACCAATTTGATCATTCAACAAATCATTGTATGAGTTCACAACCCTCGCAACTTAAGCCATGTCCTCCTCTATCCCCTTGAGCATTCTTAAACGAAGATTATCAGTTTTGAGAAACTCGGATCTATCATCTTTACCGGAAGAAGAATGAGGAATGACACTCTAAGTAGCATAACTGGAGGTTTGAGTCTGACTATTAGTTGTACATGCAGTTTAAGGTGACGAATGTGTCTTGGTAGATCCTATAGCAGGTGATTTGTTGAGTGATGGATTTTGCGCTCCTCCAAGTCTCTTCAACCATTCTTTCAATTCTAACTCTTTAGCCTGTAACTTAGTCACATTACCACGAAAAGGATTATCCACTATTACACATTTAGTCTCAATCTGTTAAACAATCGGATCCCACTTCACTGGCAAACCATTACGAAAACATTATACTATCTTTTTATTGGTGAAAGTGATATCAAATCTCTTTAATTCAGTTAACAAATGACGATATCTTGCAATAACAGCTTCTAAACTCTCATCTGGCTGGATAGTAAACTGTTTTCATTCTTTCTTCAGAACCTTACCCTTCTTCTTTCTATACTCAGCACTGCCCTCAACCCCAGTCTCAATAGCATTCCAGACACCGTATGAGGTTGTATAAGTCTCAAATTGGTGGAAAATGTTCTTTGAGAGACCTTAGGTAAGATAACTGTAGGTTTTACATTTAAGACTATAAGTCTCTCTTTCTGAAACAGTGAGCTCTAGTGGAGTTTTAGGTTCTCCGGGTGATTTTACAAGAAATATTCTAGTGTCAATCCCGTTAAGTGTGATAAGGAATCTAGTTTTCCATTCGGCATAGTCATCTAATGATTCAAGTCTGGGAACCCTAGTCAAACTTCCTATTTCGTTTTCAGACTGCAAACGTTTTTGTAAACCAAAGGAAGATGCACCGACTAAAGCAAATTAAGTTTCTGAAAAATCATTCTGACATTGTATCCTTATGGTTACACTACACAGATGCAGCAAGGAGTACGATTACAATACACTGATGCACAAGTTAATTCGATTACATATAAATGGTTGCAGTTCACACGGATACAGTGTGTATTCGGGTTAGATGTAGTACGGTTATAGGACTCAATACGAATGCAATCTACGGTTGCAAGGCTAATACGGTTGCAAGACACGGTTACAAAATAACACGGATGTGGTTGTTATCCGTACGGTTTTAGGTATCCGGTTGATGTATCCATACGGTCACAGGGTGTAACCGTGCGGTTGTGTTCTTGATGGGTTATAGGCAGAAAAAGCACCAAAAATACGATTTTGGAGTGTGATCAATCTAGCAGCTCAAACTTGATCGAAAACTTTAATATCAAATGTTGAAATCACATAATTAGACCTGTTTAACACTTTGGATTAACAAAACACGAATATTAACTCGACACTAATTAGATCTTGATAATTTCTTATAAAACCACCAAAACCCAAAAACCAAAAACTTGATTTTGACAATAACCGATCAATTAATGATACCAAAGCTCTGATACCACTTTGTAGGACCGATTAAACAGCATTAATCGACTAAATCAACAATATCGAGTGCGGAAAACTCAATATTGGATTTTATATCAAAAATACCTTAAACAATCTTGATCTATTGATTAAACACGATTTGTAAACGTTATAGATCGACCTTGATGAGTGCTACACCTGCAGAGGATGATAAACATGGCTAGGGTTGTGTAAAGGTTCATAACCTCAACAATGAACCTGAAATCCTCAATATATAGGGTCTGCACTTGTAACCGTGCGATTGCAATTTGCAACCGTGTGGTTGCACTTGTATTCGTATGGATGCATTCTTCATCCGTGCGGTTACACAGACAGGTTGTAAGTTAACAATCAACGCATATAATTGATTGTAATCCAAATACAAAACTTAACAAAGCAACAAACAATTATCCAAAGTATTTATAATGTCCATAACACTCACAAATACACCATAATGAACTAGAGACTTACATTATTTTAATGACCCGTTCATAACGATTATAAATGATTCATATCAATTGGTTTCATTGCGAGGTATTTGACCTCTAAATGTTACATTTTACAAACATTGCATTCGTTTTTAAAAGAAAAACTTTCATCACATCGAAAATTGACGACATGCATACCATTTCATAATATATCCAACTATAATCGACTTAAAAACAATCTTGATGAACTTAATGACTCGAATGCAACGACTTTTGAAATATGTCATGAATGACTCCAAGTAATATCTCTAAATAAGGAAATGCACAGCGGAAGATTTCTTTCATACCTTAGCATAAACATTCTTTCAAGTGTCAACCAAAAGGTTGGTGAGTTCATAGGTTTATCATAAGCAATAAAATTCATCATTTTGATAGACCACAAGATTTAAATACAGTACACCTATCCCGTGTACAAAACCATTTTTCATAATTCTTAGCAGAGTAGGTTCGTATCCTTTTCTCCCCCGTAGGTTGCCTCGCGATTTTTAATAACCGTACACATATCTCGTGCACAAAAGTAATACACATAACCTGTGTATAAAAATCATTCTCTCGATACATAACATTCATTTCGATTTCATTGCTCAACATGGTAACCGACCTTAACATATAATGTGCATCAATAATATCCCCAAAACAGAACATCTCGTCTGTATAATAATAATAAACTTCGAAGTACTAAACACCACGCCCACTAGCTCTTCCGTCTAGTGAACATTCTGGGTAGGGGTGTTAAACCCGGTAGCTACCTTTAGGATTCGCGTGAATTAGGGCCATACTCGATTCTAATTCTTAGGTTACCAAGCAATAATAATCAGGGAAAAATATATTCATCAATTGGTGGCAATTATCATGTCCACATAATTCAATAATAATCCACAGAACTTCTGTCTTTATAATAATTCATTCGAGGAATGTTTTGCTTGTGTCTATCTCGTCAAACATTTATAAAAGCATTTCATGTATTCGCAGTTCAAAATATATTTCAAAAGCATTTAATAAAGCAGTTATAAAAACAGCGCATGTATTCTCAGTCCCAAAAATGTAAAGAGTAAAAGGGAATCAAATGAACTCACAATTCTGTATTTTGTAGTAAAAATATATATGCTGACATTGAACAAATGTAGGGTTGGCCTGGGATTCCCGAACCTATATCATTTATATATATGTATATTAACACGTATCACAATTAATCAACTAAGTTTATTTATATTTTATAATGTATTAAGATTAATATCTTTATCTATATATAATTACATTAATACTTATAATACGTTATGATATATAATTTAATTAATGTAATATAAATAATAATATATTAGTTAATATATTAAAAACATGTTAGTATGTAATATTAGTATACTTGTAATATATTTTATATAAATATCATTTGTTTGTTAAAATAATAATTATAATAATACTAAAATAATACAGTAATGATAAAAATAATATTAATAATCTTTGTAATAATAATAATATCAATAATAATAATAATAATAATAATAATAATAATAATAATGACAAAAATAATAATAAGGTTTAAAATAATAATAATGATAATAATAATAATAATTTTACTACTAATGATACTAATAATAATGATAATAATAATACTTATTTTAATAATAATAATAATAATATCAATAATAATAATAATATTAATAAAAATAATATTAATAATATTCATAAAATAATAATAATAATAATAATAATAGTATTAATAATAATAATAATATTAATAATAATAATAATATAATAATAATAATAATAATAATAATAATAATAATAATAATAATAATAATAATCAAAACAATGATAATAATAATAATAATAATAATAATAATAATAATAATAATAATAATAATAATAACAATAATAATAATAATAATAACAATAATACTACCTTAAAAGGATAGCAAATATGTCATAGCCTAGATTTGAATCCGCGCCTTCTCGTTTCATCATTTCGTTCCAAACCACTAGACCACTCGATATTTCTTGAAATAACTTGCAGTTTTAATCATATATCATACACGAATCTATTTATTTTCAACTTAAAACCCAATCATCATTCTTCTAGTTTCATCACCATCATCATCGCTAGTTATTATCATCATCAACATCAACAATGTTACTGTGATCATAAACATACATATATCACGTATATCATCATCATGTATCATCATCATTCTTTCATCGTATATCATCACAGTAACATAATCATTTCATCTTGAATCCTATATCATCATCATCATTCTTACTCATGATCATATCCATCATTCCTTAACGTTGCTATACAGGAACAAAGAAGGAACAGCAGCAGCCCAACAGGAAGCTAGTAATTGGTTCATGGCCCAAATAGAAAATGGCAGCCCAACAATCAGTTTACTCGGCCCATAAGATTATGTTTAAAACAATTCAGACCGCTGTCATCAGTCCAACCTGTTTTTGGTGTATTTTCTTGTAGAGCAACAGCAACAATGATAAAGCAACCCGATTTACTTTATAACAAGAATATGTTGGCTATAGTTGTCCACGTCGAACAAGAAAATAAAAATGGACTCCGTAATTGTATTGTTTATTGAGAGTGGGGTTGTTTGATTAGAGAATGTCGGCCATGATACTTAAATTCATCTCACATGCACAAACTTGGTCCGAATTTTATGATGCTTAATTTAATTTCATAAAATGTCCCTACCATTAAACTTGGTCGGTCATGAGATTTAATTGTGTAATTCATGTAGGATCCACCCACTAGTCCACTAGCCTTATTAAAAAGGGTTTGATTTATATAAACTATAACCATCATCTTTTGCAGCGGTCCTTTGTAACGGAAAGTATTGTTCAGGCAGATTTACGAGAGGCTTGATGATGGTCGAGTATGGTAAGGTTGGTTTAATAGTTGTGGGTTTGGTGGTGGAGTAGTTCATGGTGATATTACATTGGTGATGGAAGTGGCGGTTGAGGTTGGGTTCGACAGGAATTAAATAAGAGGGATGGTGGTTCGATGTGGGTTCACAAAGAATAAGGTTGGTGATGGTTGCTTGGTGACCAAGGGCTGCAGCAGCGAAACCATTCAAGTATAGCAACAGAAGTTAGCAAGAGCGTGGTGGTTAGATGGGTGATTGTTTTCATTGGGTGGTTGTCGTTAACGGGAGCAAGCGAGGGATAATTAGAGAGAGAGGGAGAAAGGATGGGTGAGGTTGTGGTTGTAGCCGATGGTGTAAGATGGTGAAGTGATGGATGGTTCAATGGGTTTTAGTGGTGATGAAGTTTGTAGGTTACTTCTCGTGTGGTCGTTTGACAACATGAAACACGAGCAAAAACAATGAAGTTGTTCGAGTAGTAGAAGGTCCGAAGATAACGGTTGTTTATGGGTTTTCTTGTTTTAATAATAGCAACGAACAAACGAGTAACAATGGTAGCAAACGGGTTTTGATCCAGAAACAAGTTTTAATTGTATTGGGTTGTTGAAACATAACAGAAAAGAGATAGAAGAATTGTAGTTAAGATAGAATAGAGCATGAAGATGGGTTGCAACTTGTTTTGGTCAAGGTTCAATCGTTAAAAATGAATTCCAGTAGTTATAAGTGTTTGATGATGATTTGCGGTTGTGTGCTTGTGTTTTGCATAAGTTTAGCAAGAAGCATAAATAATTAGTAAGTTGGGAAGGTGATTACAATAGGAGGATTGAGCAGTTGATGGTGAATGTTAATCATGCTAATGCATGTATATATATATTATAGAAAGAGATAGAAGAAATCAACTGAATAATCTTTACAGCTCACCCATTAATTGTCGACATTATATCCAGGATTCAGGAAAAATTATAAAAAGTAAATATCATGATATTGATGTTTAACAGAACAGATATTTGTTGTTATATTTTATATTTAATAAATGTTAATAATATATTAAATATAATAATACTATTAATATTATTAATAATAATAAAAATACTAATAACAATAGAAATAAAAAAAAATTTAATAATAATAATATCAAAATAATACTAATAATAATAAGAGTAATAAAAACAATGATAATAATAACCTTGTTAATGATAATAGTAATAAATTATATTATTGTCTAATAATAATAATAATACTAAATATGATAATTATATTAATAATATTGATGTTAACAATAATAATGAAAGTAATAAATATAACATTTATATTTTACTTGTAATTAAATTTATTATATTAATATTAAATATTATTAATTATGTAATATTTGATTCTTATATAATAACATATATATTGAATACTTAATATTCATATATATTACAATATACATATAATATTTACTATATATAGAAATCATGTACATGTATATATGTAGATTCATTTTTAATTCAAATGATTAAATTGTATTTTTATCATTATATACATTTATATTTGAACCTATATGTCTATATATATTTATTTACAAACAATTATTCGTGAATCGTCAGGAACAGGCGAATGTCAAATGAATATATGGAACATTTCAAAAATTTTGAGACTCAACATTACAGACTTTGTTTATCTTGTCGAAATCATATAAGATTTAAGTTTAAATTTGATCGAAAATTTTCAGGTCGTCACAGTACCTACCCGTTAAAGAAATTTCGTCCCGAAATTTGATCGTGGTCGTCATGGCTAACCATAAAAATGTTTTCATGACGAATATGAGTCGATAAATAGAGTTTTATTATCATTGAGTAATATGGATAAAACAATTTGATTACGCGAAGAGTATAAGTGAAGCTATCACAAAAGACTGAAACGAGAAAGGTAAAGTTTTGTAATATCTTTTGACGTAGATAGGTTTGATTTCCAGAGTTCAAGGGATTTGGAGAAAATCTTCATAATAAGATTTGATTCTTCGGTAATTAAGGAAGTTAGGATCCTCTTTGATTAGTTGCGATAATCTGTGATGATTGCTCTGTCTGATATTTCATTATAAATCCATCCCTTTCGTTTCCTTTATATTTTGGAGTTCTATCCTTTTGTTTTCTCTTCCCGACTTTAAGTCAAGCGAATAATGGTCCATAATTTGTAGGTATGAAATTTCGAATGAACATGACTAACGTTCTAAAAGAGAAATGGTAATAGCACAATCTGACTTATCAAATTACCAGAATTCAAGGAAAAAGATAGGACTATCAAGATAATATGTTCCTGATATGTTTAGAGATCAGATAGAATGTAAGAGTCGTGTAACATGACACATGATGACATTATGGTCTGTGAATCATCACGTTTCATTAGAAACTCAGCATGACTTACTGTAATATAATCACGTTGATCAAGTGTCATTATATTATACTAACTCATGCTTCAGTTCCCAACACTACTTCAAAAAAACATTCATATTTTAAATTTAAATTTTTCAAAATTTAGAAACTGAAACAGTTTCCTTTATGATGTAACACAGATAATGCGAAGAACTAATGATTTCAGATAAGAATAGTTATGAAAATATCTTCAAAAATATCGAGAAAATTTATAATGAAAGATACGATGATATCTTAGAATTTCTAATATCGATGGATGATGATGAAGATTTGTCCGTAAAAGCGTAGAGTCCGATGCAAGATATTCGTTAATGACTTCAGCAGCTACTGAATCATTTGGATTCTTTGAAGGCAGATTTAGTCTCTGTGATTTGTCCACAGCCTCCTTCATGGTTTGCTCAATTCATTTTCCAGTTCTAACTTTTCTGAGTTTTGCCAACATACTATTCTTTATCATCAAACTTTCAACGGTTAAGGTCATTTACGGTTGTCTACAGTTTTTGTTGCTTCATTCAGCTTTCTCAAAACTCAGAGTATTGATTCGTAGACTGGGTGCTTTTCAAAATTTCAGAATGGAAGATAATAATTCTAAGAGATAAATGTTATATGTATACATATAACTATGGATGTAGAAACGTTGCGAGATTCGAGATCGGTGATTTAAGCTTCCCGGTAGTTGATATGACAATTATTGTTACAAGATGTAGATAGATATATGATAGGGTTTCAATGAATCAAAATAGTGGCTTTTCGGAGAGACTTATACCAAAGAGTAGTGGAGTTGTTGGTACGTTTACTGCTAATGTGGTGGGGTATAAAAGGTTCCCCGTTAACGATGATGAAAAACAAACTTATATCAAGGTTATAATAAGGCAAATCCGAATGAAAAGTCGAAATTGATTTGATGGAGCTGTGACAAAATTGGCTACTTAGAGAGGAATTGCAAAGTTATTTTCGGTAATATCAATGCCAAAGGATCTAGCACAGATACTTGTTAAACGTTTACTCAGGTTCCGAGTGTTTTCAGGTGCATAACTATATGCATCAATCTTTTCTTCCGTAGATGAAGTGCGGTTGGTTCATCCTCTCGGTTGAGGTGTTTTCAAAAAATCATGAAAGGTTTGAACTCAGATTGTAATCGTCAAGATACAAATGGGGTTTAAGATGAAATCAAGTGGCAAACTTGAAGAAATGTTTAGTTTCATATGTTATAATCAATATTTTAATTCATTTTATTTGTCCAATGTTAGTAGTCCACAGTTAGCCGTTCAATAATTCATATATAGTTTAATATATTATATTCGAATTAATTAATACATGTCGTGACCCATTATATACATGTCTCAGACTCGATCACAACTCAAAGTATATATATTATTGTAGAATTAAGCTCAACCCTGTATAGCTAACTCGGGCATTATTGCATATAGAGTGTCTATGGTTATTCCAAATAATATATATAGATGTGTCGATATGATATGTCAAAACCTTGTATACGTGTCCCGATATTTAAAGTGCGTAAAATAAATAACAGAAATTAAATGACGATAAATAAAATTGCGAGAATTAAAATTGCGATAATTAAATGTAATAAGGAATTAACAGTTAGCTAGAAACAGTTAGCTAGGATTTTGTTAGCGTGGTTTCTTAACAAAATTTCTCATAGTTAATTTGTTTGTTTCTAACAAATTTTATTTTTATCCAATGTTTTCTTCATTATGCCACTTGTTGGATTCTGGTAAGTCAAAATCCAAATATGAAATTGAATGAAAATGGTTATTTTGTGGTGAATGGATTCGTATATCTTGTGGATGTAAGTAGGATAGTAAATGACTGTTGAATCAGATTCGAAGAATGTAAAGTGTTACTTATTAATGTGAAATCTAAATATTCCTCTGGTATTACCTACCCGTTAAAATATTTTCACCATTAACAGTTTGTACGAAAGAATTTTTAATTACAATCTTTATGAAAATATACTTACATATATATTTTCTTCAGATGTAATCATAGATTTAATGAGTTAATATAATATTAATCTCATTTGATTTACCGTTAGAATTAGAATACATAATCTCTAAAACATTAGAGATTACATAATCGCCATGAAGAACGAAGATAATTGATGTAGAATGATACGTAGAACGATGATTATACTCGAGGTACAGAATGAGATGTTGAGGCATGGATTGTTGATGGTACAGGTGCTGCTAATGATGGTACTGTTGGTGCCGGTGATGTAGCCGAAGCTGGTATGTTTTGCACCATATTTTCCAAGGCTACAACTCGGGCGCGAAGCTCGTTGACTTCTTTCATTATTCCGGGATGATTGTCGGTCAGAACGAGCGGATGAATAAGGTTTAGAATTTTAGATATAATATAATCGTGCTGAGATATTCGGGAAATGAGGGTGAAGATGGTGTTTCGGACTGGTTCGCCGGTAAGTGCTTCAGGTTCATCGCCAAGAGATAAATTCGGTTGGTGAAAAGGATCGCCTTCTTCGCGTTTCCATTGATTAAGTCGACTACGAACCCATCCCCAAGTCATCCAGAATTGGTGATGACTGATTGGTTGATCCATTCCAGTTACACTGCTTTCAGAGCTCGAGTGGAAATCCATATCGGAATAGCTGTAAGAAGCCGAGGAATTTGAAATAGTTGCGAGTTCCATCTTGTACGGTTAGATAAAGAGTTTTCGATATGAAATGATTTTCGACTATCGGATGATATTCTATCTACATAGAGTACTTATATATAGCACAAAGATTCCGCAGGTTATGGAGAAAATATCGAAAGCTGTCAGGCAAAGTCTACAGTAACAGATACGCTAAGATATGAATTTTGTCTATACACTATCGATGCATTAAATGCAGTAAGACGTGTCTAGACTTTAAGGATGATAAGCAAATTATTTTTGACATGAAATGATAATCAAAACTTTTGACATGCAGACACGGTCGAAGTCCAGACCCACTAATGCATCTAAACAACTATCAGTTAAACATACTAATGCAAGACCTGGTTCGCTAAGACCACCGCTCTGATACCAACTTTAATGACCCGTTCATAACGATTATAAACGATTTATATCAATTGGTTTCATTGCGAGGTATTTGACCTCTAAATGTTACATTTTACAAACATTGCATTCGTTTTTAAAAGAAAAACTTTCATCACATCGAAAATTGACGACATACATACCATTTCATAATATATCCAACTATAATTGACTTAAAAACAATCTTGATGAACTTAATGACTCGAATGCAACGACTTTTGAAATATGTCATGAATGACTCCAAGTAATATCTCTAAATAAGCAAATACACAGCGGAAGATTTCTTTCATACCTTAGCATAAACATTCTTTCAAGTGTCAACCAAAAGGTTGGTGAGTTCATAGGTTTATCATAAGCAATAAAATTCATCATTTTGATAGACCACAAGATTTAAATACAGTACACCTATCCCGTGTACAAAACCATTTTTCATAATGCTTAGCAGAGTAGGTTCGTATCCTTTTCTCCCCCGTAGGTTGCCTCGCGATTTTTAATAACCGTACACATATCTCGTGCACAAAAGTAATACACATAACCTGTGTATAAAAATCATTCTCTCGATACATAACATTCATTTCGATTTCATTGCTCAACATGGTAACCGACCTTAACATATAATGTGCATCAATAATATCCCCAAAACAGAACATCTCGTCTGTATAATAATAATAAACTTCGAAGTACTAAACACCACGCCCACTAGCTCTTCCGTCTAGTGAACATTCTGGGTAGGGGTGTTAAACCCGGTAGCTACCTTTAGGATTCGCGTAAATTAGGGCCATACTCGATTCTAATTCTTAGGTTACCAAGCAATAATAATCAGGGAAAAATATATTCATCAATTGGTGGCAATTATCATGTCCACATAATTCAATAATAATCCACAGAACTTTTGTCTTTATAATAATTCATTCGAGGAATGTTTTGCTTGTGTCTATCTCGTCAAACATTTATAAAAGCATTTCATGTATTCGCAGTTCAAAATATATTTCAAAATCATTTAATAAAGCAGTTATAAAAACAGCGCATGTATTCTCAGTCCCAAAAATGTAAAGAGTGAAAGGGAATCAAATGAACTCACAATTCTGTATTTTGTAGTAAAAATATATATGCTGACATTGAACAAATGTAGGGTTGGCCTGGGATTCACGAACCTATATCATTTATATATATGTATATTAACACGTATCACAATTAATCAACTAAGTTTATTTATATTTTATAATGTATTAAGATTAATATCTTTATCTATATATAGTTACATTAATACTTATAATACGTTATGATATATAATTTAATTAATGTAATATAAATAATAATATATTAAAAACATGTTAGTATGTAATATTAGTATACTTGTAATATATTTTATATAAATATCATTTGTTTGTTAAAATAATAATTATAATAATACTAAAAGAATAAAATAATGATAAAAATAATATTAATAATCTTTGTAATAATAATAATATCAATAATAATAATAATAATAATAATGATAAATATAATAATAAGGTTAAAAATAATAATAATGATAATAATAATAATTTTACTACTAATGATTCTAATAATAATGATAATAATAATACTTATTTTAATAATAATAATAATATCAATAATAATAATAATAATAATAATATTCAAAAAATAATAATAATAATAATAATAGTATTAATAATAATTAATAATAATAATAATAATGATAATCAAAACAATGATAATAATAATAATAATAATAACAATAATAATAATAATAACAATAATACTACCTTAAAAAGATAGCAAATATGTCATAGCCTAAATTTGAACCCGCGCCCTCTCGTTTCATCATTTCGTTCCAAACCACTAGACCACTCGATATTTCTTGAAATAACTTGCAGTTTTTGTAACAGACTGAAACCCAGGCTAGTTGTAAGTGGACTATTTTTGCCCTTAGGGTTTGTGCTTAGTCTTAAGTGATTTTTATTTTAATTATTTTATTAGTGTTTTATTATAATTGTGTTGTGACCAGTTTGTGACAAGGCTCCCAGAACAGGTTTGTTTATTTTATTTGGACTTCGTTTGGGTTACCTAACCTTGTGCGAAAGATATCAGATAACTGGTAAATACCCGTGTGTTGAGAGGTATTGTGATATAACACAATTAAGTGTTATACCAGCTGCCACTTTCTCATTTTCTTCCCATTTTTAGAAAATACACCGTACCTTCATCCCTCCCATCTACCAAACCATAATCCTTAAACATTGATCTTGAGCTCAAATTGGTGTTAGAATCGTGTTTGTTATCATTTACTAAGTCTATCAAGGTAAGTAACATGTGTTTTTGTGTTCAATTCGTTGTTAAATTCATGGTTTTGTGTAAGTTTGGTAAAAAGCTTGAATTTGTGTCAAAACAAGTGATTTAAGTGTTGTTATGGTCAAATTGTTGTGGGTTTTGAGTCTATAACAAGTAGTGAACAAGTTGTGGTCGATTTTGGTGTTTAAAACGAGCTCTAGATCGAGATTTGAGGATTTCATCGTGAAGTCCGTAGCCTTTGTTCAGTTTCTGAGGATGATGAACACAGTCGGCCGACTGTCGGACGACAGTCGACCGACTGAGGGTGACCCGACCGACTGGCGAGTGAACCGACCGACTGAGATTTGCCTTCGACCGATTGATGTATTACCCAATGAATCGACTGACTGGACAGGTCAGTCGACCGATTGTGTCGACAGTCGACCGAGTGTAAGTGTCAGTCGACCGACTGTGTGTACAGGGCAGAATGTTCTACCAAAGTGCCTTTTTCTAGCCGTTATGCTGCCCGTTTATATTTTGGTGTTCAGGATGTAAATTTTGAAAGTGCACAAGTGTTAAGCATGAAAATTTTAGCGGACGCATTTTTTTATGAATTTGCTATAATTCGCTGTCAGTGTGTCTAATCTTGATGGGAACACTATTCTAACTTGGTTTTTGCTGTTCTCAGGAGATAAGGACAAGGAAGAAGCTCAGAAATAAAAACTGAGCAGTTGCTGGTAATTGGTGAGTGGGTCTACTACGGATAGAGTTTAAGTAGCATATCATGCTACTGTGGTTGACTCTTTTACCATGCATAGTGTAGGAATTGCCATGATAGAATAATATCATTTGCCTGATGTTGTATGTGAATTATGTGTACACTGTGTGAATGGCACCAGTCGGGCCTAGGGAGACTGGGGACTCGAAACCGTGCCTAGGAGAGGTTAGAGTCCGTATGAGGTCAACCGTGCCTAGGGGAGGTTGGGTCCATAGGCTACTAATTGTGGAGTATAGTGTGAACGATGCACCCCCTGCATCTGGATAACTATACTGTGAATTGAGTAGCAGGGACTATCGGTAGACTCAGGCCCGATCAGCTGGGAGTCGTGTGCTCGTACAAGCCGCCGATCCTCGTATTGTCTTATTGTGTGCTAGTTGGTAGTTAGCAAGTGTTGTTGTTAGTATATAGCTTGTGTGTGGCTTAAGCTATATCTGTTAGATAGATTCCATTCACTTAGCGGTGCGCTAATCCCCCACATATTCTCCCCTTGCAGGTTTAGATACTGCTAGTCAGGATGGGTATTGATGCAGAAGACATGTTTGACAACCCAACTCTGATGTGGACTTTTGTATAAATAATGCTTTGTGAAAACGTAACACCGTTGTGTAAACTTAAACGTAATGACGTGACTTATATTGTGTTTGTTAATAAAGTCTTCCGCTGTGTATTTTAAAAAAAAAATGGCCGGTGTTACAAGTTGGTATCAGAGCATAGTTTGGCAGCAAGTACGTGCGCGTATTTTGTTCCCAAACCCTGAGGCAAGTCAAACATGTCTGTGGGAGTGGGGGCTAAGTGAATATAGGATATATGTGCGTTAGTTGTGATTGAACTAACTGTTATCCACTAAGCTTTTGTGTGAGCTATTTTGTAGCACAGGTATGGCTGATAGAAACGCAACTGGCCCATCCAACCCCGGAACATTTAGAGCACCAGAAGAGGGTGTTGAATCTGATGATGATCAGAGTAGTTACATCCTTCAATTAGAAAGTAAGCTAAAAGAGGCTGAGGACAAAATTAATGAGCTTGAATTGGCAAGGCATTCTGGAAATGATGATACACCACCTGGATTCCCAACCGCGCAATCCCAAACGATACCTAATGTGCACCAGAACCAGTTTCAGAATCAAATACCTAACCAATATTATATGCCACCGCAAAACACTTTTGCTTACCAAAATCCAATGATGATGAACCCGTACCAAATGTAAATGTTTCAACAACCTTACATGCAACCACCCAAAAAGTGTACTTATAAGATCTTCCGTGATTGCAAACCCTCTGAGTTCTCTGGAAGTACTGATCCGACTGTAACTCTCAATTGGTTGCGAGAAGTTGAAAGGGTATTTGAAGCATGTCAGTGTGAACCCGAGCTGAAGGTAACATATGCTAGTAGACTGTTGAAAGGTAGGGCTATGATTTGGTGGGATTCTTTGATTTCCAGTATACCAAAAGAGCAAGTGAGTATGATCACGTGGGAGCAGTTTCATGGGAAGGTGTGTGAACAGTATTGTAATCCGTTTGATATGAATCGAATCAAGACTGAATTCCTTGAAATGAAGATGACACCTCAAATGACGATCGATGAGGTAGTAGAGAAGTATATGGATAAACTGAGGTTTGTACAACAGTGGGTGCCAGACGAAGCATCTCGTATACAACATTTTGTTAATATCATTTTGCCAGAGTACCGAACTTTTGTTAGAACGGCTACGTCTTTGTCTCAAGCAGTTGTGATGGCTAAGATGGTAGAAAGTGATGTTCAGGCTGCCAGAAACAGAATGTTTGGTAATGTGCTACAACAAGGTGGGCAAGTATCTGGTCAATCAGGATCTAAATCCAAGAAGTCTAGTGGGTTTAAATCGAAGGGTAAAAGTGGTCAGAGTAGTTCTGGATCTGGATCAGGTAAAGGGAATTGGTGTCACCCGTGTCGATCTTCTCACAGTGGTCAGTGTTCTGAGGCTACAAGAAGATGCTTAAAGTGTGGTGTGGTTGGGCATGAGTCTTCAGCATGTCCGTATCCGAATAGTGTGTGTTGGAGTTGTCATAAACCAGGGCATCGTGCAGTTAGTTGTCCATCGAAGAGTGGTAGTTCCGGGGCAGGGTCAGGGGCGCGTTCAGCATCAGCCGGAGGGTCAACTGCCTCGAGTGGGCAAAAGAGGAAGAACCCTCCAACAGCAGAGGCTAGAGCTTTTCAGATGTCGGTTGAGAATGTCGTGGCAACCGACGAAGTGATCACCGGTATGTTTCTAATCAACTCAATACCTGCTCGCGTATTGTTTGATTGTGGTGCCAATAGGTGTTTTATGTCCCTAGATTTCTGTGCTAAGTTGAATTTACCAGCTACTGTGTTACCCAAGCCGGTTAGTGTAGAAGTAGCTGATGGTAAGACCACACCCGTCACAACATATGTGTCTGGGGTTTGTATAGAGATCGAAAGGAAGTGTTTCCCAGTGACTTGTTTAGTGTTACCTATTCCTAGCTTTGATTTAGTATTAGGAATGGATTGGCTAAGCTCGCTTAGGGCTAAAATTAAGTGCGATAGGAAAATGATTACCTTTTGTTTGACCGATGGAACCCGTATTGTGGCCCGGGGGGAGCGGGGCGGGTATAATTTTCCGTTGATAACCATGATGAAAGCGAAAAAGTCGATGGAAAAGGGTTGTGATTCGTTTCTTGCGTATGTGATTGATGCGAAGAAAGAAAATAGAACAGTGGCCGATATTCCAGTAGTATCAGAATTTCCCGAAGTGTTCCCAGATGAGTTACCAGGTCTACCGCCGGTAAGGGAAGTCGAATATAAGATTGAGTTGGTTCCTGGAACAACTCCAGTTACAAAAGCTCCATACCGATTAGCGCCGTCTGAAATTCGTGAAATGATGTCACAGATTCAAGAGTTATTAGATCGTGGGTTTATCCAACCGAGTTCTTCACCGTGGGGTGCTCCGGTATTGTTTGTTAAAAAGAAAGATGGGTCAATGCGTATGTGTATTGATTATCGTGAATTGAACAAAAGAACTGTGAAGAATAAGTATCCGTTACCTAGAATAGATGATTTGTTCGATCAGTTACAGGGTGCTTCATTCTTTTCTAAGATAGACTTACGATCCGGATATCATCAAGTTCGTGTTGCTGAATCAGATATATCGAAAACAGCGTTCAGAACAAGGTATGGTCATTATGAATTTCTTGTCATGCCTTTTGGGTTGACGAATGCGCCAGCAGTCTTCATAGATCTAATGAATAGAGTGTGTCGTCCATTCTTAGATAAGTTTGTGATTGTGTTTATTGATGACATATTGGTGTATTCGAAAACAGAGAGTGAACATGCTGAACATCTGAGGTTGGTTTTGAACTTGTTAAAACGTGAGCAACTATTTGCAAAATTTTCAAAGTGTGAATTTTGGTTACGTGAAGTGCAGTTTTTGGGTCATGTGATTTGTACGAGGGTATAAAAGTTGATCCGACAAAGATAGAAGCGGTAATGAATTGGAATTCTCCGAGGACTCCGACTGAGATTAAGAGTTTTCTGGGATTGGCTGGTTATTATCGCAGATTTATCAAAGATTTCTCCAAAATAGCGGGTCCATTGACTAAGTTGACTCGTAAAGATGTAGCCTTTCGATGGACTGATGAACAGGAAAAGGCTTTTCAGATTTTGAAACAACTACTGTGTCAGGCACCAGTGTTAGCTTTACCAGAAGGTTCAGACGACTTCGTGGTATACTGTGATGCATCATATGCTGGGTTGGGTTGTGTCTTAATGTAGAGAGATAAAGTAATCGCCTACGCCTCGCGACAGTTGAAAGTTCATGAGAAGAATTATCCAGTGCATGATCTTGAAATGGCTGCAGTAGTGTTTGCTTTGAAACTGTGGAGACATTATTTGTATGGAACTCATTGTGTTATTTGTACAGATCATAAGAGTTTGCAATATATCTTCTCACAGAAAGAATTGAATATGCGTCAGAGACGGTGGCAAGAGTTGATCAAAGATTATGATTGTGAAATTAAATATCATCCGGGTAAGGCAAATGTGGTTGCAGATGCGCTAAGTCGTAAAAAGTCAAGTGAAAATGTGAAATTCCTTCATTTGAATATAACTTCAGATTTGATTAACAGCTTAAGAACCGTTCAGGCCTGTGCTTTGGAGGACGAACATATTAAATATGAACAAATGATCAAACGAAAAGTGGACTTAAGTGATGACTCACGTGGACTAAAGACTTTAAACAATCGTGTTTGGGTACCTAAGCTTGGAGATTTGAGGGATTTAATTATGACAGAAGCTCACAAATCCAAATTGACAGTACATCCGGGTAGTAATAAGATGTATCATGATTTGAAAGCAGTGTATTGGTGGCCGACAATGAAAACAGATATCGCTCGATATGTTGAAAAGTGTCATATATGTGCTCAAGTGAAGGCAGAACATCAGAAACCTTATGGTTCGCTACGTCAGTTACAGATTCCAGAGTGGAAATGGGAACATATAACGATGGATTTTGTGACCAAACTACCAAGAACTCAGAAACGACACGATATGATTTGGGTAATAGTGGATCGTCTAACTAAAAGTGCTCATTTTCTTGCTACTCGTGAAACAGCTTCGTTAAGTGAGTTAGCCGAATTGTATGTTAAAGAAATAGTTAGTCGACATGGCGTGCCATTATCGATCGTTTCAGACAGAGATTCCAGATTTGTGTCGAATTTTTGGAACAGTCTTCAACAGAATTTGGGTACACGTGTGAATTTAAGTACAGCTTATCATCCTCAGACAGATGGTCAGAGTGAAAGAACGATACAGACTTTGGAGGATATGTTAAGGGCTTGTGTGTTAGAATACGGTGGTTCGTGGGATACACATTTGCCGTTGGTCGAATTTGCGTATAATAATTCATATCATTCGAGTATAGGGATGCCGCCCTGTGAAATGTTATACGGTCGTCGTTGCAGAACTCCGACTTGTTGGTTAGAAGCCGGGGAGAAACAGTTTGCAGGTCCCGAAATTGTTCAAATGACAGCCGAAAAAGTTGCAATTGCGCGAGAAAAGTTGAAAGCCGCTAGAGATAGGCAGAAAATGTATGCTGATCCGCATAGATGTCCGGTAACCTTTAATGTGGGTGAACGAGTGTATCTGAAAGTTTCACCGTGGAAAGGGGTTATCAGATTCGGTAAATGTGGTAAGTTAGCACCGAGATTTATTGGTCCGTTTCCGATCAGTGAAGTGTTGAATGATCAGACTGTGGTGTTAGATCTTCTGCCAGAGTTAGCCGGTATTCATAATACATTTAACGTATGTTATCTTCGTAAGTGTAAAGTCGACGATGAAACACAACTTCTTCCTTTAGAAGATTTAAGGGTCGATTTGAATAAGAAATTGGTGGAAGAGCCGGTCCGTGTGATTGACCAAAAGGTGACTAAGCTGAGAAAGAAAGAGATTCCGATGGTGTTGATTGAGTGGAAACACAGTTTGGGTTCTAATCTTACGTGGGAAACAGAAGAGTTGATGAGAAACCGCTACCCTCATTTGTTTGACCAAGACCAGATTCCGAGGACGGAATCTCCTTAAGGGGGGTGGATTTGTAACAGACTGAAACCCGGGCTAGTTGTAAGTGGACTATTTTTGCCCTTAGGGTTTGTGCTTAGTCTTAAGTGATTTTTATTTTAATTATTTTATTAGTGTTTTATTATAATTGTGTTGTGACCAGTTTGTGACAAGGGTCCCAGAACAGGTTTGTTTATTTTATTTGGACTTCGTTTGGGTTACCTAACCTTTTGCGAAAGATATCAGATAACTGGTAAATACCCGTGTGTTGAGAGGTATTGTGATATAACACAATTAAGTGTTATACCAGCTGCCACTTTCTCATTTTCTTCCCATTTTTAGAAAATACACCGTACCTTCATCCCTCCCATCTACCAAACCCTAATCCTTAAACATTGATCTTGAGCTCAAATTGGTGTTAGAATCGTGTTTGTTATCATTTACTAAGTCTATCAAGGTAAGTAACATGTGTTTTTGTGTTCAATTCGTTGTTAAATTCATGGTTTTGTGTAAGTTTGGTAAAAAGCTTGAATTTGTGTCAAAACAAGTGATTTAAGTGTTGTTATGGTCAAATTGTTGTGGGTTTTGAGTCTATAACAAGTAGTGAACAAGTTGTGGTCGATTTTGGTGTTTAAAACGAGCTCTAGATCGAGATTTGAGGATTTCATCGTGAAGTCCGTAGCCTTTGTTCAGTTTCTGAGGAAGATGAACACAGTCGGCCGACTGTCGGACGACAGTCGACCGACTGAGGGTGACCCGACCGACTGGCGAGTGAACCGACCGACTGAGATTTGCCTTCGGCCGATTGATGTATTACCCAATGAATCGACCGACTGGACAGGTCAGTCGACCGATTGTGTCGACAGTCGACCGACTGTAAGTGTCAGTCGACCGACTGTGTGTACAGGGCAGAATGTTCTACCAAAGTGCCTTTTTCTAGCCGTTATGCTGCCCGTTTATATTTTGGTGTTCAGGATGTAAATTTTGAAAGTGCACAAGTGTTAAGCATGAAAATTTTAGCGGACGCATTTTTTTATGAATTTGCTATAATTCGCTGTCAGTGTGTCTAATCTTGATGGGAACACTATTCTAACTTGGTTTTTGCTGTTCTCAGGAGATAAGGACAAGGAAGAAGCTCAGAAATAAAAACTGAGCAGTTGCTGGTAATTGGTGAGTGGGTCTACTACGGATAGAGTTTAAGTAGCATATCATGCTACTGTGGTTGACTATTTTACCATGCATAGTGTAGGAATTGCCATGATAGAATAATATCATTTGCCTGATGTTGTATGTGAATTATGTGTACACTGTGTGAATGGCACCAGTCGGGCCTAGGGAGACTGGGGACTCGAAACCGTGCCTAGGAGAGGTTAGAGTCCGTATGAGGTCAACCGTGCCTAGGGGAGGTTGGGTCCATAGGCTACTAATTGTGGAGTATAGTGTGAACGATGCACCCCCTGCATCTGGATAACTATACTGTGAATTGAGTAGCAGGGACTATCGGTAGACTCAGGCTCGATCAGCTGGGAGTCGTGTGCTCGTACAAGCCGCCGATTCTCGTATTGTCTTATTGTGTGCTAGTTGGTAGTTAGCAAGTGTTGTTGTTAGTATATAGCTTGTGTGTGGCTTAAGCTATATCTGTTAGATAGATTCCATTCACTTAGCGGTGCGCTAATCCCCCACATATTCTCCCCTTGCAGGTTTAGATACTGCTAGTCAGGATGGGTATTGATGCAGAAGACATGTTTGACAACCCAACTCTGATGTGGACTTTTGTATAAATAATGCTTTGTGAAAACATTGTGTAAACTTAAACGTA
Source organism: Rutidosis leptorrhynchoides (assembly GCF_046630445.1). Lineage (NCBI taxonomy): Eukaryota > Viridiplantae > Streptophyta > Magnoliopsida > Asterales > Asteraceae > Rutidosis > Rutidosis leptorrhynchoides. The sequence goes on along the minus strand of NC_092339.1, from coordinate 159,696,411 downwards.
ATGACGTGACTTATATTGTGTTTGTTAATAAAGTCTTCCGCTGTGTATTTTAAAAAAAAATGGCCGGTGTTACAGTTTTCATCATATATCATATACGAATCTATTTATTTTCAACTTAAAACCCAATCATCATTCTTCTAGTTTCATCACCATCATCATCGCTAGTTATTATCATCATCAACATCAACAATGTTACTATGATCATAAACATACATATATCACATATATCATCGTCATGTATCATCATCATTCTTTCATCGTATATCATCACAGTAACATAATCATTTCATCTTGAATCCTATATCATCATCATTCTTACTCGTGATCATATCCATCATTCCTTGACGTTGCTATACAGGAACAAAGAAGGAACAGCAGCAGCCCAATAGGAAGCAAGTAATTGGGTAACGGCCCAAATAGAAAATGGCAGCCCAACAATTAGTTTACTCGGCCCACAAGATTATCTTTAAAACAATTCAGCCCGCTGCCATCAGTCCAGCATGTTTTCGGTGTATTTTCTTGTCGAGCAACAACAACAATGATAAAGCAACCCGATTTACTTTATAACAAGAATATGTTGGCCATAGTTGTCCACGTCGAACAAGAAAAGAAAAATGGACTCCGTAATTGTATTGTTTATTGAGAGTGGGGTTGTTTGATTAGAGAATGTCGGCCATGATACTTGAATTCGTCTCACATGCACAAACTAGGTCCGACTTTTATGATGCTTAATTTAATTTAATAAAATGTCCCTACCATTAAACTTGGTCGGTCATGAGATTTAATTGTGTAATTCATGTAGGTTCCACCCCACTAGTCCACTAGCCTTATTAAAAAGGGTTTGATTTATATAAACTATAACCATCACCTTTTGCAGCGGTCCTTTGTAACAGAAAGTATTGTTCAGGCAGATTTACGAGAGGCTTGATGATGGTCGAGTATGGTGAGGTCGGTTTAATAGTTGTGGGTTTGGTGGTGGAGTAGTTCATGGTGATATTACATTGGTGATGGAGGTGGCGGTTGAGGTTGGGTTCGATAGGAATTAAATAAGAGGGATGGTGGTTCGATGTGGGTTCACAAAGAATAAGGTTGGTGATGGTTGCTTGGTGACCAAGGGCTGCAGCAGCGAAACCATTCAAGTATAGCAACAGAAGTTAGCAAGAGCGTGGTGGTTAGATGGGTGATTGTTTTCATTGGGTGGTTGTCGTTAACGGGAGCAAGTGAGGGATAATTAGAGAGAGAGGGAGAACGGATGGGTGAGGTTGTGGTTGTAGCCGGTGGTGTAAGATGGTGAAGTGATGGATGGTTCGATGGGTTTTAGTGGTGATGAAGTTTGTAGGTTAGTTCTCGTGTGGTCGTTTGACAACATGAAACACGAGCAAAAACAATGAAGTTGTTCGAGCAGTAGAAGGTCCGAAGCTAACGGTTGTTTACGGGTTTTCTTGTTTTAATAATAGAAACGAACAAACGAGTAACAATGGTAGCAAACGGGTTTTGATCCAGAAACAAGTTTTAATTGTATTGGGTTGTTGAAACATAACGGAAAAGAGATAGAAGAATTGTAGTTGAGATAGAATAGAGCATGAAGATGGGTTGCAACTTGTTTTAGTCAAGGTTCAATCAATAAAAATGAATTCCAGTAGTTATAAGTGTTTGATGATGATTTGCGGTTGTGTGCTTGTGTTTTGCATAAGTTTAGCAAGAAGCATAAATAATTAGTAAGTTGGGAAGGTGATTACAATAGGAGGATCGAGCAGTTGATGGTGAATGTTAATCATGCTAATGCATGTATGTATATATTATAGAAAGAGATAGAAGAAATCAACTGAATAATCTTTACAGCTCACCCATTGATTGTCGACATTATATCACGGATTCAGGAAAAATTATAAAAAGTAAATATCATGATATTGATGTGTAACAGAACAGATATTTGTTGTTATATTTTATATTTAATAAATGTTAATAATATATTAAATATAATAATACTATTAGTATTATTAATAATAATAAAAATACTAATAACAATAGAAATAAAAAAATTTAATAATAATAATATCAAAATAATACTAATAATAATAAGAGTAATAAAAACAATGATAATAATAACTTTATTAATGATAATAGTAATAAATTATATTATTGTCTAATAATAATAATAATAATACTAAATATGATAATTATATTAATATGTTAACAATAATAATGAAAGTAATAAATATAACATTTATATTTTACTTGTAATTAAATTTATTATATTAATATTACATATTATTAATTATGTAATATTTGATTCTTATATAATAACATATATTGAATACTTAATATTCATATATATTACAATATACATATAATATTTACTATATATAGAAATTATGTACATGTATATATGTAGATTCATTTTTAATTCAAATGATTAAATTGTATTTTTATCATTATATACATTTATATTTGAACCTATATGTCTATATATATTTATTTACAAACAATTATTCGTGAATCGTCGGGAGCAGGCGAATGTCAAATGAATATATGGAACAGTTCAAAATTTTCGAGACTCAACATTACAGATTTTGCTTATCTTGTCGAAATCATATAAGATTTAAGTTTAAATTTAATCGGAAATTTCCGGGTCGTCACAATTATGTACTAGAAAAGATGACTGTTAGTTATATATCAAACATTTCTTTATTATTTACGTTTTGTTAGTGTGTGGTTAATTACATAATTAATTAAAACGTTTACGTGTTATGATGGTCACTTTGTCATTCTTATCCAATTGTTTCTTCATGAATAAACTCCATCTTATAGTGCGATAACAATAGAATTATACAATCTATGAAGCATCAAATGCAATCCTCGTCACACAAGGATCGAGATGAGTTTAACAACCAACAAGATCGATTTTCTCGGTCATGACCCTTTCATGATCGAAAAGTTTAGGTCGCGGCCAGATCATTAATTTACCCTATATATACGACTTTTAGCCAAACATGTATCTTTCCCTGATGAGAAGTACAATTAGCAAGCAGTGGCGGAACTTGAAATTTTGTATTAGGAGGCGAAAATGAACATTCAAAATTTCATTAATGTAATACATTAATGAATAAGCATCATATTAGTGTTGATAAAGAATCGAGCTTTTAACGAACTACTCTTTAAAATGAGTTCAAGCTTGATATTTTTCGAATATGAGTCGAGCTCAACAAAAGTTAATTGGTCGATTAATTTCACAACTCGGGCTATAATAAATGTAAATTTTGAAAAAGTCGAGCTCGTATACTTACCCCTCAATCATAGTCGTATAAAAACGAAGATGAAAATCATTACAAGTCAAATCAACGAACCATAAGCATTTTAAAATCATCGACAACAAACTTAGACTTAAACTTTTATTCATTAAAAGTCAAGATATGTTACTATAATATGACAAAATAAAGAAACTGACTCAAGACATTAACCCTAGCAAAATTTTCATCAAGACATTAACCATAGTTAGGGTCTGTTTACTTTTTTCTCATTAAGTTCTGTATGTATATGTCTGGCATAATGGATATTGATTAGCTATATACAGTCAATAGAGAACTTAAATAGCTGTTTACTTTTTGTGCTGAATGAATGGTCTAAATAATAACAAATGACAATTTTAACCTTCTGATGAAGAATAACTAAATTAACCAAAATACAACTAGTTCAAGTCAACAACTAGTGACTTCATTAAACTAACATACTACCAAAAAATTCACATTACATTTTTAAGTTCCTTAAACTAAATTTTGAGCAATTTCATCACGCATATTAGCCATATATTGAGAATTTTGAGCATCATCATACATTCCAACAGGTGCTTCTTCTCCATCTCCTTCGGGTTGTTCATCATTGTCAAAAAGAGTGTCTTCGTCGCACTCCATAAAATACTTGTCATATATATTCCATTTTCTTATAAAATTGTGTATCGCGAAACAAGCAATCACCACATTTCTTTGTACCGGAAATGAAAAAGGAGCCATTTGTCTTAGGATTGGAAATCTTCCTTTCAAGACACCATAAGAACGTTCAATGACATTTCTAAGTTGTGCATGCCCGTGATTAAACTTTTCTTTATCGGTCAAAGCACGCCTACGGCGAAAATCTACCAACCAATATCTTGTGTTACGATATGGAGCCAAAAATCCTCGAGTATTTGCGTATGCGGCATCACATAGATAGTACTTATCTGTAAAAATATGAAAGTTTCATAACATTTATAAATATGAAAGTGTAAACTAAGAATTAGAATTCTATATAATAATGGAATATAGTACATACTTGGTGGAGGAATAGGAAAACCGGATGTTGGATTGTATAATACTTCATTTAGTATCCTAGAATCATGTGCTATACCTTCCCATCCGGCCCAAACAAATGTAAACATCATATTGAAATCACATATTGCTAAAACATTTTGGTAGCAACGACCGCCACCCCGACCTCTATAAGCAGATTGTTGTTTATAGGCACAATTGCGTGTACAAGTGTTCCATCTAGTGCACCTATTGCTCCCTTCATTGTATATATTTTTTTTCATGGGCAACATAATATTAATTAGAACGATATATAATTAAGTAATTTGACGTGCTTAGATGAGACAAAACCAAGATAATACACACATTGATGAGAAGCAACAAGTGAACATATATAAAAGTTAATATAAAATATATAAATTCATTTTAGTTTATAACAAGTGAACATACCGAAAACATTTCTCTCAAATATCTTTGTCTATCCGAAACATTTGGGTCATCGAGGTATGTCGGCCCTATGATTTCTCGCGCAAATTGCATCATTCCTTGTAGAACTTCATGAAAACATATGTGAATGGTTCGTAACGAGTGTTGAAATCGATATTTTGCTGCTCTATACCGATCATTTTGGGCAAGAACCGTTAAAAACATCGCGATCTTCTCCTCGACACTTATATGTTTACTATCTTGCAACCAATTTTTTTGTTTAAAATGATTGCATAATAGAACATATGCATCACGTGAGACACACATTAGCTCATGACATTGCGTATTTGATCCAACTAATAACTCTTGTGTATAATCATGTCCACTTAACGCGGAAGTGAGATCTCTTTTCCTTTTTGATCTTCTTGATATGATTTTACATCTCACATAACAATAAACAATGAGGAAGATTAAAAGTTCATCTTCAACATCCATACTTCACCTACAAATATATATATTCTTACTGTCAAGGTTATAATATACATCCATTTTTCATATATGTTTTCTTAAAAACAATCAATTTATTAAAATAGAAACACTATATATAAACCATCAGGAAACGAAACAATACATATAAAAAACCCAAATTAAAAGCATAAAATATACATAACACACAATTTATGTTCTAGAAAAAACCCCAAATCAAAAGCATAAATGAAGAAATAGAAACTTACCTGAAGATAAGATGGGAGATTGACAGAATCAATCGAGAAAACAAGGTCGGAATAGTCCACGATCGATTAACAGGTTTTTTAATTTTTGATTTTAAGAAAAGAAGGATAAGGGTAGCCCTGGAAACAAATTGACCATATGGGGACAACACCCCTTTTCTACATTAATCAATAATCATTTGGTAAAGATAAGTTAAAAAAATAAGCTAAAAGTAAACAAGGGGAGCTGGTGACCGAGTAATCCTTTCAGCCCATTAAGCCCAATTAAGTTAAAAGTAAACAGGCCCTTAGCCTTTAATATCATCAAGACATTAACCCTAGCAAAATTTTCAGTAGAATACGTCTCTTTTTCACACATAAAACTTTATCTTAACACATCATTAATTGGGAATTTATATAGAATTGTTGATAAAACTTAGGATGGCCATGGCATAAACTTAGAATTGTCGATAAAACTTGAGAATTTATATAGACGGTTTGTTTTGGGGTGGCCCAATAAGCTATAAATATATTTTGCCCATATTTTGTAAGTAAAAAAACATTAATGGCCCCGAAACTTAGGCCGGCCATGGCCCTCCTAAGTCAACACAAGGATCCGCCTCTGTTAGCAAGGATATGTTGTTGGCAAATTTCTTCGGATAAATATCTTTTTCTTGTAGTGCAAAATTACATGTGGAGAAAACATCTTTTTCTTGTAGTGCAACATTACATAGTCGACAGACATGTATCCAAGAGCATTAACACCTAAAATAAACAGTAATATATTACATTTAACTTATTTGGGACATTCATCGTATATCCAACATGTATCTTTCCCTCATGAGCGTGGCAGCCATATATAGGAAGCACGTACACTTGAACATATAGCTAAGTGCCGTGAATCAATAATTGATGTTTTTATGTTGAGTAAAGAAAATGACATATTAATGTCGACATTTTCACGTATAATATGTGGATGTACGAATAACAACAATATATATGTACATTCACTCTCAACTTCTCAGTAGCTGAACAATATAGAAAAAAGGGTCGACCTGGTGGGTACCGGGCCTTACTAACTAGCCAAATAAGATAACATTATTAATGATAACATTATTAATAAGATAACATTATTAATGTATGTAACTTATATACCCATATGCTCACATGCCAAAATCCCATATTAAATTGATATGTGCTTCTTCACAAGAACTTTAATGGCATATCGTGATGATCTTGATTGGTGAGTTCAGTAATGATACGCATACCCGATTAGCTCGTGTTGCGTATCACACTTGCACCATGTGTGCACAGCCCTCGCGCTACGGCACTTCAGGCGCAAGTAAATGTGCGTTAGTTACGTCTAGCGCGCTGAAAGAGGATGACGTGTCCTGTACTTACCACGATCTCTGCAAATTACAGATAGCCAGCATAAAAAGTAATAGTACTGTTCCCTGGTCCCCTCTCCTAACCGTTCAGGCAGTACAGAAAAGAAAGCAACAGGGAACACGTGGCACCAATAGACAAACGGCACTGTAGCTATAAATAACGGACTCGAATCACAATGCAAGGACATTCCATTTCTGGGATTTACACACATAATATTTTAGGTATTAAGGTACGAACTAGCCGCACTATCTATATAGCGCGATTATACCCGCGCTACGGGACTTATAGCATTCCACTAGACATTCTTGATATACAGGCAGCGTTAAACTCAGTTGACCCTTAAATCCCCCTTCTTTGATGTCAAGCATGGACCGAACCCAACCTAAATATTCTATGCTTCATCATTTGGCGCCATCCGTGGGACACAAAAGTTAAAAGGTTTTGATTTGATCTTTTCTTTGTATGTCCACTACTCACTTATTTTTTCTATACAGGCACCTGTTGCGACAGAATAAGTGGATTCAATGGCCAACTGTCGACAACAGCTAGGAACTAAGCGCAAAGCTGGCACTGGCAGAAGCTTGGAAGCGACAGAGATAACTTTCCCTACTGTTCGAGAGTTCAACACTTCATGCGCGCCCATTGTGGTACAGGGATACTTACCCGAGTTAGGACATGGTGTGAAGCGCCTTCACATGGACAATGGCGGTAGTGTTGACATCATGTACGCGCATTGCTTCCGACAGTTGCCCACACCGATTAGACAGTCTATCAAGCCTCCAACCACAGCTTTATCCGGGTATTCAGGAGATTCAGCGTGACCTATCGGAATTTTAGACTTGAGGTTGGAGCTGAGAGACGGCAAGAATAAGTTGAAAAAGCGCACCAAAAGCGTAGAATTCTGCGTAGTACGCTCGTACTCTAGATATAATGCTATATTGGGAAGGACCTCCATCCAAAAGTTTGGCGCTATACCGTCAACAATCCATGGAATGGTCCGATTTTCAACAGAGCGAGGAGTTTCCACCCTCGAATCAACACCGTTAGATGCCTTGTCCGTATCTATTACCGATAAAAGGGACATTACCCCCGAAGAGAAAGGCGTGAATGAATGGTGTGTCGTGGTTAACCCCGAGTATCCAGAACAAAAGGTGAAGATAGGGGGAAATCTCACACAGAAAACTAAAGAAAAACTGAGAAATATACTCATTTCCAATTCAGACGTGTTCTGTTGGTGCGACGCCGATATGATCGGGGTGCCACGAGAAATAGAGCAGCATCATCTCCGCGCTAGTACCAATTTGACTCCCATCAAACAATAGAATCGGCCGATGGTGCCTGACAGATTTGAGTGGTTGAGTAGAGAAGTCGACAAGCTGGTCAAAGCTAACATACTACGCAAAGTGAACTACCAGACGTGGGTGGCTAACCCCGTCTTAGTGGCCAAATCTGACGGAACGTGGCGACTTTGTATCAATTTTAAAGATATTAACAAAGCCTGCCCCAAAGACAATTATCAGCTACCAGAGATAGACTGGAAGGTCGAATCGCTCGCCAGTTTCCGGTTTAAGTGCTTCTTGGATGCCTACAAAGGATATCCCAAATACAAATGGCTGAGGAAAATGAAGAGAAGACCGCGTTTCACACAGACCAAGGGATATACTGCTACACCAAGATGCCCTTCGGATTGAAAAACACGGGTGCTAACTATCAGCGCACTATAGATGCAGCATTCGCTAAGCAAATTGGGCGCAACCTTGAGGCATACGTTGACGACCTCGTCATCAAAAGCACCACTAAAGAGCAGTTGCTAGCTGACATCCTTGAAACATTTGACGCGCTCAGGAGCATCAATATGAAGCTTAAACCCGCTAAGTGTAGCTTCGGGGAAGAAGAAGGAAACTTTTTAGGGCACATTGTAACTCTGCGAGGAATCAAAGCGAATCCAAAGAAAAAAGAAGCGATTGAAAAGATGCCTTCTCTTAAAACAAAAAAGCAGGTTCAAAGCCTCAATGGAAAGTTAGCCGCATTAACGCGATTCCTATCCAAGGCCGCAGAAAGATCGCTCCCGTTCTTTCATACATTGAAAGACCGCTTCAAGAAGTCAGATTTTAAATGGACTGATGAAGCAGAAAAGGCATTCCAAGAAATTAAGCGCTCCTAAAAAATCTCCCTACGCTAACAGCCCCTATCTCGGGCGAAACTTTGATACTTTACCTTGCCATATCTAAAGAAGCTATTAGTTTCGTCCTTGTTGCCGAACGAGGAGATGCGCAAATGCCCATATACTTTGTTAGCAAAGCACTGTCGGGGAGTGAGTTAAACTACCTCCCTATAGAAAAGCTGGTGTTCGCGCTGGTCATCACTTCCTGTCGACTGCGCAGGTATTTTCAAGCACACCCGATTATGGTGCTCACTGATCAACCTATTCGGAAACTACTCTGTTAGCCAGAAGTATCGGGGGGTGGGGGGTGACTAAATGGGCAATTGAGCTGGGCGAGCATGAAATTGCGTATTGCGCTAGAAATGCTACTATGGGTCAGTTGATGGCAGATTTTCTGGTCGAGACAGCCGCCGATATGCAAACAATCTACGATCCTAAACAACTCCCCGCGCCCTCTCCCGAATTATGGGAATTACACACCGATGGCATAACAAGCTCTGAATGCACCGGAGCAGGTTTAATCCTCACTGGCCCACATCAATAAGAGCACACGTATGCGCTGCGATTCAATTTCAAAGTAACAAACAACGAAGCAGAATATGAAGCGCTACTCGCAGGAAGCGCTACTCGCAGGAATGCGGATAGCCCAGGAAATAGGAGTAAAGAAACTACAAGCTTATGTAGATTCACAATTGGTAGCTAATCAAATAAATGGCACGTTCGATGCTAATGACAAATCTATGCAGTCATACTTATCTCTGGTCCACTCTTTGGCGGATACGCTCACCGATTTCAGGATCAGCCAAATACCGAGAAGTCAAAACAAACAGGCAGACATACTCAGCAAGCTGGCAGCTCTTACGTTTAACCATTTAGAAAAAATATACTGGTAGAACAAATTTTCAAAAAATCTGTCGAGCCAGATGTGACAATTGCGTCAGTCGAAGGGGAAGAAAAGACTTGGATGACGTATATTATCGAATTCCTGGGGACCGGATCCCTGCCAAAAAATGAGAAAGAAGCAACAAAGATCAGAGTGAAGGCACCCAATTACGAGCTACTAGGAGATATCATGTACCGGAAATCCTATCTCGGCGCAACCCTGCGATGCGTGGGGCCAAAGGAAGCCGCGACAATCATTGATGAAATTCATAAAAGATCATGCGGGTTACACTCAGGCTTCAGGACAGTCACCGAAAAGATCAAGCGGCTAGGGTATTACTGGCCAAGGATGTATGCCGACACAACAGAAATAATAAGGGTTTGTTAAGAGTGCCAACTACACGCGCCGATTAGCAGGGCGCCCCAGCATCCTATGATACCGATCACATCACCATGGCCATTTTACAAATGGGCCATCAATATAGTGGAACCCTTCCCAAAAGGCGCATGGAATGCGGAATATTTGGTGGTCGCTATTGACTTCTTCACCAAATGGGTAGAAGCGAAGCCCCTGCGCACCATAACTAGTAAGCGGGTCAGGGACTTTTTCTGAGAAAGCATCGTATGCAGGTTCGGAATACCTAATGAAATCGTCAGCAACAATGGTACGCAATTCGAAGGTAACCCTTCCCCAGCTGGTGTCAGGACTTAAACATTAAGCAAAGTTTCACCTCCGTCGCGCACCCACAGGCCAACGGTCAATGCAAGGTTACGAACCGAGATATCATACACGCTATCAAAGCAAGGCTAGGAATGAATCGCAAAGGATGGGTGAACGAATTGCCAAAAGTTTCGTGGGCGCATAGAACTACATACAAGAACAGCACGGGAGAAATGCCGTTTAGTTTGGTATATGGCTATGAGGCGGTGATCCCAGCAAAGATAATTATCCTAACTGAAAGAATGTTGTCATACAATGAAGAAGGAAATGATGAAAAGCTGCGCACCAATTTGGACTACACGGAAGAGCACAGAGAAATGGCGGCGATTCGTGAAGCAACCAACAAACAGCGCATCACAAAATACTACGATAAGCGTGTGCGGAAAAGAGTATACAAGTAGTAGGAGATCTTGTGTGGCGCGACAATCAAGCGAGCAGGGCCCAAAATAATGGAAAGTTGGGGCCAAAATGGGAGGGAACTTACAAGATCATTGGGATCAGTAACACCGAAACTTAAAAACTGGCAGAGCTCAAGGGTAATCCAATTAAGCGGACATAGCATGCTACCGCGCTTAAGAAATGTTACATGTAATATAGAAATTAGGAGAATTGATCACTCACCTACTTTGTCTAGATTTACATGTAATTACTAAAACAACGCGCCTTTGTAGGTCGACCGTGTACTGCGTTATTATAAAATCGTATTTTCGATTATATTAAAGCAACAAGTCATTGTCAATTATTTCTCGTACCTTTGAAAGTAGAATAGCTATTTGAATTAAACTGCACGCGCACAGTAATATACCAGCGCGTTCCTGCCTCTTCAAGGGATGACTTTCCCTAGCTCCAGTGCGGCAGAAGTCTGTTTGGCGACATACTAGACTATTTACCAGAGAGCGACGGTCATTGGGTTGACCTAGTTCCACTCGAGCAGACCAAGGGATCTGCAAGTCATGGCTATAAACAAAAAGTTTTAGTCGCGCTTGACCACAGTCCCAAACTTACGTTTGGAAGACTCTTAGACGCGATTACGAGCACACGATCTGAGTGTACGTTGAGTGCACATCAATGCATATAAAGATTAGCGATAGGACGCCAAGGGTAAAAATAACAACGTTATAGATAACAAAGCAATAATATGAGCAATCAATGTGTCACAAACTTACATCACAATAGTATATTTTTTATTTTAAAAAAAATACACATGTTACAAAATATTACACACGCCATAACACATTATTACATTAAAAAATAGGCCTACAATTTTGAGTTCACTAAATCTCACGCCGTCACATGCGGATCACGCGACAACTCTTTCAGGAGAGGAATAGGAATGTGGTGCAGGGCCATAAAAGCTTTCCTAGCCTTCTCGCGCGCCTCGGGTATGAGGCAATCTTGAATAGCTTTAGGGAGAATGGCAGGCGTCTGAATATTCTCCTTTATAATATCCCAGAAGTAGAGACGTTCAACATCCTGGATGGCTTTCAACGCATATTCATAATGATCACTCACGACATCGTTGTTCAAAGCATTGTCCATTATGCGAAGGAGACCTGCCTTTAGCACCCTAAACTCAAGAGTAGCAGACTGCGCTCGCTGCTTTAGATTTGCATACTGAGCCTTCAGCGTGCGAATAGTTTCCTCTTGATCATCATTCTGGCGATTCTCGCGATCTAGCTGTATCTGTATTTCTCCGTTGGCCTGTTGCGTCTTCTCAAGCTTTCCACAAAGGCGCATCACCGTGTTCCTCATTATGGACATCTCGTCGCCAGAAAAACCATCACAGGGACCAGGACTTTAGACATTCTTACCCTTCGGGTAACCCGTAGGGCTGGTGAGCCCTCCTTCACTAGAAGAATTTCTATTCACTTGAATAGGGGACGGATGAAGTCCATCGGCGCTCTTTTTCGCGCTAGGTCCACCACCATCTGATCGGAAAAAATGATCAATAACGTAAAGGGATGAACGATCACATAAAAAAAAGACACAAAACATAACAGAAGTAGAAGCTGCCGCAACCGGGCGCTTAGCCAAAAAAACTTTCCCCACAGGCATACGATCCACCGCCACAGATGCGGATGTTGAGAACTCAAGATACTCAGCAAATGATATCGCTGCAAAAGTAAACGAAGTCATTAAGGAGAAGAATTAGATAAGGTAAGTTGAAAGCCTTGCATACCTTGAAGATGGCAGCTAAAGTGAGGATAGTAATTGGGGTCTGGCCAATGCTTGGATATACCACCCACGTATAAAATGTAATTATTGAATGCACGCAACTGTATGGCACGACCCACACACTTATACAGCATTGACTGCTCGCTAGAACGTAGAGATAGCGCTGAATTTAAACTCCCGTCAAAACCATATTGCCAGGAACCCGCATTTGAATAATCCAGAGGGATGAACGTGTCATCCACGAAGAAGTAGCATTCTTTCCAGTTTGGGGGAGTTTCCTCCACTGGTCCAGCGGTAAAACGAACGTTATCACGAAAAGCGAACCAACTAGTATCGAGTCGTTCAAAAGAAATATGTTCTTAAACAAATTCACCATCGGAATAAAGTCATGCGCTCTACACCACATTTGGAAAACGATAAAATGACAGGCACTATCAGGGTCTAGCTGACCCATACCTATGTTAAAATGTGAAAGAATGCACATAAAGAAATTTGTTGGCGGAATGCGCAGATCCCCTCGCTCAAAAACTACGCTATATACAGCCACTTACCCAACAGGAGATCAGTTGGCTCGATATACACGGCCAGGAACAAGGGGTGATAACGACCCCATTGGAGGATAGCGCTTCGATAGATGCGCTACGTATTGAGGTGTGATGGATGAAGGAATGAAACCAACACTGGAAAGATCTGCGCAAGAAGACATGTCGAAAGTTGAAAGTAAAGGAAAAGTGAAAAATGAAAGGGGAAGGTCTATTTATAGAAGAAAAAAGGACGGCTGTAAATTATCCTTACCGTACACGTGTCAGAGTATGTCAAAATTTAATGCAATGAAATAGGTGATGTGACGGCTGTCACGTTACATCTGCTATAGGGTTGACAGTAGCTGAGTTCGACACCATACGCAATACTTGTACATAATATCGAACTGGGGGGACTTAATGATACGCACACCCGATTAGCTCGTGTTGCGCATCACACTTGCACCATGTGTGCACAGCCCTCGCGCTACAGCACTCAGGCTCAAGTAAATGTGCGCTAGTTACGTCTAGCGTGCTGAAAGAGGATGACGTGTCATGTACTTACCACGATCTCTGCAAATTACAGACAACCAGTATAAAAAGTAATAGTACTGTTCCCTGGTCCCTTCTCCTAGACGTTCAGGCAGTACAGACAAGAAAGCAACATGGAACACGTGGCACCAATAGAAAAATGTCACTGTAGCTATAAATCACTGACTCGAATCACAATGCAAGGGCATTCCATTTCTGGGATTTACACACATACTATTTTAGGTATTAAGGTACGAACTAGCCGCGCTATCTATATAGTGCGATTATACCCGTGCTACCGGACTTATAGCATTTCACTAGACATTCTTGATAGCAGTCGTTAACGGGACTTCCCGTTGATGGTGGGTCTATGTTTAACCACCCCCGCTGAGATCCTCATCTCGCAAGGGGTTATTCACGGTACTCTGGACCGGAGACTTAAACTCAGTTGACCCTTAAATCCCCTTTCTTTGATGTCATGCATGGACCGAACCCGACCTGAATATTCTATGCTTGATTATTTACACCTCAAAATAAGTTAAATGAAATTGTGATGGTATGTTGCTTGTATCTATCTATCTATCTAATAAAAAAATGGAGAATATTGGGAGTTATGTTTAAGCATTGATTAAAAAATTGTTATTTTTTTTATATTATAACGTATTTTTTATATTTAAATTCAATTGGTTAATTTATTTATGAAGATATGTAGATTCATATTGTAAATATTAATTTTGCAATTAATGCTTAACCATATACGGGCTATATTTACCATTTTTCTAAAATAAATGCTTAAAAGAGAGTATGATTAATTAATTTTTATATTAATAAATATAATTGTTTAGGATAAAAAAACGTGTAAACATAAAGAGTTTCTTAAGATATGGATCTATTTGGGTGGTCCTTGCAGGTAAGTCTGCACGTCTGTTTTAAGAAATCGTTTAAATTAACATATATAGTTTTAAGGAATATTTTAGTACATATAGTAAAATAGTCAATAGTAATATAGGAATGTTAGTAAACAGTCTCTAAAGAAGTGAATATAAATATATGTAAGACCCAAATATTTATTGTACATAAGAGTATAAATGGCGTACATAAAGTGTATGAAGCTTGACGTAAATTAAAAAACTCAAATACTTTTCAGACCATTGTGTGCGCCACGCACCACTAGGTGGGTGTGCCGCGCACCTTGCCAGTGACAGTTTTCTATCTTTTTCCAATTAGAATTAAATGAGGGACATTTTGGTCTTTTCACTTGGGGACGGATCTGAAGCCATATCAGCTGGTTTGGACCCAACTTTGGATCATTTTCACATCCATAAACACTCTCAACTATCTTAGAGAGAGAGAGAGAGAGAGAGAGAGTTCTAGAGAGAGAATTTGGGGTTTTGGAGAAAAAGGAGCTTGATTTGATCAATAGCTCGGGTTTTAAAGTTGTTCACCTCGTTCCTAGCTACGTTTTGGTTGTTGTGGTAAGTTCTAACTCCGAATTTCAATGTTTGATTTGATATTCAAAGTTAGGGTTTAAACTTGAATTGTAGAGAAACCAATTTAAACTCTTGAAGTGAGTTCATTGATGCTAGTAATCGGGTTTATTGTTGTTGTTGGTGGATTTTGGGTTGGAAACCGACTTGGCCATGATTTAGGACTTGTAATTGGGTTAATCACTAGGTTTGGTGATTATGGAAGTGTTGGAAACCATTTTAGTGTATTTAAAAGACTAATTTTTGAATTGAGTCAAAATTAGGGTTTATGGGTGATTTTGAGAATGATAAGTGTTTAACACTTGTGTATGGGTTTAATTGGCATATTAGGACCATTTTCACTTGTGATAGTGATTATTGGCTAGTTTGGGCGCGTTTTGTGCTTGGAAGTGCAATTGGTTTAAATTGCACTAAGTGTCGTTTTGAGTTGGTTTGTAAATCCACTCTAAGTGTGTTACTTGTATTGTGATATTGGAATAGGTACATTCCATCGGCGAGTTGCGAATTATTCGGTAGCTTTCATCAAGACGACAAGGTGAGTGTTAATACCCTATGTGCATATATATGTGTAGGATGGGTGCGGGTCGGGTGAAGTGGTTCTCGGTTATAGAGCCCACTTCACATGTAGGTGGATTTGAT
This sequence comes from Rutidosis leptorrhynchoides, assembly GCF_046630445.1. Taxonomy (NCBI): domain Eukaryota; kingdom Viridiplantae; phylum Streptophyta; class Magnoliopsida; order Asterales; family Asteraceae; genus Rutidosis; species Rutidosis leptorrhynchoides. Next base: position 159,680,483 of record NC_092339.1, on the reverse strand, counting down.
GGACTTGTGTAATAGGTTCAATTGACATGGTTGTGCATTTTGGTTGACTACCTTTGGCGAGGTGCACACTTTGTGTGTACGTTATCACATATGCTTGTGATGTGGATTATACAACCCCAATGGCGAAGGGTTGGTATTGAGTTGTGATTGGAGAAGTGGATCACGCGTAGATGCAGATTCACGATGACGGTGCAGTTGGGTCATCTTATTGAGGTAGTGATCTCGTGTGGTTGCGGATTCACTAAGGCTCGTGTAGTTTGGCCAACCTTGATGTTGTTGTGGTATTGAAGATAGTAATCTCGTGTGGATGCAGATTTACTAAGGCTCATGTCGTTCGACCAATCTTCATCTTGGTATTTTGGGATTTGACTTTTGGTATTGGGTTAAGGGGTTAACCTTGGGCGTTGTGCGCTTTATTGTTATATATCGTCATATTATTGTGATGTAGCTAACCCTCCGTGTGTAGCTTGTTGGTGTTGTTCATAGCATCGTTGGTGAACTTACTTGTTGATTTATAACTTGTTATATAGCGGTTGAACGGTATGCTTAGTTTGCCTTATACGTGGATGCTCCGGTATGTGTTAATTGATTATTTGTGTGGCGTGTCCATTTTATGCATATATATATGTATGTAGTATATTCTCACTCACTAAGCATTAGCTTACCCTCTCGTTGTTTTCATTTTTATAGATTTGCATGGATGCGGTTGCTCGGGTAAGCGTGGGAACTAGTGGACTCGCGTAGTTGCTTTAGAAGATCTTGCTTTTGGATTGATTAGGATTGGGTAGTGTATCTCAATCGCCATGCTCGGTCTTTATTTTGTGTTAAAAATCATGTGGTCGGAAACTTGTATTTTGTACAAAAGTCGTAAAACGGCCGATGTGGTCCCGGTGTCGTAAAACTCATTTTATTATTGAACCGTGTTAGTTTTAACTATTATTAAATGTTGTGAAAACCGTTTCGTCTAAAAGTGTCGGGAAGTGGGAGATCATTAATCGAAAAATGAAAATTTTGGACAGCAAGCTACCAGGCTATGTGCGCGCCGCACACATATGGGGCTGCGCGCCGCGCACCCCTTCTGTATAATTTTTTTTTATGTTGCATATTCGGTTGGATAGCGGGTTGGGTCGTTACAAGTGGTATCAGAGCATGGTCTAAGGAATTTAGGTGACTTGAGATAGGCGCCTAGACTTAGACTTTTTATGTGTGCGTATTTGTTGCAGGACTTGTAGGATTACGGGTCGGAATGGGAACTTGCTAGTGCCTTAGCGTGTAGGTGAACTAACTAGGGTATTGGCTTGTGTTGTGACATTATTCTTGCGTGTGTTTATGTCGCGTAGGATATTTGGTTGTGTTGTTTATATCATCGAGCGAGGCGGTCGTTGTACTAACAAGTTGATACGGCGTGTGCACGTAATAAGGACTTACAAACCTTATTACGGGTGCAAATCATGTCTAACAAGTGATGTACGACGAGTGTTGAGCAAGATGGGGCGGTCTTGTGTGTGGTTTTACGTTCGTGGTCTAATCGTTTTGCATTCCTTAGAATGAAGACGAAAGATGGTTACGGAACGGACGAGACTATTCATACGGGGAAGGATGAGTTAACGTTAAAGATTGAGGCTTCGTTCGAACGATATGCCTCGGTTTTCGCCGACAAGGTTAAGCAAGAACTCCAAGAGGCAATCGAAGGACGGGTGACCGAAATGGTCCGAGACCAAGTGACTAAAGTCGTAAGGGAAGAGTTTGAGAAGAGGTTTTCCAAACCTCGAGGTAGTGACAATGACGAAGTACTTGCAAGGTCAGAGTCACATGGTGCTCCTGGTAAGAGGGCACGAAGTACGCCTGAAGGCGTCGGGAATGTGAAGAAGAAGAGTAAGAGGGGTTACATGCCTACGTGTTATAAGTGTAGAGAACGAGGTTATTTGGCACGAGATTGTATGGGTGTACCTTCAGGCACGATCAGGTGCTTTAATTGTCGAAAAGAGGGACACCGGAAGTCGGCGTGTTCTGAATCGTTTGACGACCGGGTTAAGAGGTTAGAGCGAGACTACATGATGGGAAGTGGGGAACGGAAGCCCAACGATGCTGCATTAGGTACTCCTAGTGTGATATTGTATGTTGTTCGTTTGTAATAACATGCGGTGTGGACGTAAGTCTTAATTAGACTTCATTCTCCGCTGAAGATAATCCGTAGTGAGCGGGCGGTTTACGCTTATGGTATCGGGTCGTTAAGCTCGTTCGAGTGAGACCGTTAAGATTGCGATTGTGTTGTGCGTATTATTGTTATGGGTGACGTTCCTAATGGAATTACCCTACGGTGAAGTTTTGATTGACGGACGAAGGGCGTAAGACTTGGTGCAACCAAGCATTCCTTAGTGTTGGGAAATGATGCTACCAAGCCATGGTTATGGGCTTTGGTGTTAGGATGTTAGCGCGTGTTTGCTTTCGTGTTGAAGTTGATGAACCATGAGGTTCGACGGGTGGATGGAACCCTTGAGATCTAGTGTTATGGATCTCGATGTATGTTGGTAATGGAGTCTACGTGACGCGATGTTAGGTGCCTCTTTCATACCTACTAGTGGTATTCGACTCCGATGGTGTTGCGGTTACATTGTACTTAAGGTACCCTATAGAAACCCTTAGGTACATGAGTGACTAAACGGAATTTGACAAGCCATAGCAATCGGACGATTGCAAGGGTGAGGTTTTGTGTTCGTGTTAGTGAATGATTTGAATGAAGTGGAGAAGGATGATCCGAAATCCTTCGTTTGCTCAAGGTTGGAGCAAGGTATCGTGATGGGTATGTTGTGAAATACAAGACGGATGGATTTTGTTTTTTCTTTAGCATGATGGTTGTATGAGTCTCGGTGAGACGGAGACGGACTCGACGTTGACTAAATCAACAATGAGTGAGTAGTGGATTCGCGGGATACCTTTATCTCGATGATGTGGTTATGGAACGGAATTCTTAGTGGGGGAGTTTGAACTCTCGCACGAGGATGTTTTAGTGTGTTGATATTGGACGATGCTCATATGGATTCGGAGCTAGCGTTGAGACCTACGTTGGTCGATTCTGGTAAAAGTACGGTTTGGAATAAATTGTACTTATGGTTTTGGATTTAAATTACCGCCAAGGTGGTAATGTGGTGAATCCCTTTGAGAGATAATGGACGTATTTGACGAGCAAGATGAGATCCCTTGGTTAAGGGATGTGCGTGTCGGATTCTCTTCTAAAGAACTATTGTTTTGTGCTAATGTACGATATAGGTGTCTCTTGCTTGATTGTGGTGGCATTGTGTACACGTACGTGTGATGCGTGTGCAAAGATTTTCGATGTGAGTGGAATGTTTCTAAGTATGTGTATATACCTGTCGTTTGGGATGGATGGTTAGTGTATTCCATTAGGACTCACTATGGTGTAGCAGTGCGCGATGTTACACTACTCGTTGATTGAGGCCAAAAGAGCTTATGTGATTGGTGGGTTATGGCCGTTGACTCCGTCCGCTAACTTCACCATAGGAGTAGTGTTATATCGGTATGGTATAACGTTATCGGAATGGGAGTATCATTCATGTGTTGAGATTTTGGGAAGTGAGTCGCGTGTAGTTCGGATTCACAATGACACGTGTGGATGCGGCCATTCTATTGAGGAGTGAATCACGTGTGGATGCGAATTCACGATGACGCGTGTAGTTCGGTCATCTTATTGAGGAAGTGAGTCTCGTGTAGTTCTGATTCACAATGACACGTATGGATGCGGTCATTATATTGAGGAAGTGAGTCTCGTGTAGTTCGGATTCACAATGACGCGTATAGATGCGGTCATTCTATTGGGATAGTGACTCTCGTGTAGTTCGGATTCACTAAGGCGCGTGTAGTTCGGCCAATCCCGATCGTTGTTGCGGTGAAGGTAGTGAGTCGCGTGTGGTGCAGATTCACTAAGGTGCGTGTAGTTTCGGCCATCCTTCATGTGGTTTGTGTTGAGAACTATTTGTTGTTTTATATACCAATGGTGGGGTCGTCAGGACCATGTTGTGTGATTGGTGATGCGATAGCTGTGTTTCGCTCACATGTTGTTACGGGTGTGACAATAGTCGATTTTGTACACCTTGGGATTTACATTGCCATAGTCATTTTGGACGCTAGCGGATTTTGTCGTTTGCTTACGACTTTATGATAGTTGCGTATTAGTCGTGTGGCGCGCTACAAGGGATGTAAGTGATAAATGTTATCCGTAAAGATTCGCTTTTGTTCGGTCTTCATCGTTTTGGTTGTTGACCTTAGGTTGAAACTTGGTTGCTATTAGCATTGTATTTGGTAAGGTTACGCTAAAGGGTTGATATCTCGGTACGAGATTGGTAGAGTTTTTCCCGATGTGAGGGATTGAGCAAGTTTTAGCGCTCGGATTTGCGAATTTGATAAATCGCGGATGACGATTTTGTATAAAAGGTGATTCGTTGGGAAGAATTGCCTAGAGGAGTAGGAAGAACGCGTGATGGTTTCCATGTATGCTATGAAATGTCCCGTTCTTATTGATTAAAAACGTTCCATATTAATTGATTTCGTTGCGAGGTTTTGACCTCTATATGAGACGTTTTTCAAAGACTGCATTCATTTTAAAACAAACCATAACCTTTATTTCATCAATAAAGGTTTAAAAAGCTTTACGTAGATTATCAAATAATGATAATCTAAAATATCCTGTTTACACACGACCATTACATAATGGTTTACAATACAAATATGTTACAACAAAATAAGTTTCTTGAATGCAGTTTTTACACAATATCATACAAACATGGACTCCAAATCTCGTCCTTATTTAAGTATGCGACAGCGGAAGCTCTTAATAATCACCTGAGAATAAACATGCTTAAAACGTCAACAAAAATGTTGGTGAGTTATAGGTTTAACCTATATATATCAAATCATAATAATAGACCACAAGATTTCATATTTCAATACACATCCCATACATAGAGATAAAAGTCATTCATATGGTGAACACCTGGTAACCGACATTAACAAGATGCATATATAAGAATATCCCCATTATTCCGGGACACCCTTCGGATATGATATAAATTTTGAAGTACTAAAGCATCTGGTACTTTGGATGTGGCTTGTTGGGCCCGATAGATCTATCTTTAGGATTCGCGTCAATTAGGGTGTCTGTTCCCTAATTCTTAGATTACCAGACTTAATAAAAAGGGGCATATTCGATTTCGATAATTCAACCATAGAATGTAGTTTCACGTACTTGTGTCTATTTTGTAAATCATTTATAAAACCTGCATGTATTCTCATCCCAAAAATATTAGATTTTAAAAGTGGGACTATAACTCACTTTCACAGATTTTTTACTTCGTCGGGAAGTAAGACTTGGCCACTGGTTGATTCACGAACCTATAACATTATATACATATATATCAAAGTATGTTCAAAATATATTTACAACACTTTTAATATATTTTGATGTTTTAAGTTTATTAAGTCAGCTGTCCTCGTTAGTAACCTACAACTAGTTGTCCACAGTTAGATGTACAGAAATAAATCGATAAATATTATCTTGAATCAATCCACGACCCGGTGTATACGTATCTCAGTATTGATCACAACTCAAACCATATATATTTTGGAATCAACCTCAACCCTGTATAGCTAACTCCAACATTCACATATAGAGTGTCTATGGTTGTTCCGAAATATATATAGATGTGTCGACATGATAGGTCGAAACATTGTATACGTGTCTATGGTATCTCAAGATTACATAATATACAATACAAGTTGATTAAGTTATGGTTGGAATAGATTTGTTACCAATTTTCACGTAGCTAAAATGAGAAAAATTATCCAATCTTGTTTTACCCATAACTTCTTCATTTTAAATCCGTTTTGAGTGAATCAAATTGCTATGGTTTCATATTAAACTATATTTTATGAATCTAAACAGAAAAAGTATAGGTTTATCGTTGGAAAAATAAGTTACAAGTCGTTTTTGTAAAGGTAGTCATTTCAGTCGAAAAAATGACGTCTAGATGACCATTTTAGAAAACATACTTCCACTTTGAGTTTAACCATAATTTTTGGATATAGTTTCATGTTCATAATAAAAATCATTTTCTCAGAATAACAACTTTTAAATCAAAGTTTATCATAGTTTTTAATTAACTAACCCAAAACAGCCCGCGGTGTTACTACGACGGCGTAAATCCGGTTTTACGGTGTTTTTCGTGTTTCCAGGTTTTAAATCATTAAGTTAGCATATCATATAGATATAGAACATGTGTTTAGTTGATTTTAAAAGTCAAGTTAGAAGGATTAATTTTTGTTTGCGAACAAGTTTAGAATTAACTAAACTATGTTCTAGTGATTACAAGTTTAAACCTTCGAATAAGATAGCTTTATATGTATGAATCGAATGATGTTATGAACATCATTACTACCTTAATTTCCTTGGATAAACCTACTGGAAAAGAGAAAAATGGATCTAGCTTCAATGGATCCTTGGATGGCTCGAAGTTCTTGAAGCAGAATCATGACACGAAAACAAGTTCAAGTAAGATCATCACTTGAAATAAGATTGTTATAGTTATAGAAATTGATCCAAAGTTTGAATATGATTATTACCTTGTATTAGAATGATAACCTACTGTAAGAAACAAAGATTTCTTGAGGTTGGATGATCACCTTACAAGATTGGAAGTGAGCTAGCAAACTTGAAAGTATTCTTGATTTTATGAAACTAGAACTTTTGGAATTTATGAAGAACACTTAGAACTTGAAGATAGAACTTGAGAGAGATCAATTAGATGAAGAAAATTGAAGAATGAAAGTGTTTGTAGGTGTTTTTGGTCGTTGGTGTATGGATTAGATATAAAGGATATGTAATTTTGTTTTCATGTAAATAAGTCATGAATGATTACTCATATTTTTGTAATTTTATGAGATATTTCATGCTAGTTGCCAAATGATGGTTCCCACATGTGTTAGGTGACTCACATGGGCTGCTAAGAGCTGATCATTGGAGTGTATATACCAATAGTACATACATCTAAAAGCTGTGTATTGTACGAGTAAGAATACGGGTGCATACGAGTAGAATTGTTGATGAAACTGAACGAGGATGTAATTGTAAGCATTTTTGTTAAGTAGAAGTATTTTGATAAGTGTATTGAAGTCTTTCAAAAGTGTATAAATACATATTAAAACACTACATGTATATACATTTTAACTGAGTCGTTAAGTCATCGTTAGTCGTTACATGTAAGTGTTGTTTTGAAACCTTTAGGTTAACGATCTTGTTAAATGTTGTTAACCCAATGTTTATAGTATCAAATGAGATTTTAAATTATTATACTATCATGATATTATCATGTATGAATATCTCTTAATATGATATATATACATTAAATGTCTTTACAACGATAATCGTTACATATATGTCTCGTTTAACAATCATTAAGTTAGTAGTCTTGTTTTTACATATGTAGTTCATTGTTAATATACTTAATGATATGTTTACTTATCATAGTATCATGTTAACTATATATATATCCATATATATGTCATCATATAGTTTTTACAAGTTTTAACGTTCGTGAATCACCGGTCAACTTGGGTGGTCAATTGTCTATATGAAACATATTTCAATTAATCAAGTCTTAACAAGTTTGATTGCTTAACATGTTGGAAACATTTAATCATGTAAATATCAATCTCAATTAATATATATAAACATGGAAAATTTCGGGTCACTACAGTACCTACCCGTTAAATAAATTTCGTCCCGAAATTTTAAGCAGTTGGAGGTGTTGACGTATCTTCTGGAAATAAATGCGGGTATTTCTTCTTCATCTGATCTTCACGCTCCCAGGTGAACTCGGGTCCTCTACGAGCATTCCATCGAACCTTAACAATTGGTATCTTGTTTTGCTTAAGTCTTTTAACCTCACGATCCATTATTTCGACGGGTTCTTCGATGAATTGAAGTTTTTCGTTGATTTGGATTTCATCTAACGGAATAGTGAGATCTTCTTTAGCAAAACATTTCTTCAAATTCGAGACGTGGAAAGTGTTATGTACAGCCGCGAGTTGTTGAGGTAACTCAAGTCGGTAAGCTACTGGTCCGACACGATCAATAATCTTGAATGGTCCAATATACCTTGGATTTAATTTCCCTCGTTTACCAAATCGAACAACGCCTTTCCAAGGTGCAACTTTAAGCATGACCATCTCTCCAATTTCAAATTCTATATCTTTTCTTTTAAAGTCAGCGTAGCTCTTTTGTCGACTTTGGGCGGTTTTCAACCGTTGTTGAATTTGGATGATCTTCTCGGTAGTTTCTTGTATAATCTTCGGACCCGTAATCTGTCTATCTCCCACTTCACTCCAACAAATCGGAGACCTGCACTTTCTACCATAAAGTGCTTCAAACGGCGCCATCTCAATGCTTGAATGATAGCTGTTGTTGTAGGAAAATTCTGCTAACGGTAGATGTCGATCCCAACTGTTTCCGAAATCAATAACACATGCTCGTAGTATGTCTTCAAGCGTTTGTATCGTCCTTTCACTCTGCCCATCAGTTTGTGGATGATAGGCAGTACTCATGTCTAGACGAGTTCCTAATGCTTGCTGTAATGTCTGCCAGAATCTTGAAATAAATCTGCCATCCCTATCAGAGATAATAGAGATTGGTATTCCATGTCTGGAGATGACTTCCTTCAAATACAGTCGTGCTAACTTCTTCATCTTGTCATCTTCTCTTATTGGCAGGAAGTGTGCTGATTTGGTGAGACGATCAACTATTACCCAAATAGTATCAAAACCACTTACAGTCCTTGGCAATTTAGTGATGAAATCCATGGTAATGTTTTCCCATTTCCATTCCGGGATTTCGGGTTGTTGAAGTAGACCTGATGGTTTCTGATGCTCAGCTTTGACCTTAGAACACGTCAAACATTCTCCTACGTATTTAGCAACATCGGCTTTCATACCCGGCCACCAAAAATGTTTCTTGAGATCTTTGTACATCTTCCCCGTTCCAGGATGTATTGAGTATCTGGTTTTATGAGCTTCTCTAAGTACCATTTCTCTCATATCTCCAAATTTTGGTACCCAAATCTTTTCAGCCCTATACCGGGTTCCGTCTTCCCGAATATTAAGATGCTTCTCCGATCCTTTGGGTATTTCATCCTTTAAATTTCCCTCTTTTAAAACTCCTTGTTGTGCCTCCTTTATTTGAGTAGTAATGTTATTATGAATCATTATATTCATAGATTTTACTCGAATGGGTTCTCTGTCCTTCCTGCTCAAGGCATCGGCTACCACATTTGCCTTCCCCGGGTGGTAACGAATCTCAAAGTCGTAATCATTCAATAATTCAATCCACCTACGCTGCCTCATATTCAGTTGTTTCTGATTAAATATGTGTTGAAGACTTTTGTGGTCGGTATATATAATACTTTTGACCCCATATAAGTAGTGCCTCCAAGTCTTTAATGCAAAAACAACCGCGCCTAATTCCAAATCATGCGTCGTATAATTTTGTTCGTGAATCTTCAATTGTCTAGACACATAAGCAATCACCTTCGCTCGTTGCATTAATACACAACCGAGACCTTGCTTTGATGCATCACAATAAATCACAAAATCATCATTCCCTTCAGGCAATGACAATATAGGTGCCGTAGTTAGCTTTTTCTTCAATAACTGAAAAGCTTTCTCTTGTTCATCATTCCATTCAAATTTCTTCCCTTTATGCGTTAATGCAGTCAAGGGTTTTGCTATTCTGGAAAAGTCTTGGATGAACCTTCTGTAGTAACCAGCTAGTCCTAAAAACTGGCGTATGTGTTTCGGAGTTTTCGGGGTTTCCCACTTTTCAACAGTTTCTATCTTTGCCGGATCCACCTTAATACCTTCTTTGTTCACTATGTGACCGAGGAATTGAACTTCTTCCAACCAAAATGCACACTTTGAAAACTTAGCGTACAATTCTTCCTTCCTCAATACTTCTAACACCTTTCTCAAATGTTCACCGTGTTCTTGGTCATTCTTTGAGTAAATAAGTATGTCATCAATGAAAACAATGACAAACTTGTCAAGGTATGGTCCACACACTCGGTTCATAAGGTCCATGAACACAGCTGGTGCATTAGTTAAACCAAATCCCATGACCATAAACTCGTAATGACTGTAACGTGTTCTGAAAGCAGTCTTTGGAATATCATCTTCTTTCACCCGCATTTGATGATACCCGGAACGTAAGTCAATCTTTGAATAAACAGACGAGCCTTGTAGTTGATCAAATAAGTCGTCGATTCTCGGTAGTGGGTAGCGGTTCTTGATGGTAAGTTTGTTCAACTCTCGGTAGTCGATACACAACCTGAATGTACCATCTTTCTTCTTGACAAACAAAACAGGAGCTCCCCACGGTGATGTGCTTGGTCGAATGAAACCACGCTCTAAAAGTTCTTGTAATTGGCTTTGCAGTTCTTTCATCTCGCTGGGTGCGAGTCTGTAAGGAGCACGAGCTATTGGTGCAGCTCCTGGTACAAGATCTATTTGAAATTCAACGGATCGATGTGGGGGTAATCCCGGTAATTCTTTCGGAAATACATCGGGAAATTCTTTTGCAATGGGAACATCATTGATGCTCTTTTCTTCAGTTTGTACTTTCTCGACGTGTGCTAGAACAGCATATCAACCTTTTCTTATTAGTTTTTGTGCCTTCAAATTACTAATAAGATGTAGCTTCGTGTTGCCCTTTTCTCCGTACACCATTAAGGGTTTTCCTTTTTCTCGTATAATGCGAATTGCATTTTTGTAACAAACGATCTCTGGTTTCACTTCTTTCAACCAGTCCATACCGATTATCACATCAAAACTCCCTAACTCTACTGGTATCAAATCAATCTTAAATGTTTCGCTAACCAGTTTAATTTCTCGATTCCGACATATATTATCTGCTAAAATTAATTTACCATTTGCTAATTCGAGTAAAAATTTACTATCCAAAGGCGTCAATGGACAACTTAATTTAGCACAAAAATCTCTACTCATATAGCTTCTATCCGCACCCGAATCAAATAAAACGTAATCAGATTTATTGTCAATAAGAAACGTACCCGTAACAAGCTCCGGGTCTTCTTGTGCCTTTGCCGCATTAATATTGAAAACTCTTCCGCGGCCTTACCCATTCGTGTTCTCCTGGTTCGGGCAATTTCTAATAATGTGGCCCGATTTTCCACATTTATAACAAACTACATTGGCATAACTTGCTCCGACACTACTTGCTCCGCCATTACTCGTTCCGACACCATTTGTTCCTTTCGTTCTATTAACCCCTGGTCCGTAGACCTCACACTTCGCCGCGCTATGACCATTTCTTTTACACTTGTTGCAAAATTTGGTGCAGAACCCTGAGTGATACTTTTCACACCTTTGGCATAGCTGCTTCTGATTGTTGTTGTTGTTGCGGTTATTATTGTTGTTGGGATGATTGTTGTAGTTGCTATTGTTGTTGTTGTTGTTGTTGGGCTGTTTGTTGTAGTTGCGATTGATGTTGCGATTGTTGGGATAATTGTTGCGATTATTGTTGTAATTGCTGTTGTTGTTGTATTGGTGATTCTTATCACCGTTTTCCTCCCACTTTCTTTTGACTTGCTTCACATTGGCCTCTTCAGCAGTCTGTTCTTTAATTCTTTCTTCAATCTGGTTCACTAGTTTGTGAGCCATTCTACATGCCTGTTGTATGGAGGCGGGCTCGTGTGAACTTATATCTTCTTGGATTCTTTCCGGTAATCCTTTCACAAACGCGTCGATCTTCTCTTCCTCATCTTCGAATGCTCCCGGACATAATAGGCACAATTCTGTGAATCGTCTTTCGTACGTGGTAATATCAAATCCTTGGGTTCGTAACCCTCTAAGTTCTGTCTTGAGCTTATTGACCTCGGTTCTGGGACGGTACTTCTCGTTCATCAAGTGCTTGAATGCTGACCACGGTAGTGCGTACGCATCGTCTTGTCCCACTTGCTCTAGATAGGTATTCCACCATGTTAACGCAGAACCTGTGAAGGTATGCGTAGCGTACTTCACTTTGTCCTCTTCAGTACACTTACTTATGGCAAACACCGATTCGACCTTCTCGGTCCACCGTTTCAATCCAATCGGTCCTTCGGTTCCATCAAATTCCAAAGGTTTGCAGGCAGTGAATTCTTTGTAGGTGCATCCTACACGATTTCCTGTACTGCTAGATCCAAGGTTATTGTTGGTATGTAGCGCAGCCTGTACTGCGGCTATGTTTGAAGCTAGAAAAGTACGGAATTCCTCTTCATTCATATTCACGGTGTGTCGAGTAGTCGGTGCCATTTCCTTCAAAATTATCAAATGGAACAAGTTAATCATACAGAATATTAAGAGTAGTTAATAGTATTTCGTAGCATAATATGAACTCATTTATAAAAGCTTTTTCTTCATATTAGCATTTTATAAGTTTAAATTCGGGTAGTACCTACCCGTTAAGTTCATACTTAGTAGCTAATATACAATTCAACTACTACAATTCTATATGAAAAACTGATTATAATAATATTTCGCGTTCAAACTTTTATACAATATTTTACAAACTTACAATACCGCTTATTTTACATAAAGCATGAAATATAGCACACAATAACTTTGATACAAGATAGTTGTGAAGATAATTCTAGCTAGCACACAAGTTGTTCAGCAAAGGTAATAAAGATACGTAATTCATACGTCCAGAAACAAGTCATGCATTCTGGTTTTACTAGGATTACTTCCCATCCTTGGTCTTGTGGAACATAACCGTTATGGCCGTTGATAAGACAGCGTGTTGTAACGTCGTCAAAAGGACGAGGGTTACGTAATGTCCAACAGTCCCATAACAATCTAAAAACCTCATTTCTTACCCCAATTACCGACTCCGTCACTTGTGGAAACGTTTTGTTTAATAGTTGTAGCCCGATGTTCTTGTTCTCACTTTGGTGAGAAGCGAACATTACTAATCCGTAAGCATAACATGCTTCTTTATGTTGCATGTTAGCCGCTTTTTCTAAATCACGAAGTCCAATATTCGGATATATTGAGTCAAAATAATTTCTTAACCCGTTGCGTAAAATAGCATTTGGGTTCCCCGCAATATATGCGTCAAAGTAAACACATCGTAACTTATGGGTTTCCCAATGTGATATCCCCCATCTTTCAAACGAAAGTCTCTTATAAACCAAGACATTCTTGGAACGTTCTTCGAATGTCTTATAAACTGATCTCGCCTTAAATAGTTGTGTCGAAGAATTCTGACCGACTCTAGACAAGATTTCATCAATCATGTCTCCGGGTAGGTCTCTTAAAATATTGGGTTGTCTATCCATTTTGTGTTTTTATACTGTAAAATAGACAAGAGTTAGATTCATAAAAAAAATACTTATTAATACAAGAAATTTTTACATATATCATAAAGCATAAGCACACTATATTACATATATTACACCACACGAATACAACTATCTTATTCCGACTCGCTTATTTCTTCTTCTTCGATTTTGGTTCGTTTTGCCAAGTTTCTAGGGATATATGATGTTCCCCTAATTCTAACTGTCGTTTTCCACAACGGTTTAGAAAAACCTGGTGGTTTAGAGGTTCCTGGGTCATTGTTACAACTTAAGGACTTCGGGGGTTGACGATACATATAAAGTTCATCGGGGTTAGAATTAGATTTCTCTATTTTTATGCCCTTTCCCTTATTATTTTCTTTTGCCTTTTTAAATTCAGTTGGGGTAATTTCTATAACATCATCGGAATTCTCGTCGGAATCCGATTCATCGGAGAATTTGTAATCCTCCCAATATTTTGCTTCCTTGGCGGAAACACCATTGACCATAATTAACCTTGGTAGGTTGGTTGAGGATTTTCTTTTACTTAACCGTTTTATTATTTCCCCCACCGGTTCTACTTCTTCATCCGGTTCCGATTCTTCTTCCGGTTCCGATTCTTCTTCCGATTCCGACTCTTCTTCCGGTTCCTCTTCGGGAACTTGTGAATCAGTCCACGAATCATTCCAATTTACATTTGACTCTTCATTATTATTAGGTGAGTCAATGGAACTTGTTCTAGAGGTAGACATCTATCACATAATATCAAACGTGTTAAGAGGTTAATATATCACATAATATTCACATGTTAAAAATATATAGTTTCCAACAAAATTTGTTAAGCAATCATTTTTCAAGTAAACACGGTCGAAGTCCAGACTCACTAATGCATCCTAACAAACTCGATAAGACACACTAATGCAAAATTCTGGTTCTCTAAGACCAACGCTCGGATACCAACTGAAATGTCCCGTTCTTATTGATTAAAAACGTTCCATATTAATTGATTTCGTTGCGAGGTTTTGACCTCTATATGAGACGTTTTTCAAAGACTGCATTCATTTTAAAACAAACCATAACCTTTATTTCATCAATAAAGGTTTAAAAAGCTTTACGTAGATTATCAAATAATGATAATCTAAAATATCCTGTTTACACACGACCATTACATAATGGTTTACAATACAAATATGTTACAACAAAATAAGTTTCTTGAATGCAGTTTTTACACAATATCATACAAACATGGACTCCAAATCTCGTCCTTATTTAAGTATGCGACAGCGGAAGCTCTTAATAATCACCTGAGAATAAACATGCTTAAAACGTCAACAAAAATGTTGGTGAGTTATAGGTTTAACCTATATATATCAAATCATAATAATAGACCACAAGATTTCATATTTCAATACACATCCCATACATAGAGATAAAAGTCATTCATATGGTGAACACCTGGTAACCGACATTAACAAGATGCATATATAATAATATCCCCATCATTCCGGGACACCCTTCGGATATGATATAAATTTCGAAGTACTAAAGCATCCGGTACTTTGGATGGGGCTTGTTGGGCCCGATAGATCTATCTTTAGGATTCGCGTCAATTAGGGTGTCTGTTCCCTAATTCTTAGATTACCAGACTTAATAAAAAGGGGCATATTCGATTTCGATAATTCAACCATAGAATGTAGTTTCACGTACTTGTGTCTATTTTGTAAATCATTTATAAAACCTGCATGTATTCTCATCCCAAAAATATTAGATTTTAAAAGTGGGACTATAACTCACTTTCACAGATTTTTTACTTCGTCGGGAAGTAAGACTTGGCCACTGGTTGATTCACGAACCTATAACATTATATACATATATATCAAAGTATGTTCAAAATATATTTACAACACTTTTAATATATTTTGATGTTTTAAGTTTATTAAGTCAGCTGTCCTCGTTAGTAACCTACAACTAGTTGTCCACAGTTAGATGTACAGAAATAAATCGATAAATATTATCTTGAATCAATCCACGACCCAGTGTATATGTATCTCAGTATTGATCACAACTCAAACTATATATATTTTGGAATCAACCTCAACCCTGTATAGCTAACTCCAACATTCACATATAGAGTGTCTATGGTTGTTCCGAAATATATATAGATGTGTCGACATGATAGGTCGAAACATTGTATACGTGTCTATGGTATCTCAAGATTACATAATATACAATACAAGTTGATTAAGTTATGGTTGGAATAGATTTGTTACCAATTTTCACGTAGCTAAAATGAGAAAAATTATCCAATCTTGTTTTACCCATAACTTCTTCATTTTAAATCCGTTTTGAGTGAATTAAATTGCTATGGTTTCATATTGAACTATATTTTATGAATCTAAACAGAAAAAGTATAGGTTTATTGTCGGAAAAATAAGTTACAAGTCGTTTTTGTAAAGGTAGTCATTTCAGTCGAAAGAACGACGTCTAGATGACCATTTTAGAAAACATACTTCCACTTTGAGTTTAACCATAATTTTTGGATATAGTTTCATGTTCATAATAAAAATCATTTTCTCAGAATAACAACTTTTAAATCAAAGTTTATCATAGTTTTTAATTAACTAACCCAAAACAGCCCGCGGTGTTACTACGACGGCGTAAATCCGGTTTTACGGTGTTTTTCGTGTTTCCAGGTTTTAAATCATTAAGTTAGCATATCATATAGATATAGAACATGTGTTTAGTTGATTTTAAAAGTCAAGTTAGAAGGATTAATTTTTGTTTGCGAACAAGTTTAGAATTAACTAAACTATGTTCTAGTGATTACAAGTTTAAACCTTCGAATAAGATAGCTTTATATGTATGAATCGAATGATGTTATGAACATAATTACTACCTTAATTTCCTTGGATAAACCTACTGGAAAAGAGAAAAATGGATCTAGCTTCAATGGATCCTTGGATGGCTCGAAGTTCTTGAAGCAGAATCATGACACGAAAACAAGTTCAAGTAAGATCATCACTTGAAATAAGATTGTTATAGTTATAGAAATTGAACCAAAGTTTGAATATGATTATTACCTTGTATTAGAATGATAACCTACTGTAAGAAACAAAGATTTCTTGAGGTTGGATGATCACCTTACAAGATTGGAAGTGAGCTAGCAAACTTGAAAGTATTCTTGATTTTATGAAACTAGAACTTTTGGAATTTATGAAGAACACTTAGAACTTGAAGATAGAACTTGAGAGAGATCAATTAGATGAAGAAAATTGAAGAATGAAAGTGTTTGTAGGTGTTTTTGGTCGTTGGTGTATGGATTAGATATAAAGGATATGTAATTTTGTTTTCATGTAAATAAGTCATGAATGATTACTCATATTTTTGTAATTTTATGAGATATTTCATGCTAGTTGCCAAATGATGGTTCCCACATGTGTTAGGTGACTCACATGGGCTGCTAAGAGCTGATCATTGGAGTGTATATACCAATAGTACATACATCTAAAAGCTGTGTATTGTACGAGTAAGAATACGGGTGCATACGAGTAGAATTGTTGATGAAACTGAACGAGGATGTAATTGTAAGCATTTTTGTTAAGTAGAAGTATTTTGATAAGTGTATTGAAGTCTTTCAAAAGTGTATAAATACATATTAAAACACTACATGTATATACATTTTAACTGAGTCGTTAAGTCATCGTTAGTCGTTACATGTAAGTGTTGTTTTGAAACCTTTAGGTTAACGATCTTGTTAAATGTTGTTAACCCAATGTTTATAGTATCAAATGAGATTTTAAATTATTATATTATCATGATATTATCATGTATGAATATCTCTTAATATGATATATATACATTAAATGTCTTTACAACGATAATCGTTACATATATGTCTCGTTTAACAATCATTAAGTTAGTAGTCTTGTTTTTACATATGTAGTTCATTGTTAATATACTTAATGATATGTTTAATTATCATAGTATCATGTTAACTATATATATATCCATATATATGTCATCATATAGTTTTTACAAGTTTTAACGTTCGTGAATCACCGGTCAACTTGGGTGGTCAATTGTCTATATGAAACATATTTCAATTAATCAAGTCTTAACAAGTTTGATTGCTTAACATGTTGGAAACATTTAATCATGTAAATATCAATCTCAATTAATATATATAAACATGGAAAAGTTCGGGTCACTACATGCTAAGCGTTTGTAGTTGCTTTCGGATGATTTGTGCATCGCATGCCTCGAAATGCGTGCACGTGTGTAATTGGTGAACGGAATAATCTTTGAGTTTATGATAATTGTGGTAGAAGTCGGTTTGGAACGTATGTTTGAGGACCATTGAGTGTGGGTCCGGTTGGTTAAGTGACGAGGATCACGAGGACGTGATCGATTCTAAGTGGGGGAGAGTTGTAAGACCCAAATATTTATCGTACATAAGAGTATAAATGGCGTACATAAAGTGTATGAAGCTTGGTGTAAATTAAAAAGCTCAAATACTGCTCAGACCGTTGTGCACGCCGCGCACCACTAGGTGAGCGCGCCGCACACCTTGCCAGCGACAGTTTTCTGCCTTTTTCCAATTAGAATTAAATGAGGGGCTTTTTGGTCTTTTCACTTGGGGACGGATCTGAAGCCATATCAGCTGGTTTGGACCCAACTTTGGATCATTTTCACATCCACAAACACTTTCAACTATCTTAGAGAGAGAGAGAGTTCTAGAGAGAGAATTGGGGTTTTGGAGAAGAAGAAGCTCGATTTGATCAAAAGCTCGGGTTTTAAAGTTGTTCTTCTCGTTCCTAACTACGTTTTGGTTGTTGTGGTAAGTTCTAACTCCGAATTTTAATGTTTGATTTGATATTCAAAGTTAGGGTTTGAACTTGAATTGTAGAGAAACCCATTTAAACTCTTGAAGTGAGTTCATTGATGCTAGTAATCGGGTTTATTGTTGTTGTTGGTGGGTTTTGGGTTGGAAACCGACTTGGCCATGATTTAGGAGTTGGAATTGGGTTTAATCACTAGGTTTGGTGATTATGGAAGTGTTGGAACCCATTTTAGTGTATTTGAAAGACTAATTTTTGAATTGAGTCAAAATTAGAGTTTATGGGTGATTTTGAGAATGATAAGTGTTTAACACTTGTGTATGGTTTAATTGGTGTATTAGGACCATTTTCACTTGTGATAGTGATTATTGGTTAGTTTGGGCGCGTTTTGTGCTTGGAAGTGCAATTGGTCGAAATTGCACTAAGTGTCGTTTTGAGTTGGTTTGTGAATTCACTCTAAGTGTGTTACTTGTATTGTGAAATTGGAATAGGTACATTCCATCGGCGAGTTGCGGATTATTTGGTAGCATTCATCAAGACGACAAGGTGAGTGTTAATATCCTATGTGCATATGTATGTGTAGGATGAGTGCGGGTCGGGTGAAGTGGTTCTCGGTTATAGAGCTCACTTCACATATAGGTAGATTTGATGGACTTGTGTAATAGGTCCAATTGGCACGGTTGTGCATTTTGGTTTACCACCTTTGGTGAGGTGCACACTTTGTGTGTACGTTATCACATATGCTTGTGATGTGGATTATACAACCCCAATGGCGAAGGGTTGGTATTGAGTTGTGATTGGAGAAGTGGATCACGTGTGGATGCGGATTCACGATGACGAGTGTAGTTCGGTCATCTTATTGAGGTAGTGATCTCGTGTGGTTGCAGACTCACTAAGGCTCTTGTAGTTCGACCAACCTAGATGTTGTTGTGGTATTGAAGATAGTAATCTCGTGTGGATGCGGATTTACTAATGCTAGTGTAGTTCGGCCAATCCTCATCTTGGTATTTTGGGATTTGACTTTTGGTATTGGGTTAAGGGGTTAACCTTGGGCGTTGTACGCTTTATTGTTATATATCGTCATATTATTGTGATGTAGCTAACCCTCAGTGTGTAGCTTGTTGGTGTTGTTCATAGCATCGTTGGTGAACTTACTTGTTGATTTATAACTTGTTATATAGCGGTTGAACGGTATACTTAGTTTGCCTTATACGTGGATGCTCCGGTATGTGTTAATTGATTATTTGTGTGGCGTGTCCATTTTATGCATATATATATGTATGTAGTATATTCTCACTCACTAAGCATTAGCTTACCCTCTCGTTGTTTTCATTTTTATAGATTTGCATGGATGCGGTTGCTCGGGTAAGCGTGGGAACTAGTGGACTCGCGTAGTTGCTTTAGAAGATCTTGCTTTTGGATTGATTAGGATTGGGTAGCGTATCTCAATCGCCATGCTCGGTCTTTATTTTGTGTTAAAAATCATGTGGTCGGAAACTTGTATTTTGTACAAAAGTCGTAAAACGGCCGATGTGGTCCCGGTGTCGTAAAACTCATTTTATTATTGAACCGTGTTAGTTTTAACTATTATTAAATGTTGTGAAAACCGTTTCGTCTAAAAGTGTCGGGAAGTGGGAGATCATTAATCGAAAAATGGAAATTTTGGACAGTAAGCTGCCAGGCTACGTGCGCGCAGCGCACATATGGGGTTGCGCGCCGCGCACCCCTTCTGTATAAAAAAAAATTATGTTGCATATTCGGTTGGATAACGGGTTAGGTCGTTACAATATTAAATATGCTTGATTAAAAAGGACAAGTCTTTATTATGGGCAGGGCCGTTTCAACAATTCAAAGGCCTAAGGCGAAAATAAAAATGGACCCTTGTACACATTAAAATTTTAAATACAGAAAAATAAAATATTAAAATTTACCAATACGAAAAAAGTTTTCAAGACATGCGTATCAAAGTATTTAAAATACTCAAAATATTTGTCCTTCGACTATACCTAAACTATTATTTAAATAAAACTACTCTCCTAGCATTTTTAGAAGCAAAGTCGTTTATCAGCTCTTTATAGTCAATACTCTTCAATATATCATTCTCAATAAATATCAAAGCCAATTCATTAAGTATTTCCTGTGACATGATAGACCGCAAGTAGTTTTTCAGCAACTTCAGTTTTGAATAACTTCTTTTTACAGATGCTACTGTTATATAGACTAATACTCATAAGTTAACTTACTTTTTTTTTAATTAAATTTACTGAACACATTATTTTTATCTACTTAACTATATATATATATATATATATATATATATATATATATATATATATATATATATATATATATATATATATATGTATATATATATATGTATATATATATATGTATATATATATGTATATGTATATGTATATGTATATGTATATGTATATGTATATGTATATGTATATGTATATATATATATATATATATATATATATATATATATATATATATATATATATATATATATATATATATATATAATCAAGAGAGAAGCACTTTTTTGGGCGGAAGTGGGGGGAAGTAATTTTTTTCGTTTTTTTCAAAATTTTTTCCAGGCATTAAGATCACATGAAAATATGAACATTTAGAAAAGACACTTTGTGATGAATGTTATTATTTTGGCGGTAAAACGCTCGAAGAAAAAAATGAAAACATTCAATACATTGAATGTTTTGATTCTGAGTTTTTTTAAAGGAGTTAGAAATTAGGGTTTAGAAATTACGGGGTTAAAAATTAAGGTTTAGCTATTAGGGTTTAAAAATTATGGTTTAGATTGAATATTTTAACACGAACGGTTTAGAGTTTAGGGTTTAGGGTTGAGGGTTTACGGGGTAAACCCGAAAATTCTAAACTCTAAATCGGGCTAAATTCGAAAAAAAACACTTCACACAAGATGAAAACAAAACGATGCGAATAAACTCAGCAGCAAAACATTCAATGCATTGAATGTTTTTATTTTTTTCTTCGAGCGTTTTGCCGCCAAAATAATGACATTTATCACAAAGTGTCTTTTTTAAATATTCATATTTTCATCTAATCTATGATGTTCATGAACAAAGTTTTTTCAAAAAACGAAAAAACAAAAAAAGAAATTGCTTCCCCCTTCCCCCAAAAAAGTGCTTCCCTCTTGATTATGACTATATATATATATATATATATATATATTTTGAGCCCTTCAAAAATTTTGGGCCTTAGGCGATCGCTTATCTTGCCTATGTCCAAAGACGTCATTGATTATGGGTGATGATATGTAAACAACCTATATTTATTATGTACGCAATCATCATGCTTTACAGTGTTGTACAGTCCAACACTGTAAAGCATAGAGGTTGTGTACATAACAAATATAGATTGTGTACATATCACTCCCCCTTTATTATCGATGTAACAGAAATTGGTTTTTTATAATGCAACAGACATCTGATATAGATTATGAGTTCAAGTTTAGCGGTGAACGTCATCTTTATATATCGGGGAAAAAATTTGTGTTGCCTTTCTAAAAGATGCTCCTATAATGTACCCGGTATCTAAACTCTTTACGAACTTATTTACTTTGACTTCAACTAGAATACATTTATATCGTAGGGTCTCTATAGTGTTTATGTAGTAGTGCTTTGTCATCGACCACCAACATTCAGGTAACGATAGGTCATCTATAAAAAAAAAAATTTAATCGTGTTTAATTCTTTACATGCTTACTCACGCCCGTTGTGGAGCCTTCGATGAAGACACTGCCTTTTCTCATAAGTTACTTTAATTGCACAAGTAACGGTGACGCGTTCACACGAAGTTATGTTCAAAGTTTCTGTAGAAACTTTAAGTGTAAATAGTGAAAGAGTAGTTTAGTGTTCATTTTTAATGTTGAGGAGTACATGTAAACTAATAATCCTTCTGTCCCATTACAAGTGTTCACTTACTTTTTGTACACAGTTTTAAAAAATTTCACTAACTTCATTCTCCAACAATCAGAAATCTTCTTTCTCCGGAGTAACCTCTTCCTATTAGTTGAAATTCAAAGTGGACACTTGTAATGAGACATCCCAAAATGGAAATGTGAACACTTGTGGTGGAACAGAGGGAGTAATGAAAAAAGAATGGAAAAGATTAAAAAAAGAGGAAACCCACATAACACCTGTCTCTTGGGAAAAATAGACTAACCTAACGTTCGGAATCCAGTGCTACAGTACCTAAACGTTGTCGGAATACCGAAGGGAACGCCAAAATCCCGACGCTCCGGAAAGTGAACGGCAAAAAATGGAACCACTCCCAGTGCTCTTATAATTATGTAAATGACAAATTGCCCCAAAAGATAATATCGTTTTTTATTTCAGGCTATAAAAGATTCTAATTTCAATTTAATGCTTAAATCATGTCTGATTTAAAAATGATTGTAATTGGAGTAAAAAAACATGTCATTTTCATTTTCATTTATGAATGATTTGTATATTTCATGTCATTTTTTTTTTGTTTTTTTGTTTTTTTGTTTTTTTTATATTTGTATATTTCATCATCGTAATAAATAGGAAATATACTGTACTTCAAATGCCCATTAAGAGCAAGTTATTGATTTTTTTTAGTTTTTTTTTACAACTAATCTTTTTTTTTTTGTTTTTTTTGTTTT
Source organism: Rutidosis leptorrhynchoides (assembly GCF_046630445.1). Classification (NCBI taxonomy): domain Eukaryota; kingdom Viridiplantae; phylum Streptophyta; class Magnoliopsida; order Asterales; family Asteraceae; genus Rutidosis; species Rutidosis leptorrhynchoides. Next base: position 159,657,573 of record NC_092339.1, on the reverse strand, counting down.
TTTTTTGTTTTTTGTTTTCTCTTCTCCTTTTCTCGTTTTCAATAAATTTAGATACATAAAAACTACACGATTTCATTTATATTTTCGGCATAGTACAACAATTTTTATAATTTATCTTTTAGTATAGTACGTCAATATTTTACTAAAAGCTATATATAAAATTAAATATGTATGTAATTTCAATTAATCCTTATATTACTAAAAACAATGAGACTCTTTGTCGTTTGATAAGGCAACATCAGTGCGCAAAGTCTTTCACACTTGCAATATTAATTCTTCCCGTCTCAACTTCACCCAACTTGCAAAACAAACACCAAAGTTCAGGGGTTAAATGCAACTTCCCTAAATAAAAAAAAAAATAATAATAAAAAATTCACCGAAATCCTTCGACAACCCGTATCTTCCGCCTCGCTTCGAGTTAAATTTCACCAACCACTCCGTTAAACTCGAAATATTTTCACTAACAAAACAAAACTAACTACGTTCGAAACGGACACTTTTTAAAAAACGCTAAACACAACGTCAGCCCATGTCTTCCCGCTCGCCTCGAGTTAAATTTTTCCGAGAGCACCGTCAAACTCAAGATAATTTTATGAACAAAACTATACTTACTACGTTCGAAATGGGCACTTTTTAAAAAACGCTAAACACAACGACAGCCCGTATCTTTCTGCACGCCGCGAGTTAAATTTTTTCGCCAACACCGTCAGACTCGAAATAATCTTACCAACGAAACGATACTAAGCACGTCCGAACCGGACACTTTTTAAAAACCGCTAAACACAACGACAGCCCGTATCTTCCTGCTCGCTGCGAGTTAAATTTTAACGACGCGTAACACATGTGCCGTTTTCCCATCTGTAAATAATACTGCAGTAAATATGAACACGCCGACCGAAAGCCCCCGCCGCATCGCGCGGGCCGGACCTGACTAGTATTTACTAATAGCAATGAAAATTTTGGTCGTACCACATACATGTGTAAGCCGTTTTGACCAAGGGAAGAAAAGGTCAAATCATACACACTTAAGGGGTATATGTTGTAATTATTTAGGGATTACACATGAGTATGAAGAGTAATTTAAGGGGTTAAAATATAACTTTTTAATTTAATATAATAATCAACAAATAAAATTCACCCAATTTTTTAACGGGATTTATCTTTTTTCCCTCCGCGAGTTGCGTTTTTCCGTCATCACCGTTTAACTCGAAATAATTTTACGAACAAAACGCAACTAATTACATTCAAAACGGAGCTTCTTTTTTTAAAGGGAAACATTTTGTATTCAACTAATTATATCAAGTGGATATCTAAAGCAAGCGGTAAGTTTATGAATTTGTAAAGAACGCAACGCGCATGCCATTAGGTATATATGTTTTCTGTGGAGAGAGTTAAAGAAAACACCAAAATACATCATGATGTCAATATATGATTTGATAGAAATAGAAAAGAGAAAATGAGCGAAAAGAATGTTACTTTCAGAAATATCATTTTTTAAAATATCGTGTTTTTAAAATCTTTAAATGTACAACATTATGTATGTAATAAGTAGTAAACATAAGTACACATTTTGTACATAAATCGTGTGATACTACAAACAGGTACCTAAATACAAACGCATCAACTCGCGGTCCGTACTTTTTCTAGTTATATATATTAATCATAAAATGACTAATCTTTTATATTAAGAAGAAAATATAATTAAGTGCTTTTAAGTAATAGTTAGTTTGACAATTTAGGGAAAATAAGTAGATAAAAATTTCGAGTTTGATTTATAAGTATGGTCAATGAGATACTTTGTAGACCACAAAGAATTGTAATAGTAATCTTAAATATCATGTTTTTTTAGTAATTATCATATGTGATACGTTATAACATTAAAAACATATCGCAAATATTTCATGCAGCAACGCACGAGCTCAATCATACTCGTTAAAACTAGATCTAATAAATAAAACATGCAACTTCTAGAATATGCATATTAAAGAAACTAAGCGATTAGAGAAATTATAACTGTTGATAACTATATTTCATATTCTTTGTTGTGTAGGTTGTGTAACAACCTAAATGTAAGGGTGGTATGATTAGGGCAATAAATACCACCCAAGGGCTTTTTATAAGAAAACAGCCAATGCATTGTAATTGAGTTAAGAAAGCCGTAGACTTAGAAATTTTTGTTTCTATCTTACTTTACCGAAACCTTCATCTTCATCGAATACCTCCTAGATCTATGTTTATGATGTAACCAAGGTCACTTGGTATCAGAACCAATAATTGATATCTAATCGATTGTTCAGTCCAGATTACATCAAACGTTAGGAGAATTAGCCTATTTCATCCGTTCGACACTTAACTTACGAATTTGAAACTATTTTACAAATCTTAATTTGCTAGATCTAGTGCGTCGTTTGGATTCAACTCGATTAACGAATGTGTATTAGGTTTTAGTGAATCTATCTGTATTGGTTTCAGCATTGGATTTCAACAAACGAAACATAATTTGATATTATTTGAAGTTTTTGGGTTTTCGGAAAAATGCTACTGTTTTGATTCATAAGTGAAGATTACAAGTTGTTTTGAAGAAATGGAAGGAGATTAGTGTTCACGAAGCTAAATAGCATTTGTTCTACAGTTTAATTGTTAAATTATATCAAGTTTTGATAGATTTGGTATAGTTTCGGAAAAGTAACTAACCGACACTCTGTTGATTTAACCAAAAATATTCATAGATCTAATGTATCACATAGACTTGTTACTGTGAATTAGAGATTGAAGACAACAATACTTGGAGGAAAAGCATTCAACAAGAAGAATCTCAAATTTTTCTATGTGTTTGAAGATTACATAATACTTTCTGTTTGGCATTACTGTTACCGAATAGATTTGATTCGGCATTTATTATTTTATTCGGAATACACTGTTCTGTAAGTGTGTTTTGTATTTTGCACTATTCATTTTCGGTATTTGGTTAATTTTGTGTGTTTGAAGAATATCGAATACTTTCTATTCAGAAAGCACATACACACATTCTGTTTAGCAAGTCAATACCAAATACTTTTCATTCGGAAAGTTAGTATTGAGTAGTTTTCATTTGAAAAGTCATAAAACCGAATACAATCCATTTGGCACAACTGTTACCGAATACTTTTTGCAGAGTACTTATTTTTAAAATGTTGACAACGAATCAATTACTCTCGGTTCGGATACGAGGCCACCAGTTCTATATGATGGACAATATTACCAATGGGAATAACGACTTCATCAGTACATCGAGAACAAAGGTGAAAAGGCTCTGTACATTTGGCTTTCACTCATTAAAAGTCTAAAGATTTTTCCTATCCCGAAACTCGAGAAAAACTAAAAGCGTACCAACTTCTCGAAGAGAATCGTAATAGATCCCAAGGAGATATCGATGACAGGAACATTGTTATGCAAGAATATATGCTTGTTTGTATCTCTAAAACAAAAAAATGAATCAGATTCGCATGCGCCACTTGATATTATATATATACTGATATTTGGACATTAATGGTTCTATCTATTGATGGTCACAAATATTATGTTGTGTTTGTAGATGACTTCACTCATTACTTGTGGTTTTATCATCTTAAAAAGGAATCAGAAACCATAGATGTTTTTATTCGATTTAAAGTCGTAGTCTATCTGTGTGTGCTTTGAAAATCATCCCTTACTAAGAGAACGAATAGATCATGAAGTTTATTGATCAATAAATTGTCAATATGGAAAGTCGGGCATCCAGTAGATTCGTCAAGATATCTTCGGATGAGAGTAAGTAGTGCTCATTGGTCGGCTGAGAAAGGAAATGAAGATCCAGCTAAGGCGTTGAAGACCTTGGAGTGAATGACTTTCTGATCTTGATAGAATCTTGTTTCGTGAATAGTTCGTACTACTGAGTCATTCTCTCTTTGCCTTTCTTCTCTGAGGTTGTGATCATAAAGTGCTGTGACAAAGTCTTGAATGCATATCATCTTCTTCTTCTCTTTGCAGGTAAAGTTTGTATTCTGCCTCAATATCTTCTATCCGATCCTTTAAATGAAGCGTTAAGATGATCGTGGAATGACGGATAGTTTCTAAGATATCCTCGAATTCATCGTTATCATTAATGAACAAGATCATATCTGTAGAGACCCGTCCTAATCCATAAGAACGAATACAATAACATATGATTACATCGCGAGGTATTTGACCTCTATATGATACATTTTACAAACATTGCATTCGTTTTTAAAAGACAAACTTTCTTTACATCGAAAATTGACATGCATGCATACCATTTCATAATATCCACTGTCCAACTATAAATTGACTTAATAATAATCTTTGATGAACTCAAATGCAACGTTCTCGAAATATGCTATGAAAGACTCCAAGTAATATCTTGAAAATGAGCAAACGCACGGTGGAAGATTTCTTTCAATCCTGAGAATAAACATGCTTTAAAGTGTCAACCAAAAGGTTGGTGAGTTCATTAGTTTATCATAATCATTCATTTCCATCATTTTAATAGACCACAAGATTTCATATTTCCATTTTTCAATAACATGCAATCTGCATAAAAATCATTCATATGGATTGAACACCTGGTAACCGACCTTAACAAGACGCATATAGAATATCCCCATCATTCCGGGACACCCATCGAACATGATAAAATCGAAGTACTAAAGCATTCCAAATTCCAGAATGGGGCTTGTTGGGCCCGATAGATCTATCTTTAGGATTCGCGTCAATTAGGGGGTCTGTTCCCTAATTCTTAGGATACCAAGCTAACAAGGGCATATTCGGCTTCGATCCATTCAACCATATAATGTAGTTTCGATTACTTGTGTCTATTTCGTAAAACATTTATAAAAATTTCGCATGTATTCTCAGCCCAAAAATATAAAGGGTAAAAAAGCAAATGAAACTCACCATACTGTATTTCGTAGTAAAAATACATATAACGTCATTGAACAAGTGCAAGGTTGGCCTCAGATTCACGAACCTAAATTAATTATATATATATATATATATATATATATATATGTGTGTGTGTGTGTGTGTGTGTGTGTGTGTGTGTATGTGTTGGTCAATATTTGTCTAATAAATTAGATCAAGTCATAGTGTACCACAATCCTAATGATCGAGACTACTATGCAAAAGTCAACAAAAGTTAATTTGACTCAAAATGATTTCCAAAATCTATAAATAATTAATATATAGTTTAAATATCGTCGATTTTATATTTTTTAAATATTTTTAAAAGATCTATTAGAGTAAATAATATAATTCATTTATTAATAAATAAAATTTCATATAAAATATACTTTTATATATCTTAAGTAATAAAATTTATAAAGTTCATTTAACATCATAAAAATAATATGATAGGTAGTATTAATGTAACTATGTTACACGTAGTAAAACATCTTTGTATTACATATTTATTTGATAAAATAATATCGATAATAATAATAGTAAGTAAGAGTTATATTATTTTGTAATAATAATTATTATTATTTTATTAATAATAATAACAATATTTATATTTGCTAAAATGATATTATGATAAAATGGTAATTCATATTAATGAAAATAATGAAATTTTATATTAACAATGATATTCCTATTAAAATAATAATTTTGTAAAAATGATAGTTTTAATATTAATAATACTTTTAATAATAATTGTGATAAAAAATAATGAAAAACGATAATTTTATCTGAATTAATATTTTAGAATAATTTAAATTTCATCATGATACTCATACTCATTATTTCCTAATTGGTTTGTTTAATAGCTTTTAATTGTCTTTTATAGCGCGTTCATGTTAATGATAATAATAGTAATCTTAATAATTAGGTGTTACTAATATTAGTTTCTAATTATGATAATACTAATGATAATAAATATTATGATAATATTAATGATAATACTAATTATAACTTCAACGACAATAACAATAGTAATAATAATAAAAATAACAATTTTAAGGATGATACTTTTTATTGATAATAATAATAAAAATAAAAATAAAAATAATAATAATAATAATAATAATAATAATAATAATAATAATAATAATAATAATAATAATAATTAGATAAAAATATAACGACGATAATAACGACGATAATAATAATCATTTTTAATAATAATACAAAAATTCAATTGACTATAACTTCTAATCCGTTCAACGAAACCATTCGATATCTAAAGGAAAAGTTCTTAATTTTTTGCTAGCTTTCTAATGACATGCATATCTTATACCTTATCTCAACCGCATATATAACTAATTCAGGATTCAACATAACCTAACTAAAGGCAATATCAAAAGTACAAATATGCATAATTCTATATACTCGAGCACTAGTCAGGGATACACTATTAGTATGTAAAAGTTAAATTATGAGTACTCACGTATCAATATTGAGATTCAATATTGCAGGAAAGGTACGTAAACGTAACGGAGACGATAAATACTAGGTTGACCTCATGAGCATACCCTCGACCCATACCCATAACTTCCAGAGCTATAGCCCAGAATTTCCTTAGCTTTAAGCCGCTCATAAAAATTCGTTTTGAAAATAATGCCCTCATGACCTCGTCGTAATCTTTTATGTATAATACTAATTATAATAACACTAGTACTACTAATAATAAGTTTAATGATAAAAATCTTTATAATATTAATAATAATAATAAATATATATATATAACGAGAGAGATAGAAGATAGATTGAAGAATGATGAGCTCGAGTTTTTTTATAGTCCCAAATCTGGCCCCACCTCCGCAATCTCGGAGGAATTGCTGAATTAAAAGTCCATAATTTATGGAGTCAATCACTAAAGTTATTCGCAATTTACATGTTTCTTATGTTTTACGTAGTATTAATTATTATTATATATATAATATATTTAATTTATATAATTACTTATACAATATATTATATTTACGCTCATGGTAAAAATGTAATTTTTACTCAAATGACCTGGACGTTGTCACTCGACTCATGTACCACTTTCGGTTTTTCGAGAGCACTTTCGTACGTTTAGAAAACTAGCCTTTTACGTTACGTGACATGTACACTTATTAATACTTTGACTATACTCATCAAAATTTTACCTTATAATAAATGTAACCTATAAAATTGAGCGTTGTGGTCATTTGCTTCTATAAATCAGAGTCTCGTAGTTTATCAAAATGTAACATTTTAAATCATTTGTTAAAATATTATATTTTGTCACTTGTATAATATATATATATATATATATATATATATATATATATATATATATATATATATATATATATATCCTTATTTAAAATATATATTTGTTCATATTGAAATATGTAATAATACAATATTTAGTTTTTCAAAACTAATTATATTTTTAAAGTTTATTTTGGAATCGTTTAGATAGTAGAAAAATATTATATCAATCACGTTTACATTTTTGAAACGCTTTATCTACTTGTAATTTATAATATCAACTTTATTTAAATTCTTCAAAAGTCATATACAAATTATCTTATAAAACGTCCTAATTAATAAAGTTCTTTTTAAATTAAAACGTTTTTATACATTTAAATCAAATATGATAACTTTGTTTTTCTAAAACTAAATATATAAAATAATCATTTTATTAAAAGGTTAAAATAGAAGAAACTGTTATATCATAAAAATGTTTTAGAAAAGTAAGATTAAATATACTTTTAATAGATTTCAAGTTTTTAACGTTTGTTGGTGCAACATGATATAACGTCTAAAGGTTAGATAAACATATAAAAATCATTTTAATGTAAAACGTTAATTTACTTAACTTTTCGATATCCATCTTCTAAGTTATCTATATTCTACAATTTTACTTCCACGTTAATTAATATACAAGTTTAATAGTTTATCTTATCAAAAGTCACGAGACAATTATTGTAAAGCATAAATTGAAAAATCAAACGGGAATCTCCACTAACCCTTGTCTAGTTCCTGTTAATTGACACCTTTGTTCCTTCTAATAAATCACATTACCAATTATTTCGAATACCGTTAAAAAGAAAAATAGATTTCTCAAATCATAGTGGACCTCTTAACAGAGGCTCGTAATTAAAATTCAATGTATCTAATAATTCAATCATTTGATATCATCTTTTAATTCCATTGATAACTATTAGAATATATTTTGAAATAAATACGTTTATATAAAGTATTATACGTCTAATATTTTGTTAATGTTTTCAAGTTATAATATATACACATATACATTTATAATCATATTCGTTCATATAATAGTTCGTGAATCATTGGAATTTGGTCGAGGTTAAATGAGTGTATGAACACAGTTTAAAATTCTAGAGATTCAACTTACAAACTTTACTTATCGTGTCAGGAATACATAAAGATTAAAGTTTAAATTTGGTCAGAAATTTCTGGGTTGTCACAATATCGATGTAACTAAATATGATGGGGACTTTTGTGAGATTGGACGGAGGAGAGTCCGGCTCTTCTTGTCCTAAGACTGTTAGGAGAGAGCGATTATCAACCGGAACATTTATGAACTGATGATCTTCCTCATCATCATCAGTAGTAGAACTGTCGGGAAAATCTTCAGATGAATGGGATTCTTCTATGTTTGGAGGTCTTGCGTCTCTGTTGGTAGGATCAATCTTTATATCTTTCAAATTGGATGGTTCATTGACTATTTTTCGAAGGCGAATCACCATTCTACTGCTTTTATCTTCCATCTCAAGCTGCATGATTTTTTCAATAGTACTCTTTGTTTCTTCAGCGCTGATCGGTATTATATGAGTTTCGTCCTCCGTTTCTTCTTCCTCCTCTTCCTCTAACTCTTCCTCTATTTCCATTTCTTGCTCAGATTCTTTTATTTCTTCGTCGGGATCCTCCTCTTCCATTTTGAAATCTTCACCTATTTTCTGATTGTCCATTAACATATCGGTGGTTGGTTGAGACTCATTAAGTAATCCTTCAGGCGGAAATAACATACATCTCATCCTGTTCAGAGAAACAGGTAGGCCGGTCAATTCGGTAAGTAATGCTCTCCCCATGTGATCATAAGACCATGGTTTGATTGTACACGTCAATGACAGTCCTAGCCGTATTCATGAACGGTCATCCTAAGACGATAGAGGTATTGAGATCTTCCTTGATATCAATAACTACAAAATTTATAGGATACAAGAATTTGTTGACTTTTACTAAGGCGTTCTCAACTATGCCCTTAGGATATCTGATAGTGTGGTCGGCAAGCTGGAAAGTCACTTTGGTTGGTGTCAAGCCTCCCAGCTCTAATCTATTGAAGAGAGAATAGGGCATGAGGTTGATGCTTTCTCCTAAATCAGCCTAAGCATGAATGGTTCCAGATTGGTAGATTGAACAAGGGAAAGTAAATCGTCTCGTATCTCCTAGTTTCTTAGGTAGAGTATTTCTGATTAGTGCGGAGCTTTCTGCACTTAGCGGAATTTTAGCTGCTACTGGCATCCGTTTCTCTGTAGAGGGAAGCCTTCATATATATCTACTCCGGTTAGGTAATTTGGAAACGGTATCCAAGAATTTATCATCGAGCTTGAAGGTATCAAGCTTCTCCGGATCATTCTTGAGTCTTCCAAGATAGGGTACACGAACTAGATTCAGTGGAGGTGTCTTTGATATGTCAGAAGACTTCTTCTTCAGTCTGGCTGATCTTTTTCTAGGTGTAGGTTCTTCCTATGTGTAATTGAATCCATTTGTTTTGCTTCTTCTATGTGGGGATTTTGAATGGTATTACTAGGCAATCTTCCCTGCAGTCGGACCTCAAGGCATTTAGAATACTGTATGAGCTGCGTCTCTAGACTTTTGAGCAGAGCCAATTGATTTTTAATGAGTACTTTCTTCTGGTCTTGTCTAGATGCAGTTCTCTGATTTAGCTAGTGTTGACCTTGAATGAATTGGTTGATATGGTCTTCGGTTCCGAGAGCTGAGTTGGTTGCTTTTATAATTTGGTTAGCAAGAGGGTTATCTTCTGGTAGTGGACTAGTGAGTGGTAGAGGTTGATCATAGGTTATTTGTCGAGGGTAAGGTGAAAATCAAAAAAGATGGGTTACTTATTTGAAATTGGTTTCCTCTGGATTTCTGATTAAATCCAGGGTTTTGCTGAAGAGCAGGGTATTGAACGTAACCAACTGAACCGTCAAGGTTTTCATACTCAACCTGGTATTCTTCTGTTGGCGGTTGATTAGTTCAGTTAGTGCAGTCTTGAACCTGATTAACTTGCCGCGACTGATTCTCCAAATCTCTGAGTTGTTTTGCAAGAGAACCCATCTTATCCGTGAGGGTTTTTATGGCCTCTGTTTGAGTGTTGAGTGGTGAGAGAGGGGCAGATGATGAAAATTGTTCACCACTATTCCAGTCATGATGATACATAGTCATATTCTCAAGTAAATTCCATGCTTCATCTGCGATTTGGTTCATCAGATTTCCCTGAGCTGCTGCATCAATCGTCATCCCGTGATGCACCGTTAGACCATTGTAGAAGGTACATATTTGAGTTGACCGGTCTAACTGGTGGTTAGGTTATTTCTTCAACAAGGTCTTGAATCACTCTCATGCGGTGTATATAGATTCAACATAACTTTTTCTAAAGTTGATGATGTCGTTTTTAGCTTGGTTTGTTTGGACGGAGGGAAATATTTGCTCAGGAACTTGGTAGCCATCTCCTTCCATGATTTGATTGAGTCATTCTCCCATCCTTCGAACCACGTCTGCGCATGATGATTGATAGAGTAAGGGAATAGATATAGCTGGACTATATCTTGTCCTACTCCGTTTTAATCATAGGAGTTTGACAGAGAGATGAACTTGTCAAGGTGAGAGTTGGGATCATCATTCGGTAATCCATGAAATTGACAGCCATTTTGGATAATCTGAATAATATGATGTTTTAACTCGAATGATTGTCCTGGTATCTCAGGAAATTGAATCGGTCCTGCTCGACCTTCAATCGAGAGTTTTATATTTTCGGCGAGAGTAACTCGTAGTGCCAGCGGGTTATTGAGAGCTTTAAGCTTGGCTTTCTGTCATGCTTTGGATAATATTGACTCTGGATAAGGAACATATAGGAGAGGTCCTGACTTGATCGGGTTTGGATCATACACTAGGTATGCCTTATATTTGTTTTTTAGTTTTTTAGATAAGGGGAATCCTAGGGATTTCTATGGTATACTAAGGATAAACTAAGGTGAATATTTTGGTTCTTACTGCTGATTCCCTGGTACTTTGGTAACAAAGTTTGTCACAAAACTGTCTTACAAACCTAAGTGGCGAGATCGACTATGGAGAGGCAGGATCCTTTTGGTTACAATAAATTGGAGAATGTTCAGAAAATCCAACAACTAAGTCTGTGTATAATTGTCATTCTTAGACCCCACTGTAAGTATGTTCAACAAGTTTGATTAAAACAATTTTGCCTAATACCAGTCCTCGGTAGCGGCGCCAAAAACTCCGTCTCCTACTCATGTGCACAAAACGGGTGGTTTATTTTATGTGGTGTCGTTAGGTCTCTAAACATCTATTAAGTGATCAACAGAGGTGAGTGCTCTTAAATTATAATTTCGGGGCCTAAATCTACTACTCTTTCATATGGGTGAGCAAGGGAAGTATGACCTAGGGTCGTTCGTTTAAGAAGTCAATAGAATCAAACCTTTCGTTATTATGTAGTCCTAATATTATTATAAGGAGTAGTTGGAATATGTTTTAGGTTTTTCTAAATCCGAAAAAGTACATAGATATATAAGTAAATAAATAAAACAGTAAAGGATAAAATTTGTATTTCAGATAAGGCTAAAGCTAGTGCATGTTATTGCTTTCGTTAGTACAATGCTGAATATGTGTAATGTTGGGTCATGGGTTATTGGTCTCTTGATTAACAATAGGATTATTGTAGAGGGGTAGAATACAATTCTTTTCAATTAAATTAAGTGTCATATGAATTAAGTATTCAAACAGATAACTTAAATAAGAGTCATGGGTAATTTTCAACGCTTATTCTTTATTGAGATGAATCACAAAGAATCACAACTGTTTCTGGCGGAATAACAGTTGGTTGATTACAGATTACACCTAAATATAGCTATAGAGGATATCTTAAAGCTATTACATGTTTGGACTCTATTTAAATAAACCCACACCGCTACTTGTTACAATAGTGAATACTTCTACTGATAGTAGTCCTTTGATCTGTGTAATTGATATATTATCCACTGGTACTTAGGATGTCTGTACTTGTGGGGACAACTGCATTAGAGAGGGTGCTCTCTTCTTTCCTCTTTGGTAGCTATTTACACGAACACCCCAATTTGGTTTGGCACCACTATTTGAATAAACAAATAGAATGATGGGTTCCCTAGGCGTTGACAAAGAATTACGCATGTCTGCACATGCATTAAACTTCTGCATTCCCACGTGGTCTTGTAGGGTCACTTGTCAGCCGCCGACACGTGGTCTTGTACGGTTGATTTTTTTGAACTGCCTAGCCAGTAAAGCCATCCCTTCAGCAAACCCTTCAACATCATCATCATCATCATCATCACTGCTTTCCTCAGACCCAGTACCACTACCCTCATCATCTTCAGCTGCCTCTTCTTCTGCCATTAGCTTTTGAACCAGTAAAACTTTTTGAGCTTTCTTTCTAGCAGCAGAAACAAGAGCAGTATCATATGACTTTACAGTTTTTAAAGTGGTGGGGGCAGACTTAAAGTTTTCTTTTAAGTTAATTTCAAGTTTTGCTTCTGCTTTCTCATGGTTCCAAAGTGTACCATATAGAGATGACATGTCAAAATTCTTTAAAGTATGTGTGGTTCTTAATAGGTCAGTGACAAGTTTCCATTTAGCAGGCAATGAGTCAATGAATTTGTTGACCTGTTCAAAATCACTATACTTGATTTTCAAGCTATCCAGGTCAGGAACTAAGGAGTTAAACCTAATGAAGGTTTGTTTAAGGGTCTCACTCTTGTAGGCAAAGAACATTTCATATTCTCTTTTCAAAGCAATGATCTTATTTTGCTTAACTTCATCCTTACCATCATAGGTGACATCAAGATAGTGTAAAATGGCCTTAGCAGTTAGTTTTCCTTTAATCAGTTTGAACACATGGTTAGGTAAGGTTATTGCTATCATGGTTTTGATTTTAGGGTCAAGTCCAACACGACGTTTATCCTCAGCCTCCCATCTAGTTGGGGGAAGGACAACCTCTCTACCGGGAATGACAGGAGTGTCTTCAATAGCTGGAACATCATCAGCTATTCCAATAGGGATGTAAGGGCCAGTTACAGGGATGTAAGGGCCAGTTGCACCAATGAAGGCATAAGTGGGTCAATAGAATCAAGGTGGAACATGAACCTTGATTTCCAAGTTTTATATTCATATTCATCAAATTTAAGTGGTCTATTAGAAGAATCATTTTCAAGGTAAGCTGAGTTGGTGTATGCAGCCATGAGAGAATTCAGACCCAAGATATGAGACTATCAAGACTGAAGCTCTGATACCAATTGTTGGTCCCTTGATTAACAACAGGAGTATTGTAGAGGGGTATGAATGAATCAGACGGTATTATTCGTGCGGTGTCGTTAGGCCGCAAGGCGTCAGAATCAGCTTATCAGAGTAGCGAACAGTGGTTTATTATTTATATTTTGCGAGGCCTAAATTTACTTTTGACTTTCTAATGGTAAAAGGTGTAAGTTAACCTAGGGTCGTACTTTTGAATGGTTTAATGAATTGAAGATCAAGTGGATAATTGTCTTTGGTTAATTTACCTAAATAAAGGATAGTAGTTGGTTTTAAGCTAATAGTCCTAATTACAGAAAAGTAAAGAAAGTGGAAGGATATCCGAAGTATGCAGATCAGGGAAATGTTGACCGAGATGTCATTTGGGCTAGGGAAAGGTAATTATGTTTATGTTAAAGCTAAGATTAGAATGATGTAGATCTGATTGGATAAGCCAATTACACATACCTACTTATCTCTAGACTCTCGGAGTTCTCGTTGAGTAGTGAAAAGCATGTCACTTGGTTTTATATAATTGAAAGGCAACTATACCTCGTGTGATGATCCAGAAATTTCCAATCATTTAAACTTGATCTTTATATGTTTCCAACACGATAAGCAAAGTCTATAATGTTGAGTCTAAAAATTTTGAACTGTTTATATGTAATCATTTAATATGTGACTATTTCCGACGATTCACGAACCATTGTGTGTAGGTAAGTATATAAATAAATATATATAAAGATAAAAGTGTATATATGATATTTTGAGTTAATAAAATAAACTTTAATCAATTGAGATTAAACATATAAAATAATAAACAATTAAGTATTGATATATAAATATATACATGATATTCTTATGATATATATGATTGCTATTAACAATTATATTGTAATATATGTAAAACATATAAATATTAAATAATCAATAAATGTTAAATATTACACAATTGATAAATTGTAATATTAATATATTAAATGTAATTAAAAGTTTAATTACAGATATTATCTTATTATTATTATTATTATTATTATTATTATTATTATTATTATTATTATTATTATTATTATTATTATTATTATTATTATTATTATTATTATTGGTATCAGTATTATTAATTAAATTATATTATGAAATTTGATACATTTAATATGTTGTAGTTAATATTGTTATCATTGTTAACATCATTATTATTATTTAGTGTAAAGATATAATTTTTTTTATTATGAATAATATTAGTATTGTTAAATATTATTATTACCATTATCATTGAGGATTATTGTTATTATTATTATAAATTATTATTATTATCATTATTATTTATTTATATTAGTAATATAATAATAATTATTATTAATTTAATTATTAATTATTAATATTAATTTCATAATCTATTAAAATCAGAATGTGGAGTACGATTCACTGCGTCTGATTTGTTTCTTACTTGCTAAAATCCAAATGATCAATTCTATAATCACATATAAACAAAATCTGTTAGGAAACACTATGACAAAGAAAATTAAAATCTCCTTTAACTGTTACACGTCCCCATCCGCTGCAATATTTCTTTATTTTCATGTTCTGCACAAGATTCGTTGTCGACTGAATCACATTTTATAAATCAATCATTCCTTCACTTATTGTTAACAAATTCATTTTAATCTCTACCCCAAAACTTCACTTGATCACCACCTTCCTTAATCACTATGAGACCACCTTCATCATCTCACTAATTATTGATCCCTATATATGATACTTCTTTCTTATCATAACAACATCACCACCCATCATCACCATCGTTCGACTCGTTGCTTTGGCCGTATATCAACACTAAGCAAACTTGCTCGTTTCTTCTATTTTCTTACTCAATCAAACAACCAACCATGATCACCGACCCATGTTAAATTATGGTTTGGTTTCCTCCATGTTTCATTACCATCATGACAACCACCATCTTTGAAAACACCACGAACTGCGAATGCTTTTTCTTTCCTATCGTGAACACACTAACATCATTAACATCACATAAAACTGCTGCTGCAGCTCCTTTATTCTGTTTCATTAAAGGAGCCTTCAAAACTACCATAATTAAAAACTCGAAAACACCAAACGAACCCAAATTCCTGCTGCTACGGTTGTCTGTGTTCTTCTAGATCGAATCCAACAACAAATCAAACCAGGCTGCTACTCGTTCTCTGCTATTAAAAACCGCCACTTGCTACTGTTTAGCTTAAGGGAATGAGAGTAAGATTGAGGATGAAAACAATCCATATTTTTTCTTCTCTTGTCCACTATCACGACATTATGTAGTGTTGTTGATACTTTAATAAAGTTAAATAGAAAGGGACAGCTATTGTATCGAATCCCAAGTGCAACAACATGGACCTTTTCCCTACTACCTAATCACCGTAAGCTTTCAATTTAAAAATCGGTAGAGTTTATTAACTGGTTATGATATTAAACCTTTACTTGGGACATGTACATGTTAATGGGCCAAGAATCCAAGATTTCATTTGGTTGGGCCTTGAAAACACTGATCCTGTTCGGTATTTGCATATCATCGGTTATTATTATTTTCTCTCTTATAATGAAAATGACGACAACATACTTAATGAGGGTATAGCGAAGAGATCATAATAAGTTAGATGATGATTAAATGCTTGATTATAATGTGATGAAGAAGATGTCGATTATAATTTTATGTGATTATTTGATGATGTTGATTTCGATAAAATGACAAACGATTGTTAATGGCAATTTAATATTGTTAATGATCGATGTATGTGCTGATGAGATTATGATAGATAGAGGATGATGGGTGTTAATTGTTTATGGTCGATCTAGTTTAGAAGGAGAAGGAGAGAAAGGGAAACATATGAGAAATCGAGTTAAATAAATACTAGAATCCTATAATTCTAGAAAAACATAAATGGTGCCATGGTTAAGGTTGTTGATGGATGAGCAGGAGGTCGTGGGTTCGAGCCCGGGCGATGGCAATTTTTTTTTAGAAAAAGGCTTATCTTCAAAGGTTGTACTCTATTTTTATTATTATTATTATTATTATTATTATTATTATTATTATTATTATTATTATTATTATTATTATTATTATTATTATTATTATTATTATTATTATTATTATTATTATTACTAATAATTAATATTATGTTTATGATAAAATAAAAATAGATATAAATTATGTTAAAATATATTAAGATAAAAATGATTATGATTATGATCATGAATGTAACTAAATTAATTACAACCGAGAAGTATAATTATAAGTACGTTTATGTATAAGAGGAATATAAATATGATTAGGTCATGATTAAATAAAATTATTATTATTACTATTAAAAGTATTATTATTATTATTATTATTATTATTATTATTATTATTATTATTATTATTATTATTATTACTATTGTTATTATTAATATCATTATCATGATTATATATATATATATATATATATATATATATATATATATATATATATATATATATATATATATATATATATATATATATTATCATTATTTTGATTATCCTTAATAATATTATTGTTATCATGGTTATTATTATTATAATTACTTTTATTATTAAGTATTATTACTATTATTAATATTATAAGATAATACAACTTTTTATTTATTATTATTAATATTACTTTACCAAATAATAACTAGTTACATAAAACTATATTTAATACATATAACATATAATTTATTAAAATAATAACTAAATCACTAATAATATATAAATTTGTTCGATTACCATTATATGTGTTAATATAAATATAAATGATATAGGTTCGTGAATCCGAGGCCAACCCTGCATTGTTCAGTATCGTCGTATAAATATTTTTACTACAAAATATCGTATTGTGAGTTTCATTACTCCCTTTTTAAATGCTTTTGCAATATATATTTTTGAGACTGAGAATATATGCGCTGCTTTATAAATGTTTTACGAAATAGACACCAGTAATCGAAACTACATTCTATGGTTGGATTATCAAAATCGAATATGCCCCTTTTAGCTTGGTAGCCTAAGAATTAGGGAACTTGCCCCTAATTGACGTGAATCCTAAAGGTAAATCTACGGGAACTAAAAACCCCCATTCTGAAATTTGGAATGCTTTAGTACTTCGAGTTTATCATGTCCGATGGGTGTCCCGGAATGATGGGGATATTCTATATGCATCTTGTTAATGTCGGTTACCAGGTGTTCAATCCATATGAATGATTTTTATGCATGATGTTTATGAGAAATGGAAAAATGAGAATCTTGTGGTCTATTATATAATTGGAAATGATTGATTATGATAAACTAATGAACTCACCAACCTTTTAGTTGACACTTTAAAGCATGTTTATTCTCAGGTATGAAAGAAATCTTCCGCTGTGCATTTGCTCATTTTAGAGATATTACTTGGAGTCATTCATGACATATTTCAAAAGACGTTGCATTCGAGTCGTTGAGTTCATCAAGATTATTATTAAGTCAATTATAGATGGATATATTATGAAATAGTATGCATGCCGTCAACTTTCGATGTAATGAAATTTTGTCTTTAAAAAAAGAATGCAATTCTTGTAAAATGTATCATATAGAGGTCAAATACCTCGCGATGAAATCAACTATTGTGAATCGTTTATAATGTATATGAACGGGGAACTTCAGTTGGTATCAGAGCGGTGGTCTTAGCGAACCAGGTCTGCATTAGTGTGTCTAACTGATAGTCGTTAGGATGCATTAGTGAATCTGGACTTCGACCGTGTCTGCATGTCAAAAGTTTTGCTTATCATTTCTGGTCAGAAATCATCTACTTACCATCCTTAGAAAATTACCTAGCTAGATCTTAACAGCTCCTAAGAGGTCTCTTTAGAATAGTCAATAGGCAAACTAGGTCATTCATGTCTCAATTTCTAAGTTTCGTGTCCTAAAAGCGCATTAGATGCCTCTCGGGAACTCCGGCCATACCGAGTTCATAGAATCTTCAGATACAGTATAACCAGGGGTCTTAATCCTATAAAGTAGCTAAGTTCATATAGGTGGACAAGTCCTGATCACAACCTAGGTTGGTCAATCCTTAAGATGCTAGCATACAAATCTATCAGACTCACAAGTTCAGCATAACAATAGTAACCGTACTAATTTAACATAACTACGCTAACTCAAACTTCTATCATGGCAGCATACAGATTAATTAAGTTAACATGGTAATATCGAAATGCATTATTAAACATAAATGGTAAAAAAAATATTTAATACAAAAGACAAGCTTTTCGGAAAAAAACTTGAAATGGCTGAAGAAATCTGCCCGAGATCGCAGGGACTCACCGGGATATCCTCCGAAAAATAAAAGCTAAGCTAGCTACTACTAAAAACTAACTAAAAAGCTTGAAAATATAAAGTGAATTACAATTTGAGTGTGTGTTGAAATGAATGGAAGAGGCCCTTTAAATAGGCAAAGTTTCAGCTGCCATACGGCTCGCAAGCCGTATGATAGCCCGTTTGCTCTGGTCAGCCATTTTCCTAGGCTGTTTGTCTGACCGAATGGCAGGCCATTTTCCCTTATGGCAGGCAGTATGGCAAGCCTTATGGCCTACTCTGGTCAGCTTGTTTCCTGGATCATAACTTGATTTTCTTGGTCGTAAAAATGTGACTTTTTGGCCGATATCAAATACCCCACACTTAGTGTTGCTTGTTCTCAAGAAAAAAGTGAGAATATAAGGTTCTTTCTAATAGATTCTCCCTCGTCCACCCTCTATTGAGTCCTCAAGCAAAGTCGAAGTGTGGGATATTTGATATCGGCTAAAAAGTCACGTTTTTACCCCCGCTATTGAGTCCCAAAAAGCATAAAGTTCCAAACTTTGTCGGTAAAATAATTGCTTTTTAGGTTAAATTTGTAAATTAAGTAATTACAAAGACGACGCAAAAAGAATCAAGAGAATCGGAGCTAAAACGAAGATTCTAGAGCAAAAACGGTGAAAGACAAGAAATCAATTTACGATCCAGGAAACAAGTTGACCAGGGCAGGCCAAACAGCTTGCCAAATGGCCTGATATAATGGGAAACGGCTGGCCAAACGAGCCAAGCAAACAGGCATAAAAAATGGGTTGCCTCAGCAAACGGGCCCTGCAAACGGCTTGCCAAACGGCCTGTCAGCCGTTTGCAGGCATAATTCACTTCTATTTAAAGACTTTTTGTCATCCATTTTCAACACACATCTCTTCACTCTCTAACTATAATACACTTTCTCACACCAGAGCTTTCAAGGCCTTCCCACCTCCGAGCGGAAAAATTAAGTACCCGGAGGTGAACGCCGAAGATTCTAATATGAGCGGTCTAGAGGATGTCAGAACTTGTAATGGTCCAGATCTCATCTGTAAACGGTTAACACTTTCCTAATTTAATAAATTTATCGTAAGTTGCTTTCATCTTGCATGCTTATCTATCCGTTGCAAATGTTTATATGTTGAATATCTTATCTGAAACTTATAATATTGTTATGCTGAAACCTTGACGGTTTAGAAGTCTAATTTACGGATCACCCTTTCCACTTATTCACGTGGCTATAACCTAGTATTAGGACCTAATCAACCCTAGGATATGAGGTAAGTAGTTATGTGTGCTTAACATCACAATAGGGATATAGTACCTATGTACAGTTAATCGCTTATCCGTCAAAGAAGAGCTGCTCATTTAGGTTGTGATTGGAGCAGGCAATATAGAGTTCAGGAAACACTGGCTTACCCAAAAGCATGATCCGCGTCAGAAGCAACGTTCTTGAGATGTTGTAAGATGATCAGGGGTTGAGTAAGTGATCACAAAGGGGAGACCTCTAATCCAATTAGCAATACCTTAGAATATCTAAGATTGCACATCTGTTAATGTTAAGGCAGGAATGTTACTACAGTTAGACCAACTAGGATTAAGGAAAGCTGAGACTTTCCTTTAGGGATATACCACTTTATTCATGTACCTAGGATTCTTTCCATAAGATCGTTTAAACCTTCTAAGGTTAACGTTGGGAGTAAGGGATTATCGTCTTAGCCAGAATCTTCAAAGCCTAAACTCTTAGTGACAAATCGATTAGGTTCAAAGCCAAGTTGATTGAGGTTTAGTGTTTATTCTAGGAAGTTAAACTCTTGTAATAGTCCCCCGTCAGTATCCTATTCTTCATACATATTCCTTTTTATCTTTCTAGTTTATATTACCTTTAGTTAATCTTAATCTATCACCACTTGTCACTAGGGTTAACTATTTAGGCACTATTATCCCACATTACTGAGCAAAAATACAAAAATACGAACCTGAGTTTTACTTGCCACTTACTCATTAAGGAAGACAAGTAGGTGAACTATAGCTACGAAACCCAGCTAAATATAAATAATAAAACCACTACTCTCTTTTGGTATCTGATTCTGATGTTTTGCGACCTAATGACACCGTACAAATAAAACCGTCTGTTTTGGTCATATCATAAGGAAGTAAAGTTTTTGGCGCTGCTTCCGGGGATCGAATTTTCTGTTTGTTAAGGTAATCGTTGATTCTGTCAGGAAAGACAATTATACACGGACTTGGTTTTTAAATTTTTCGAACAGTCTCCAATTATATTGGAACCAAAAGGATCTTGCCTCTCCATTGGCGGCCTGGCCACTTGTTTCACAGATAAATTGATAAGAAACACCTTTGCTTAAAAATAGAGAGTTTATCGGTATAGGATTTAAAGTCGCCATTATAGTAAACCCTTTTAAATTATAAAAACAAAATATTAATTATGGTATTAATTTTTGTAGATTCGAGTTCAAACTTAACCGATTACGAAGAAAGTGTGAAAGATAGTTACTCTCCCACGACTTCGGAAACCGGAAAAGTTTTTCTTTATAAACATAAAAATGAAACAAGTCTAAACCCGGATGAGTCTCGTCAAGAATTAATTCTTGATCCTTGTAGTCCAAGAAGCTGGATAGCTTCATCCGACTTAGAGATTTCATTGCTTTTGGATAAGTTTTAATCAAATGAACCAGGATTCAACCCTCTTTACTATCCAAAAGGGAGGTTCAGTCTTAATGAACTACTCATTATGGAAGATGAAATACGGGAAGAATACCCAACTATTAATATCCGGACTTGTTTGAATATGTTCCAAAAGAGAAACAACATATTGATGAGTCAAAAGCTCCATTTTGCTGGAAATCTGTTAAATCCTAGCAGAAGGTTAGACGTCTATAGAGGATTCGTTAGGAACCTCTATTCCTCGAATTTTACGTTTTCGAAATTCTAAATAAATCTACTAAAAGAGCTGCGTAGTCAAGTTCGAACTCTTCACAAACTGTTAAAAGAATGTGGGAATGATATTTTTGTCAAGTATCAGGATGCAGAAATCGACCTCAAATTTGATTTAGAGTCATTTGTTAGTTTTCTACCCCATATCGATGATAAGGAGTTTTCTTAAATTCATATCAACCGTTATATCGCCACAATGATTTCTGAATTAGAATTTTGGATTGAAAGCAAAAAACCTAACCCTATTTCAAAATGTGGAAATCAAGATTTCTTCTACTTTGATCTAGCCTCGTTTCTCATCAAACGATTAATCGAAGTTTTTTTGAATTTAATCGAGGAAAGAATACATCAGAATTTCTTCGCAAAAAGAAAGAAAATATATTCTGATCTCGTACAGATCCTCACTATGTCAAAATTTCTATTTACAACTCCGTAAAGAAAGGTTATTCGAGAAATA
Organism: Rutidosis leptorrhynchoides; assembly: GCF_046630445.1. NCBI lineage: Eukaryota > Viridiplantae > Streptophyta > Magnoliopsida > Asterales > Asteraceae > Rutidosis > Rutidosis leptorrhynchoides. Next base: position 159,635,278 of record NC_092339.1, on the reverse strand, counting down.
TCTGAAAACTTTAAATTTACTATCAGTGATCCTGACTGTGCGGAAGATCTTTTATTTCAAGACATAGTGTCAAAACTTCTTTTCGAACTTAATTACCGAGATACTGGACCAAGGGATGGAATTTCAAACATTAAGAAAGTTAGACGGGCTTTGGTTAAACTTACGGACGACATCGGAGATTTACAAAAGCGTGAGCGTAAAATGCTAAGTGTTTTTGAAATATTTTCAGTATACTCCGCTGATTTACTCTGGATGGTCAAAGAAGCTTTAAATTTATCTTTCTTTCCACGTCATTTCTGGAACTTAGTTGCGGAACCTGTGTAATTTGTGTTATTAATAAAATAAGAATTATTATTTTATACATTTGCCTTTTTCTTTTAATTGTTTTTAGTGAGCACAACTGGATTAAAATCCGAAGAAAAATTTTGTAAATCCCTTACTAATTTAGTGATAAAATTTAAATTTTAAAAATATAAAAAAAATCACGAGTCGAGTTGGGGAAATAAGCCCATGAGCCACACGGGCCCATTTTTTCTTTCCTTTTTCTTCTTTCTTCCTTTCTTTTTCTTCTTTCTTTTTCTCTTCTTCCTCCCTCCTCTTTCCCTTCAGCAGACGAGTAAGACACACACTACCATCATCAATTTTTGACCAAATTAAATGATTCAAAGCACTAATCTAAGTCTTTCGTGCCTTCTAAACACGTTTCCGCTGTCAATTTCGCACAAAAGATGGCTAACTATCTTCCAAAAGAATACGAGTTGCCCCGCTCCATTCACGGGCAAGATAACCCGGTAGAATACGAGCCATTTATGCGTAATTGGATAAATAGGCAAAAGAGTCCCAACAAGTATATCAACAGGAATAATGGAACATTGCCGGTGGGCAGATGAGCTAAGAGGAATCTTAAGTTTTACGGCACATGGAAAAACTCACAGCGCCTGGCAAAAGCTATTCGAGATTAACGAACGGGTATATCAGGAACCGTTTGCTGAGTTTATGGTAACATGGAATTTTGAAGCAAACGTCGACCCAGAGGACTACAACAGTCGTCCTTGCATCCATTCTCACCACCAAAAAAACATGCATCACCTAACCCTCTCACAATTCGCCATCCACCTAGAACTGTATAAGAGAACTCACGTTAACCGCTCAGTGTTCAAGAGAGGGTACACTACTTTGGACCTGATCGATCATCAAGTCTTTGTCAAACCTACACCACCGACCAAGAAGCCTAGAGGTCAAGTAAAAAGGCCTCCAGTTTTATTAACCCCATTCATTGCATTCTCCATCACCTCATCGTCAAGACTCTTCATTCGAAAATCCAACATAGCGGAGCTGTCACCATTAATGACATGCGCCTTATGCACGCCATGATCCACAACTAGAACATGCAGGTTTCATATCTTCTAGCTCAGGCATTCACTAATGAAAGGAACACGCCGAGTTCAGTTGCACCATTCTTGGGAGTCGTTGTCACCAGACTTCTTCGTCGGATGCATATTTTGGGTAGTATTGAGGGATTGGGTTATCGAAGTATAATTGAATCAGAGGATATCGAGTATAGATTGTTGTACACCTGGCAGTTCATTCGGGTACAGGATCAGCATTTGATAGTTTTGGCTAATCCGGCAACTCTGGGTTCAGTAGATCGGACAGTGCGTGGTGTGATGATTAGGAATTTTAGACCTGACCCGAGGACGAGAGAGGGCTGGAGGCAACGAGGTTCACATGAGCTGAGGGATGAGGATGATCCCACAGTGCATGGTGGGCCCACTAATACTAACACCCACCGACGCTCATCCGTATGTTAGGAGGATCAGCCGAGCTTTGAGCCGTATCATTACCACATGGGGGATATGCCTAGGCAGGAGAGATGGTTCACAGAGGCTACTATCTTTAAGAATCTGGATCACTTCACGCATTATGCAGGCAGACATCTTAATGTCCCACCGTATCCTCACCAGTATCCTCTGATGTTCGCCCATAGAGACCCTAGAGATGCAGAGACTAGCTATCAGTATTCACGACCTCAGCCTCCTCCTCAACAGCACTACACTCAGCACACAGTCATCCCATCTCCACTAAGAAAGCAGAGCAAAGGTTACGAGGATTTGGCCAACATCATTTTTGGCCAAAACCGCGTCAGCAGACACAGAGACACATCCACCGCTCAGACTAATGCATGGGATTAGGCTACGAGCTAGAGTATGGCTGAGGATGTGGCACAGGGGTTAGGAGGAATGGGTGTGCATAATGATTGGGGTCGAGATCTGCAGAAAGGACAGGGTTGGTGTACGTGGACTATGATTCACACCAGCACCTCATCGCTCACCGGACTGATTGCTCATTCAGACGAGGTTCGTTTCAAAATATCTTCAGGACTGAACACTTCAGAATTGGCACGACAATTTGCTACCGATGAAGAAATGGCCGACGAACGACAATCAGCTCTAAGACATCCAAGACAGCCCCGCAAGAGTGTATCATACTCTCTTCCGCCACACCAGCTAGATCATCCATGATTCTCCCTATCTCTATTTCATTTTATGATAACCTGTGATGTTATGATACATTATTACATTATTTCTGTACGCCCAATTTTGGGCATATCTACTTTTTACATTTCAGTTTGTATTATATGGTAGAATAAAATTTCATGAACAAACGTCACAAAACAAACGACGATCGAGACCGTACAAGATGGAAGCACGACTTGGAGCAAGGATGCACGGAACGAGAATGGCGCCAGCACGAGATTAGAAAACCATAATCGTCGAACCATGCATACATGCCTTGCGACCATGGGGGAGTACTACGTCTTCACCACTTTTTCAATACGAATATACGCAATATACTAGACCACTATAAACACTAAGTGTGGGATTAGCAACCCCATCAACATCAACTTTTAATAACAAAACTTCTTTTTCAAAACCTAAGTGTGGGATACGCCGTATCATTAACATTGAGGACAATGTTATTTTAAAGTGTGGGATAGCAATATTGCACATAACGATTCTCGCAAAATCCTCAAGTGTTTATTAAACTAAATTTTTTTCACAAAAATTTAAAACTTTTCGAGCCATAAAACACTTAGGATTACAAATTTCTATAAATGATCAAAAAAATTTTTTGTTACAAAATAGACAAAAAGAGTAAAACAAGGTCAAAAATTTTTACAAAAACCAAACCAAATTTTACAAAAGAGAATTGCATAACTAAAGGCGCAATTCGACCCATTATAATTGCTGTAAGGCACCCCAAGTAAGGCCTAATAAGCACTCATTTTTAGTGTTTCACTATATTTCTATTGAGTGCGTCGATGTTAGCATCTATGAATCAGAACTTGCTCTTGATCTACATTTCAGAATCACATCTATTGACAAGAACTACTAAGTTAGAAACCTCGGCTATTCTGGAAGACAAAACACCCCCATCAAATACCTTCATTTCCATTTTCACTCCAAACCACCACAATTCCATCTACCACTACCTATTCGTTTCACTCACTTCATATATAAAGAAATAAAATCCCAATGAAATCATTGCTTTCGGGAAACTCTCTATAAAACCGCATTAGAAAATGCGAGCATCCGAGTCAAGTATCAAGGAGACCGCCAATAAAAGGAGACCTCGAAGAGAAAAGAAAAAGATGCTTGACAAAACAAAATGATGAATAAAGGTGAATAAAGGCGTACCGCTTGAACGGGACCAACCGCCCTCAAGTAAAGAGTTGAAGGTGGAGGCCTCGTTATCCACACCTCCGTTCAGATAGATGGAGGGCTCCCCTTTCTTTGATGCATAAAGACTTATTTTAAGATAGGATATTAGGAGTTAGATAGCTGAGAAAAGGAGCGAAAACAGAAAGATTCGAGAAAAGAACTCCTGGCAGTCAAAAAGAAGGATGCTCGAGGATGAGAGAGGATTATCAAAAATCGATCCTTAAAAGAACTCCTATCTATCCAACCCTTTACACCCTTTAACCTCCAAAGTCACCATCTCTTCACAATATAAGTTGAGTCTATAACTGAAAATTCTCTCAAATAAGTGATGGAGATTTGAGTCTTGATCAAGCCTATGGCGAAGAATGCAAACATGACTAACTATGAGCGATTTCATATCTTAGAATTATAGGACACCTGATACACTTTAGTGAATTGAGTGACCCGAGTGAGATGGCCTCAGTTATGTAACCTCCTCTCATGCTTGCGGAAAAGGGTTCGGGAATAACAAAAAGAGTAAAACCAAGTTTTCGCTCCTACGTCTTGCTAAACAAAGATCACATGATCACTACGGATAAAAATCTTCAGTACTAAAAGCTCAAAAGTTTGCTTGAGCACAAGCAAAGTCTAAGTGTGAGATATTTGATATCGGCTAAAAAGTCACGTTTTTACCCCTGATATTGAGTCTCAAAAAGCATAAAGTTCCAAACTTTGTTAGAAAAACAATCGCTTTTTCATTTAAATTTATAGATTAAGTAATTACAAAGACAACGCAAAAAGAATCAAGAGAATCGGAGCTAAAACGAAGATTTTAGAGCGAAAACGGTGAAAGACAAGAAATCAAGTTACGAACCAGAAAACAAGTTGACCAGGGCAGGCCAAAGGGCTTGCCAATGGCCTGCCATAATGGGATACGGCCTGCCAAACGATCCAAGCAAACGAGCATCAAAAACGAGCTACCTCAGCAAATGGGCCCTACAAATGGCTTGCCAAACGGCTTTCCAGCCCTTTGCAGGCATACTCACTTCTATTTAAAGGCTTTTTGTCATCCATTTTCAACACACCTCTCTTCACTCTCTCACTACAATACACTTTCTCACACTAGAGCTTTCAAGGCCTTCTCACCTCCGAGCGAGACCCGGAGGCGAACGCCGAAGATTGTAATAGGAGCGGTCTAGAGGATGTCAGCACTTGTAATGGTCCAGATCTCATCTGTAAATAGTGAACGCTTTCCTTAATCTAATAAAGTTATCTTAAGTTGCTTTCATCTTGCATGCTTATCCATCTGTTGCAAATGTTTATATGTTGAATATGTTATCTGAAACTTATGCTATTGTTATGATGAAACCTTGACAATTTAGAAGTATAATTTACGGATCACCCTTTCCATTTATTCACGTGGCTATTACCTACTATTAGGACCTGATCAACCCTAGGATACGAGGTAAGTAGTTATGTGTGCTTAACGTCACAATCGGGATATAGTACCAATGTATGGTTAATCGCTTATCCGTCAAAGAAGAGCTGCCCATTTAGGTTGTGATTAGAGTAGGCAA